>NC_079158.1:50355763-50687429 GCF_947563725.1 Argiope bruennichi
ACCACGTTTTGGCTACTTGAAGGGTAGATATCAATAAGTACAGCACATATAACAGCCATTGCAGCATTCGTGCTGCCAGAAGGATATGAGTTAAAATTACTATAGGTATATTGAGTATTAAAATATGCAAAAACATATTTAAATGGTATTAGAGTCCGTACTCTCGACATCAAGTTGAAAATATTTCGCATTGACCATTCATGTTTTATAAGTATTCCCCTTTTATTTGAAGAACGTTGTTCAACCTGCTCAACATGCTATGTTAATTTAAGTATTTCACATGTTTTAATGAATGTCATGTTTTTAATTACCATCTCACACACTGCTTTAATTCTTCAGTTTTAAATATGCGAGGTCTGGTGGGGCAACAACTCCATCCAAATCTTTTTAGATTTCTAAAAGCTACCGGGTTTGTTTGTTTTTTTCGTTTAGTTTTTTGTAATACTATCATTTTTCTAGTTTGATCGGATTTTCACTCTCTCAAAGACTATTGTTTGAGGCTTCATCCATTTTAATAACATCTACGGCGAAGTATGGCCATATATTGCCTTTGCCCCAATAAACACCACCAAACCAACCAACCTTGAATATAAGTAACCGGACGGATATTTCCTCCTTTGGTTCATTACGTAATTTATTTTTAATCTAAAATAAAAATGAAATTAAAAATTATTTTTAATTTATACATTTAAATTCATTACTTTATCGATTGTAAATCCTTTTTTTTATTTTCAATTAACACCTATCTTTAAAAAAATATCAATCCAATTAAATAGTTTGTTAGAAATGATTCTGTTTCACATTTTGTATTAAATAAATATGCAAGTCTTTACAAAAAAGCAGAAATATTATAACTCTTAAAATAATGCATCTTTCAAAGCCAGATTTTCTTGTAATCCTGAGTTTTCAATTATCAGCGATATCTTCTAAAACAAATTAGCGTCGAAAATTAAAGATTCAAATGGAGCAAAAAAGAAACATTCGGCAAGCTAATTTTTCCCATAAAGGAAGATGCAACAAAAATTGAAAACTCGACCCTTTCTAATTAATTCTTTATGAGTCGAAAACAGCAAAAAGGGGATTTATTTCGATTTTAACTCGAGAAAGAGAGCTTGAAAAAAAGCATAATAAGCTCAAAACAGGATATCCAAGCACGCGAATAATTATCCGGTTTTACGGCAAAGAATGTAGCTGCGCTGAAAAAACAGCAAACAAAACATCCAAACAATGAGATTTCCCAATTCGCTTTGCGGAAGGGAATTGTTTTCCCCGCATAGCTTTGCACGGGGAAAGCGAAACAACGCAAACAAAAGTGAATATGAGGAGGCAAACTAACATAAATAATTCGCGGGGTGTTATCAATATGAATGCAGCCAGATGTAAATGGAAGGGTGAACTCTGTTGCATTTTATCATTACAAAGGCTAAAGGAATATTAAATGCGGAAACATCTTTTGATGAAATTTTAAGCCTGCATTGTGGTTTTGAATAAATGATCAAAGCGAATGCAAGTGGATGCGGTGAGAGGATTTTTCATTTCATATTTTTGTGGTTATGGTAAATCGTGATGGTTATTTTTGGTTTTTATGATTCTCTATTTCGGTTTCAATTACCGAACGGAATATGAATTGTCAGGTATATTAGCATTTTATACAATGTGATTCGTTGAGTGAAGATTATTATTGAATAGTGAAAAGAAAGCAAGTTTGGTTGGAGGTAATTACACAAGAATGGGATATAAATTATTAGATATATTGAAATATTTCCCTAATTTAGGACATTTATGTAGTATAACTTGCTTTGATTGAGAAGAATTTTATGCTTTGTAATTACAAATATTCTTTCAGATAATTGGAAAACACTTTTTGAGATTCATAACAGAGAAAAAAATCTATTTGCTTTGACATTATTCTACTAGATTTAATTCCTTCTTTAGTATTTATTGCTTTTATTTGAAGGATGAATCGCAATATGAATAAAATAATCTCACTTCTGTTGGATATATATTTTTGAATAACATTCTTTTAGGAGACTTCATTTTATGAAGCATTAGAAACGATAGCAAAGTTAAAAGTAAAAAAAAATAATAATTACTGGAATTATATTTCTTTTTTTTTCCCATGCTGTCAAACAAAATTAATTATATATTATTATTAGTAATATTAATTGAATTTTAAAAAAAGTCATTTTACGATCAGAAATTAATTTAGAAGTTTGGATAAAAAGTGGTTTTCTTTCTTTCTTTCTTTTTTTTTTCAAAAAAAAAATGTCAAAATTTTTGAAATTTGCCTGTTCAAAATTTTAAATTGTCTAAAAATTTTCGACAATACAACAACTACATACTTACGAAGAATAGATGATACAGAAATTACACAATATTTTATTTTTATTGTAATTCTAGAACAGATTTTTATTTGTCTTGTCTTTTTCAAACGTATATATCACACAGTTATAAATTAAAGTTCAAAGATAATTCGGAACAATATATAGAATAAACGTATTAATTTTTTTATGAGTTCATTCATCCGCATTTTCAATTTTTTTTATTTTACTTTGTTTTAATTTTAAAAAAAATTGAAAAAGTTAAAGGAAATAAATAGAATGCTTTAACTTATGTAATGTAATACGAATTCCAAATTTAGCTGGTTGTTTCAAATATAGAATTCTATTTAATCTTTCTGTCACTGAATTTCGACAATTTGGTTTGTCATCTTAAAAAAAATATTTTTTATTTTTTAATTTGACGAATTTTTGATGAAGTATTGGACATTAGATTATACACAAAATTATATTTATAATGGCATTTTTAGCATTTTTCTTTCATGAGTTTTTAAGAAATTGCGAAGTTGCAACCTTCTGTAGTCTTCGTCAGAAATAGTAGATTCGTTCCTCTTATTGCTGACAGATGGCAGCACGAATCAGCAGTTTGTCTCGATCTCGGATATTCAAAAGTTATTTACTGGATTATTAAAAAATTGCGATTGAAATGATTAGAAATTAATCTTATATTACGTATATGCAATGGAAATGAATGTCATTTATTACTAATAAATTCTCTTTTACAAAAAAAAATATATATATATGTTTTTTTACTTATTATTATTGCCCTTAGTTTTGATCTATTGAATTATACTTAAATAAAAAATATTCTTTTTATTGTATAATGCCAATTGCTTCTCCGTTTTTACAGTTCAAAAAATTAAAGAAGAAAAGATAAAAGAGTACAGAATATATTTCAATTTTAAATTTCAATTTTAAGTATGAAGTATTAAGTTTCCCAGAACATAGCATATTACACTTTTGACGTTGGTGCCTTTGAAGCATTAGAATTTATTTAAAGAAAAAAAAAACTTTTTCGTTAAAAAAAAATATCTGAAAATAAATTTAGGTACATTAATAAAAGAAGTTATTATTCATTTTGTTCTCTGTCTTTTCATTGTTTTGAATAAACATTGCAATTCATATTCAAATAATTCCCTTTATTTATTTTTTTCTTTTAAAACTCTCTATAACATACGGTTACAGTTTTTACATTAATTCATAAAAATAAAATATAAATCTTCTTTATCGTTAATTTGATTATGAATCCATTATCATTTTAATCAGGATTTTAAGAGTCATCAGGAGAAAAAAAAGAACTCTGGAAACTGGGTTTATAATTATTTAATGAGCATTTTTAATTAAATCAAAGCACTTACTTTCTTTTATTGCTTTACTTTTCACAATGAGAAAATCAGTTCGAATACAGTTGATTTGAATTCAAAATCATTTTGCAAAATAGAGAAATAAGAGCAGTTCCGGAAAAAAAAATGATTTATTAAAGATATGATACCGAAATAAGGAAATAATAAAAATGATAATTATTAATTTAAAAGCTTTAATTAAGGAGAAATCAGAATAATTAAGAGTAAGCAAAAAATAATTTATTAAAGATCTTATAGACAAATAAGGAAATAATCAAAATGGAAATGGTTCATTTACAGATAATAACTGTTAACTGAAATTCAGAAAATTTAAAAAAAATTATTCCTTACTTTATTCAGTTAATATATTAATAATTAAATAATGCCTCATTAATAAGAAATCGCCTTTGGAAAGCAATTTTTTAAGGAGTCATATCAACATTAAGAGAAAGTTGTGTTACTTCCAGCTATACATATGGCATTTAATATAAATTACATATCACGTTTAAAATTATTTTAATTTATAAATCAAAAAGAAATTTCACGCAATCATTTCTATATGCATTAATTTGATATACCCAAATTATTCAGGAACTGTTATTAATTCAACTACTTTGATGAAAATAAAAAATCGACTTCCTTTAATAATACATTTTTCTCTAAGATCAAAGCATTATATTAAAAAAAAATCATTTATTACTATTAAAAATAAATCTGAACACATTTATTTTTCTGTTTAGTTTCTAAGAAACGTAATTAAGAATGTATACTTCTATAAATATATTATATTCTGCTTTCATATCAGATTAAGTTGATTTTAATTCAATTTTTTATAATTGCGATTTGATTAGATTATTCGTAATGTTATTATATATTTCTGTTTATTTAACAGCATAATTAATTCAGGGAAAAAGAAAGGAAAGAAATGGAGAAAAGATCAGTAATAAATAAATTTTTAAAATCTACAGATTTCTTTATAAATATATATATTTATATAATTAGCAAGTAGTGGATAATAATTATTTTCGGTGATTATTTCATGTAGATTTATATTAAAGTGTATAAATTACTTTATATCATTTATTTGAACGTTTTAATAATAGTTTTACTCTAATAGAATGCTAAGCAAAAAGTGATTTTACAATTAGTTTGTTACTGAAATTTGAAGCTTAAAAATAATCTGCACAATAAAAATATAATTATTTTTACGTCAATTAAATCTTTAAAGCATTCAATTAAGAGTATGAAAAATATTTTTAGTTAATACTACACGGCATAATATTTTTATCAGCAAGATAAATTAGATGCTATTATTTTTAAAGCTCCCAATTAAGGACATTGGGAAAAAAAAAATGGCTAAACAATGCTTGCAAAAATTAAGTAAATGTCGAGCTATAAACATTTATTAATTAGTTTTTAATATACTACCTAGTTTAGCTTTCATTTTCGGATGCATCTAAAAATAATGTCACTTAAAACATAATTGCTTTTTGATTGTCTTATTGCCTTTTATTCAACTATAATATATGCTTAATCTTCAAATAGACATTTTTTTAAAGTATTTTTCCTATTTCACTATTCAATTTTCAAGTATTAAAATAAAGAGAGTTAGAGGAGTTGAAATTATTTTTTCAATTAAATATGTGAAAAATTTTTATATGGACGAAAGATGATAGAAATTAAATAAAAAAGTATGAAATATAGTTCTTCATGTGAGTGTGAGTTTTTTTTTCTCAAGTTAATTAAAATAAAATTCCTAATTTATTTAATTTCATAATGGGATAGAGAAGCGAAAAATAAAAAGTGATAGAATTTTATGCTTTTAAAAATCAAAATAACTTTTATTAGAGTTCAAAATTTCTTAGAAAATTTTCACTTATTTTCATTTTTACAGCAAAAAATTAATATTTTTTTTCCTTTAAATTAATAAAATGCCGCTCTCTTAAGCATTGTTATTGACTTTTAAAGCACTTTTAGATTTGTCTGCAAAAACACTCTTTAAATTATTTATAAACTATTCAGTTAAATATATACTTTAGTTGCAATGTATTTAAAACAATATTTCGAAGGAAAACTTTAATTAAACTATAATATACGTAATTAATTCAGTTATTTTACGAAAGTAATGAAAACCATTAGACAGGCTTTCTCTGCCTTTTTGTTTTTTTCCTTCCTGTAATTGTAAACGAATGAAATAAGATATTTTCAGGCTCTAACTGTTACGTCATAATAAAGGAAATTTCCCCATACAGGAAAAATCGCTTTATCAGAATAAAGATTTGCAGTTTAATTAATTCATTTGTATTCAGGACTAAAATGTCTATAGTCTTCTTGGTTTTGTCTTCTTAGTTTTGAATTTATCATTTATTTTAAGTAATATTTGGGAAGATGATACGTAATTTTGTGGTTATTGATTTTATTTTTGGGGCTATTGAGGAGTTATCGCTTCGTTTTTCATTCAAATAGGTAATAAGACAATGTTTTAATGTATTAAATCATAAAAAAAAACTAATCAGTTTGATATTTTTAGCTGGAATTCTAAATCTACAAAATCGCTTTCTGCAACGGACAGTTTCGATAATAAATTATCATATCGAATTTTTTTGTGGAAATTATTATTTAATTTCTGAATTCATATTATCAACTATTAATTCTTATTTATTCAAAATTCATATTGCTTTTTTAAATTATAGAAAGTATAAATATATAATATTTTTAAAAAAATCAAAACAAAGTGGCATTTTATTTGTATAATTAATTTAATTCAATTGTAGTAAGTCGCTTTTCGAAGCAAAACCAAATCCTGTATATTACTGACCTAATAGTTTTGATCAGGGCACCAAAAGAACATGACATCTGAACCGCCTTCAAGTCACTCAACACGCTAATATAAAGAAGAAAAAAAAATGGCCTAATCTAATCTAAGATAACGAACACAACATGCTTACTACTCAAAAAGAAATAATTATCTATGTAATGTCATAAAATAAAAATTATACATGTTAGGGATCATAGTGCTTTCCGAAATAATATTAAATATATTTTGCTCGTGCCGTTATTTAAACATATAAATCCCTTGTTGTAACTTAAAGTACATTATGCCAATGTTGTTACGAGCTTCAACTTAGGAAGTGACTGTGGAATGAAAAATTCAACGAAAATAAAAAGATTCAACTACTTAATCTCTGTAAAGGGCTCCGTTTCTTTTTTTAAACTGGTTGTCTAAAGACGGAAGTCAAACTCTTAATTTGCATTGAGATAATTACACGTCTTAACTGGAAACTGAGGGGGTTCTTTTGGTATGGTAGCGTTGTGAGAGAACCTAGTTAACAGATCAATATATAAAATAAAACTAGTTTCATTAAAAATTTCGGATAATTTTTTTCTTCCAAAATTAAGATCTAATATTCTTTTCTAGTTACTTAAATGGCCAATTAATTTAATGGCATTATTTTCCTTTATATTTGTTTTTACATATCTCCCCAAAGATGCATGAAATTTATCTAAGTCGTAGATCCTGGTTACGAAACTTGGTGCAATTGTTACGACCGTCATTTTATTGCTATTATCAATTACGATAATCTTTATTAAAATATTCTCTATCTTTATGAATATTATAAATTGTTAATATCATTGACTATAATCAACATCTTTAAATAAAAATAAATAAAATGGTCTGAATAAATTTAAATACCAGTTAACTGTTTCGACCTCATCGGAAAATGCATATCTAAAGTATCATAAACATATGTAAATTACATAAATATTATATAAATATAAGAAATAATTGTTAAGAAAGATAATAATTAAACAATTTTTATGTAAATATAATAAATGTCATTGAGTAAACTCGTCATAACGCAAAATGTTGTACTTTTTCCATGACAAGTATACTCGTCAAAAACAGTTAAATGGTTAATAACTATAAAAATCAGTGTGTGATTTTTATTTACCATCTCGGAAACTGAATATCTGAGTATTAAACAGAATTCACAAGTTTCTTATAGCGAAGAAAATTTAAAAACAAATTATGGCAAAAATATCTTTTTCTTCATACAGAACTGTGTCATTCAATTAATAACATTTTGTTTCAAAACTTACGGAATCTATTTGTTACTTCTATAATCAGAAAAAAAAATACCCCAAGAATCTCCTTGGACAAATTCAATTAACATTTCAAGTGACATAACAGTTTCAAATAGAAACTTCTTGAAAAAGTGTTCCATGTATTATATATATATATATATATATATATATATATATATATATATATATATATATATATATATATATATATATATATATATATATATAATCATTGTTAAAATATCCTCTATCTTTCTAATATTATAAATTTTTAATGTCGTTGATTATAATCAACATATTTAAATAAAAATAAATAAAATGGTCTCAATAAGTTTAATTTACCAATTACCTGTTTCGACTTCTTCACAAAATGCATATCTAAATTGTTATAAACATATATAAATTACGTAAATATTATGCAAATATAATAAATAATCGATTATAAATATAATAATTAAACAATTATTGTATTTATATAGTAATTGCCATTGAATAAACTCGTCATAACGCAAAATGTTGTACTTTTTCCATGGCGAGTATACTCGTCAAATATTCTTATTTACCATCTCGGAAAATGAATATTTGAGTATTATATATGATTAACTAGTTTCTTATGTGGAATGAAATTTAAAATATATATATATGAGAAAAATATTTTCTTCTTTATACAAAAATATGTAATTCAATCAATAATATTTTACTTCAAACACTTACAGAATGTATTTGTCACTTCTGCAAGAATCTCCTTGAACTAAATCCCTAAACACAATTCTACTAATATTTCAAGTGACATAACAGTCTAAAATAGAAACTTCTAGAAACAATGTCCTATGTATTATATTATATACGTGATTGAGATGTTAAGCCTTTCTGTAGGGGTCCCAAAGAAGAGTCTTTTCCTCCAGAGTTTGTCTCCTGAGACAGCCAGAATGCGGTTTGATGAATCTCACTTTTATAAAATTTAATCTACAACCACAACCCAAGAGCTTTGATGCAGCGTGAGTCAATCTTCGAAGCCCCTCTTCCACCAAAAATAATGGGCAAAACTCTCCTCAGAGGAATATAAATTTCCTGCCTTTTCTTGTCGGAAATTTCTCCCACCAGTAGTGGAAATTCAACGTCCCGGAAACGCACTCGTACTCATATCCATACAAATATGCACACCAGAGCAAAATGTTACTGGTGTATCCTAGCAAAGGGTATTATCTTCCGTTGCGCAGAAGGTATCTTAAGAGGTATTTCCGCAATTCTGGAAGATCTCTAATCTTAACTAATGACTCCCCGGTGCTCTATTATTCATGCGGACCCCGAGGCGTTTACGCACCGAACTCAGCAGTTTAAAAGAGTTCGGTATGCTACAAGTTTTAGCTATGCATGGTTTATTGTGTACGTGGGAAGAGTCTCCTTGTAGCGGGCATACTAAAAGGTTTGAATATCTTTTTGATTAAGTGTTGAAATACCGCTTTTGAAATCTTGGGAACAAAGCGGTTGTATTTGTCATAGTGTGTTTATGAAATGTGGATATTTGATTCTCGGGGTAAAAGAATGGGGAAATACGACTGGGGATTTTAATAATGGGCCTGGAATGGTACTGGTAAGACTGTAATTGTGCTTAGGAGATAAAACTGTATTTTGATAAAAGGATGCTTGGAGAAAATATCTTATGGTTTGTGTATGCATTGTATACTATCTATTTATTTCTTTAAGGAAATATGGTAAATTTGTAAATAAATCAAATTTTCAATGCTGCAAATGTTTTAATATTTCTTTGTGGGTTTGATTCAATATTTTCATAAATCTATTTATTACAAAAATAAATTGCATGTTATACAATAAAAATGTTCATATTATTATCCTAAAAATAATATTACACATTTTCTTACATTATAATTTGATTTTAAGTTTAAACTTTATTATTATAACATAATCCTCAATCGCAATATAACACAATCCTCAATCGTGTATAAATCTATCACGGTTTCAAATTTATCATACGTTTATGTTCAAAATACAAGAATAACATTATTAATACAATTGGCTAGTTAATATAGTTGTCACTGAATAATCATTTTTTAAATTGTTTTTATAAATTAATAATTTATTTCAGTGAACATAGGCAATAATTAGTCGTTATGCAATAGTAACCTTAATGAGATAATGTAACCTTAATAGTAACATGAGATCAATATGAAAGGTGTTTATTCTTAACTTGACCCGGTAAAGAATTTCTAAACCACTAGTAAGCGTTGCATAATGCCAGTTGTAAAGATGTTTTATGTAACGGGAAAAATTATATTTATGTTATTTGAGTCAATAAATATATTTTTCAAAGAGTTGCGAAATCTAACTTTTTATACAGTCCCCAATTCCATCTGTCATATTTAGTAAAAGATTATCGACATTCTAGAATATACAATAGAAAAAAAAATCCCATTGTTGTATGGTTAAAACTGGCCGAGTTATAACTGATTAACCATAGTTAAAACATATAAAAATGTGTTTTAAGAAACAATGTGAAAAATTAACACTAACGGCGCATAATTTAAATTTGCAAATAAAATCTCTCGGGTCCCCGAAATCATCTGTAAAATTTGTCAAAAATAGCGACTTTTAACTTTTCATTAGTTGTTTAGTATAAAATATTAATCTAATATTTTTTGTTTAAAATATTTTACTAAATAGGATTAATAAGACCAGAGACTATATATATCGTAAATTTTTAACAAATACATTTATTGACTCAAACAAATTAAAATATATTTCTTCCTGTATTTAAAGTATATATATATATATATATTTTACAAAATTGGGATTGCATATGTGTACCTAATGGTTCCGAAATTAACTAATCGTGGTTATATATATCATTAGTGATGTCATTTATCATTTAATCTCATTTCATCATTATCTTTGATCGTACTATATTTTGAGGATTTAAATTCCATCAAAGTATACTTAAATGTTATTCAGCATAGGTGCATTAGTTAATAATTTGTTTATAAATCTAGTAATTGGGATCTAGTTTATTGAAGTTAATTGATAAAAAGGCTAACTCGTGTTAATTCTTGATAGATAATGCGCTTATGGATAAGTATCCAGCGATGTCTGTATTATAAAAGGATTATATTCCAAACTGCTAGTTTTAATATTATTAGTTGTAATAAATAATATGTATTAATTTAAATTGCACTGCAGTACATCCTTAGAACAGACAATAAAAGAAAAGCTCTGTTATTAATTATGGATATTCTTTTGTCTAATAAATTTCTCATTTAAATATTCCTGCGAAATATTTCGATATTTTTTATAGCATGAACATATTATATACCTTTTCATTTATTACCTTTTGATACCTAATGCAATAAATTATAATATAGAATTAACTTGTAAGTTTGTAACAATTCTTTATTAAAATTAATTATTCAACCGTTAAATAATTTTTTCATTTTGTAAAAAAAAAAAAAAAAAAAAAAAAAAAAAAAAAAAAACTGCTAACATTTTATACTCACATATTGTAGTTTTAATAAAAGACTAAGTCACGTATGGAATACAATAAATTTTTCTGCACTTTAAAAAACTTTTTATCATTTAAATTTTCCCTTTCCTTTTAATTTAGGATTCTTTCGAATCTTTAGTTTTTTGCAATCGCGCCCCCAAAGAAGAACTAATTGTTTATTTAAAATAGTTTAAAAATGTAAATACAGTCACGGTCCACAAAATTATCTGATATTTTGTATAGTTTCACTTGAAATCGAATATGTGAAAGCCTAGACGTCGTTGCTAATTACCTATTTTTATATTTATCGTTTCTGCTGAATCCACTTTTTTTAGATTACAGGGCATGGCTAAATAGACGAACTTCATATTTGCCACTAAAATAAAAATGCCAGCCAATTTATTAAGAAGAAAATATAAAATGTGGTTAAACCATCATTCTTCTCCATATTATTATTTTCTTATTGTAATTATTATTATTATTATTTATTGTAATAATTTTCTCGCTTAGATACTTTATATGCTAAGCACATCGGTGTCAAAAGCTGCCGCTAAGATGTGCCAGTTTATAGGAGTTCCGACCCAGTCATCGTCTTTTTTATTTGATTTTAGTTTAAAGTTAGAAAATTCGCGCTAAAATAATGTAAATGCAACTTGTAAATGAGAATAAACTAACAAATAATTTGTAAAGCATTAATAGTCAGGAAATTCTGTTTAAATTAAGCGCACAATTCATTAATAATACAAATTCTTTTCCTGATACATATATTTTTGTCAGGAGAATACAAAAAAGAATCTTTATAAATTAATAAGAATATAAAAAATGTAAGGAAAAGAAAGGCGATGCCCTAAGCCAAAATCTCAACTGACAGAAACAGGATGAACACAAAGAAGGAACTCAGTAAAACATCTTGTATAATCCCAAATTTAATAATAATAAAAAAGACTCGGAATGGCAGAAGCAATACCTTTAAAATAACTATTTTGGAACGATATATTTTCTTTATTGGAACTGTCACCACTGTCAAGTCTTGAAGGTCTTCCTCTTAAAAAATACCGATGGTGTGATATCTCCATTTTTAATATCTACTCTCAAAAGAAATCTGTCCTGTAACGAAATTCCCTACCTTTCATCTTGAAAGAGCCTAAACTGGAAAATGTTTCGAAAAATAAGGTATTAGATTGAAACGAACGCGTTCGCTGAAATGTAACTTTTTCCCATTTTTACGCCAACTCCCGTAAATAGACTACAGAAGAATAGGCTGGAAATCCAAGTGGCACGTCGTTCTGGGTGTTTTCTTCCGTTATATTACAATATCTTATTCATCTGACTACTTTGATACCCAGTTTCTTTGGGCTTTTCGGAATGCAGGAACTATTTGCGGGAATGTTTCTGAATTTAAAAACATACTTAAAGATCCAAGATAACATTTCATGGCTTTTGCTTCATATTAAACAAAAGCAAAATTGTTTTTAGGGAAGCAGGAGAAAGGTTTTACATTGAATTTTAATACTAGAAGTGTGGATATGGTAAATTTTAGAGCACGGTTTTTAGTTTGAAAAGTTTCAGGTTGACTTAAATTGATATTTACTACAAAAGAATTTTATTCAAAAATTTGTTTATATCTATTTCGTATGCTTTATTACAAGAAGACACTATTCTCAGTGTTTTAACAATTGCGAACAAAGAAAACTATACTTTTTTTTTTTTTTTTTTTTTTGTCGTGTGACTATTTTAAAACAAATTTTTGCGCAGTAGCTTATGAGGGTAAAGACCCCTGAGTCCCGAGGGCGGGAAGTCTGACTTCTAGCTCAAATACTTTCTGGGTGCCAGTCTTAATAAATGCACTAATGTGTTGCCATGTCGTGCGCCGTGGAACAAAACATTAGTGCTTTTATGCCGCTTCTTAAAGCAAAATATTCCAAGGGAAGGAAAAAGTAACGTCATACCCAAGGCACTATTAGCATTTGCTAAAACTCTGGTGACGACTGTAGTAGAATATGGTGCCGACTAATAGCAAAAATATTAATATGGTTGATTTTAGAGAACAGTTTTTAGTTTTAAAAATTTCTGCCTGACTTAAATCAATATTTACCGGGAAAAATTTTCTTCAAACATTTTTGTATATCCATTTCCTGTTCTTTCAGTGGTTTAACCAATATGACATGTATCTCAGTGGTTTAACAAATATGTTATGCTTCACAGTGGTTTGTAATTTGTGTCCAAGCATCAAGTTTCACACAGCTGTCTAAAGTTCTTACTATTTTATGCACGCAATTCAAAAATAGCGTATAGACTGACAAACGCTTTTGAAATTATCCTGTCTTCTTCAGTATTTTCAGCACAACTGAAATATATATATATGTGTGTGTGTGTGTGTGTGTGTGTGTGTGTGTGTGTGTGTGTGTGTGTGTGTGTGTGTGTGTGTGTGTGTGTGTGTGTGTGTGTGTGTGTGTGTGTGTGTGTGTGTGTGTGTGTGTGTGTGTGTGTGTGTGTGTGTGTGTGTGTGTGTGTGTGTGTGTGTGTGTGTGTGTGTGTGTGTGTGTGTGTGTGTGTGTGGAATTGTATAGGCATATAGCTCATCATAACTTATCAATAAGAAAATAAGTGTCAGATATTAGATGGCCTTTCTTTGAAAGAAAGGCCATCTAATGAAGATAATTTCAATAATTTTTTTATGAATTATTTAATATTAGCAATTCAGTTTGTCATTTGAATCAGCAAACTGAGTTATATATTATCTATACGTATATAAAGTTCAATGTGTGTGTGTGTGTTGGCTCTCTACAGGCCAGATCGTTCGACCTACAGCTACCAAATTTGGCACATGCATTCCTTGGAGGTCGAAAATGTGCACTTGAGGTCCTTTTTTTGAATTTTTTATTAGAATTTAATTATTAATTAAAAATTAACTTTCCCGCCAAAAAATCTTTTCATTTCCCCACCGCCAAATGAGTGAGGCTTCAGTTTTTTCCCCCACTCTAACGAGGATAGACTTAACATATTTTCGGCCGATAATTTCAAACGATTCTGTTTATTTTCTTAGTGTTTTATGCATTTAAAATTAAACATTGTCAATGAATCGATCTTTCAGATTCATTCGGAAGTACTTTTGAATTAAAATGAAACAGAATAAAGGAATTTAAAAATTTCTAATCTGTATAGCGTTGCCCCAACTGGAGTAGAAAATTCACGCATTTGCTTTACCATAATTGGCGTTGGAAATTCACGCATTTGCTTTACCATAATTGGCGTTGGAAATTCACGCATGCGCATTGTGTTATGATTGTTGACAACTCTATTTTCAACGGTACCGACTTGGTTTTGAAGGCGTAACATGTTTCCGACCTATTATTTCAAACGATTCTGTTTATTTTCTTATAGTTTCATGCATTTAAAACTAAAAATTGTTAATTAATTGATCTCTTCATGATGAATCTGTGAAATTTTGCGGAAAACTTCTTGTGATATTACATAAATTAAGAAAGATATTCTTTAATGCCCATAAAGTTTAAATACTCAGTGGCTCTGTTTTCACTACTCATACTAAAAAAAAAAAATGCTTCGTTTCAGTAAAACTTTTTTTTTATATTAATTGCAATTTAACCATTTCCACTTTAATTTAAAGCAGAAATGCTACGGTAGTTAACAGAAAATTAGAGAGATACATATTACGTTATGTATCTCTTTATTATCCTTTATTATATTATGAATAAATTATATGACTATCAAAATTCAAAACTTTAAAATATTTTGATGAAGAAGCTATTGAAATAGGAGTTACATAAAATATTTAATTATTATAATTTTAACGAGCGTTAAGATTGGTGAACCGGCTGGTCGCCAAAGGCGGTTAGTAATAAATAAATCATACATTCCAGATTTGATAAGATGGAATTTTTAAGCAGTACCAGAAATGCATTGGCAATATATCAAAACCTAAAGATCATGTTATTGCGCCTAAATAGTTGTAAATATTTCTCTTACTTTCTTTTATACATGTTTTCTTCCTTAAAGCACTTATATCATACTATTAAAAGTAATTAAAGTCAATTATTCAGTTCAAATATGTCACATATGTTGAAAGAAAATACATTTATAATTAGATTTAATAGAAAATTTTAGAAATTCATTTACAGAAGATGAAATAAATTATTAAATCCAAATGACAAGAGGAACTGAGAAAATAAAATTAAAGATTTATAAAATTTTATTGAGAGAGATAATAAGAAATTATTTAACATTTAATAGATCAACTTAAAAATTATACTTTTAGGATATGTCATGATTTTGTAAATTTCAAATTCTTCAAAAATAAATATGTGAATTATATGGAGAATGAAATTTTGGTGAAAGCATATATAGAAGCAATAAATAACATCTAGCCTTTTTGTTTCAAAATAATAGTTGAATAACACTGAAAAATATGATTTGTTGACTTTATTTGCAACAATTTGTAAAAAGATGCAGAAAATTGTAACAAAATCAAATTTTCCAAACAAATTATTTTTGATATTTTATTTGTAATGGAAGACATTTCTTAAACATATTAACTAACTTAATTCGAAATTTTATTCTTACTTTGAATTTATTTTTTATTATTGAAACAAAATTTTTCCAAATTTTCACCAGATACTTTCTCACATTTTAGGAGAGCCTTCTGAATACGATATCAAAACTGCATTGTCAGGTAAGACATTGGGTTCTGAAAAGTTTTGTTCACTTTTCCTTTTTCACCATCTTTTTGTTATTGCACTTTCCCTCTCTGTTTTTTTAATAAATATTCAAAAATTTTCTCAATTTTATTGCTATTTAATTTATTTCTATTGCATATGTACTTAATTTTTGTATTCTTTCTTTTAATTTTATATCATTCAATGCATGCATTTTAACTTATCTTTCTTCTATTGATTATTTTAAATGGGTGATTTGTTGCCTTACTTTCTTTTTTGGCAATTACACTGGGCAGCATATATCCCCACAAGCCTATTATTTAAACTGACGTATTACTTTAAGTAATTGCATGATTTGAAATAAATATTAACCTTTTCTAAGGCCGTGGGAAGTATGCTTCGCACCAAATTTATCAATCTTTATATGAAATTAAGTAAGTTGGCATAAGTTCTGAAAATTTTTTTAGTAAGTCAGAAACTTAGAGGCTTCAGTTCTTTATCTCTTACAAAATGATGTGTCTTAATTGTTACTTAATTATTAACTAACCAAATTGATTAATTAATCAAATTAAATTCATCTAATAAGCTAAATGAATCATTTTTCTTATTCTAAGTTCAAGCCTAAAAATATTTAATCATAATATGACTAGAAAAAAATGGTCCTTTAAAGGATTAAATTATAACTTGGCAAAGAAGCATAAATGAGCCATGTCATGGCGTTGAAAATGAGGAATAAACAATCACCTTGCATGAATCATGAATAAGCCGTGACATAATCCATGACATGGCTTAGAAGCATTAATCACATGTGAGAAATTTAAAAGAAACTGATTGAAAAAAATAGGTGTTTTAGAAATAAATTGTTTGCTATGATTAAGTTGGTAACTGGAACATTTCTTTCAAACAAAACACAAATTTGGACCAGATTCTCCTGAAAATCCAGCTGTAAAGTAGTATATTTTTATAAACTACATTCAAGCTAGACTTCGATTAAAGGCGCTTTCCTATAAACTACATTCTAGCTAAACTTCGATTAAAGGCGCTGAGTAGATGCTTCAAGGCTATTATGACAGATAATAGCAACTTCTTCTTTAATATGTCTTTGATTAAATTAACTGGATAAAATTTATATAAATTTCGGAAAAATATTATTGGTGTAAATTGACATATGAGACCAATATATTTCATTCTTATGTCGGTTTATTTGACCGTGTATGTGAAATAGTGACTTATATACTATTCACAAATAATGGAGTTATCTGAATCTGCATTTTAAAAGATTTTTTTTTTTTTAGCAAGACGACTTTTTTTTCTTTCTTTTTGTAATTTATGAGGAAGATAACGCATTTTTAGTTAATGAAGATAACAGTTCTAAATCTAATTAATTGAAATTTTCCTCTCGCGAAGACTAGAATTAGTAAACGTTTTCTAATATGATGTTCAATTACAACTATTTTATTTCCAATTTAATTCGAATTATAAAATATGATGAAATGCAATAATGCTAATAAAACAGATATTTCTCATATTATTAAGATAAAGTCTTCAATTTTCACTAAAAAATAAATAAAATAATATACTGTAAATTTAATTTTTTTGGTGATACTTCGAGTAATTGAAGTAACCTCTAAGGAATACCGAAATTCCCATACCGATTTAAAGAAAATCTTGTAAATCCATTTTTTAAACTAATTTTCATTTCTCAGAAAAGCAAAGGTAACGCAATAGTTACCATCCTTTATTACAGTGCTATTCCTTTTAATATTTGAGCATTTTATCCTTTTCTGAATATGTTATGCTCTGAAGTGAAATTCTCTTTACACTCTATCGGGTTATAAGATATATAGCAGCTAAATGGGACTGCAATATAACTTTTAAGCTGAAAA
Organism: Argiope bruennichi; assembly: GCF_947563725.1. NCBI lineage: Eukaryota > Metazoa > Arthropoda > Arachnida > Araneae > Araneidae > Argiope > Argiope bruennichi. The sequence goes on from NC_079158.1 coordinate 50,373,587, forward strand.
CTGGGTTTCGGGCAATTAACTATGACATCTTCTATTCTCAATGATTAAATATATTTAATATGGTATCTATCTTTGACAAAAATGGCTACTTAATTTCGTCTTTTTCGAATAATCAACTATAATCAAGTGATAAATGGTGGTTCAGTGGTATTTTATTTCGTTGAATTCAATGTTCAATCTGTTTATTTTATTACGCTCATTTTGTATATTTTTATTATTACTATTATATTTCTCTGTTAGAATTTTTCGTTTACTTTAAAATATTTTTTTATAGAGAAAGCACTTTTTAGAGTACATTGTGTTAAAAAAGAAAAACTGAAGGTAAAACATTTTAAAATGTATACTATCGCATTTGAGTACTAAAAATATCAGAGTTCACTTTTATACCGCTTTGATCAATTTTATATCAACAGCATGAACGAAATCTTTAATAACAAAAAAATATACATATATTTGAAAATAAGGAATGGGTATCTTTTCGCGTAAAACCGTCCGGATCGTCATTATTGGATTAAGCTGAAGAAAAAAAAGTAAATCATCTAACAAAATAACATTAAAAAAAAAACCTTTGCTACATGGTGACATAATATTTCCTAGGAAATATGCATTCGTCTTATGTGTAAGGAGACAAACTCCTTCCACATAAAAAAATCATTTAATTGAAGTGATAAATCAAATAACCATAAGAGAATGATTTAGGTAAACCTGTATGGCAAGTAAGAAGTATTCTTGAAGCCATGCTTTTCCTATAAATGAATACTACCATTGAAAAGAAAACTAAAGGCTAAAGTTTTTCTTCATTATTTTATTTTTTTAACCTGCTAATTGCAAATTAATTAAAAGTATTTTTCTGAAAAAAAAATTAAAATTCGGAAATTTAAATGTAAACATTCAGGATGTGCGTGGGCGTAATCTCGAAACAATTCGTTTGAGTGGATAATTTGTTGTAGAAACAAGAAAACGATTTCCATTTTCCAAGTCATTAACTGATAAAAATCTATAATCCTTTCCTTTGGTAAGATTTTGTCTTGCTTTCCCTAGTCAGCTGCTAACTAAACATTACACAGGAAAGAGACAATAAGTCAAGGAATTAAAACCCTCTACATATAGATTAAAAAGTAGAAAATTAGTTTCAAGCTTATAGTGAAGCAAATAAGGGCTTATTGCTACTGGAAATATTCATGCCGGTGTATCATATGTGCCACCCATAAGGCAAAATATGTCAAACTCGCAATGAAATAAATTTTACCGATATTTCATTCATCATTTTCAGAATGTATCGAAATTTGAAGCTTGAAAACGCTTTGGTGTTCTATAATCTACCTCTATTACAAAACAGTTATAAAAAGAAACCAGATATAGTCAGTGGGAGGGATTTGAGTTGGTTAGTTGTCTCAGAGGACACTGTGAAGATAAAATGATATTAAGTTTATTAAATTTTGTTAAGTAAAATATATCCATATATACTATAACATTGTATGAAATCGCAACTAATTTAGAACTAAGCAACTAAACAAAATTATATATTTTTTAATAGTTGAATTGCTTAATGATTTTCAGTTTAGAAGTTGTCTTTGAAAGACCGAAAATTATGTATATTTTCAATATCAACGGTTTGCTAAAATTTCCAAAGGTTGAAAATGAAGAATAAAAAGGAATTGATAATTGCATTTTAAAACGTAATTTAATGCAATAATTTTTTATTTTATTTTAAATAAGTTTCCATAAATTCCTTGCTAATATGTTATTATATTTATTGAACAATATGCAGATGAACAGCTCTATGAGAGTTCTCATGACTCTGCTACAGTTCGCCTTTTCCTCATTTTTTTTGTTGATAATCTTATTTCAAATCTATAGCATTGGTTATTATATTTGATGATACTCTTAATTGTAATTCAAGAATAATCGCAAATCAAGGATAATCAATTCTTTCAGGAATAGCAATGTTGAATAATTTTTACATGACCTCCATGATTATCTAGTAAGAATCGGAATATGTATAATTAATTTGATACTAAAATTATTCTATTTGTAAAATTATTATGGTATCCTTTTTTATTGTAAGAAGTCTTCCAAAAAATTCCCTTACTAAAAATATTCTTTAATTAAATATATGTAAATAAGAGTTAAACAGATCCTTCCCTAAATTTTCTGTAAATTTTATAATTCGCACAACAGTAAGCAAGTTTGATATAAAAGTGAATGAAAAAGAACTGGATCATTAATATATTTTATTCCAAAGCTATCTAGAAAAGGAAGATTCCTATGCTTTTATTTCAGAAAAGAACTGGATTATTGAATATATTTTTATTCTAAAGATATCTAGGAAAGAAAGCTCCTCGTGCATTCATTTCCATTATCGATTTATCTCATATGCATTAAAATCTAATTGAAATCCCATATCAATTTTCTACATCCACAACTCACTCTTTCTGAGCTTATCTGTACGCAAACACTGCCGCCACTACATTATCGCAATAGGTGGATGACCCTTCTTCCGGTGTCCTGATCCCTATGTGGCCTCAACAGTTCCCCTGGTTATCTTACAATGACCACCTGTCGTGAGCTCACCCTCCCCTCTCAGCACAGTGAGAGGGGATCAATTCCAGCGGAGGGGCGGTAACACGCTCTGAGCGAAAAGACCTCGTGGTTCTATAATCTTCAGAAACCTCGTCTCTGTCCATCCCGCTGTAGTAGACCACCGCGACAATGCGGATATCCGATAAAATGGGATGGCAGAACCCCAAGGTTGGTATGTTCGTTAGAGGTTTGGAATTTCTCCATCTATGGTTGCGTGCGTGAGGGCGGATGGAGTGAGGTTAGTTTCTGGGGACAGCCATGGCAAGATTGGAGGGCGGATCTAATTAATTTGTGGGTGTGTTCGTTGTTTCGTCTTGCTTGGTGAGGGTACGAAATGCATCTGCGATGTATTCCTTAGATATAAATTTTGAAGGAGTAAAATAAAACGAAGCATGAAATTCTATTTGGAAAGAATAACGGTTTATATTAATAGCAGATGATGCACTTTTTAAACAGGTAGATGAGGTAAATGTCCTTGAAAAACAATTTGATTCGAGAAATAAAGGTTGCGAATAAATATTTATAGAATTATTTGTAAATATATTATTTTTTTTAATGTACGAAAGCTTACTTTTTGCATGCGATTGATATTATGTTCAACAACTTTTAAGTTTCTGTCCTCTTAATTTTTAAATAGTTGAGTAAGCATCTTAGCATCAGGAACTGAAGTCAAAGAGATAAAATAAGGATATAAATACTAAGTTTAAACAAATTAGAAATGAAATTATTATCTATATTATAGCAGATTTTCTTTTATGAATGAAGGTTATTTCTTAAAAAATGCTTTCATGTTATTGACAACGTGTGTAACAGTTTTGCTGCATTGAACCTCTTAAATTTCTTCATTTAAATAAACATTTATTGGAAACTGAAACGAAATAATGTACAAAGAGTTAACGTAATCAATGTAACTAACCTTTAAAAAAAAATCTCCGAAACCAACGGCTAATCAAAGAAATATTTTAACATTCTTATAGAAAAGGTGGACCATTCTTAAGAATGCTCAGATGCGGTTGAATCATACTCAAAACTTTTGCAATAATGAACCTTTGAATTTTCCAGAACTTTAGATTGAAGTCTAGACATTGAATTGAAACTTATAGAAAAAATGTTAACAGCTCCGTGAAAAAATCAAAACTTAATTTAAGAAACTGTAAATATTTGATTAAGAACTGATATTCCTCCCTAGAAATGCTCTCATGTTTATTGATATCATTTCTAATAACTTTGTGGTATCCAATTTCTTAATTTACAACTTCAAATTAATATCTAATTTTAGTGGAATTAAAAAAACATAAACTATGGAATGTTTGAGATAAAATATCTATCAAATCAGAAGTAAATGCCTTATGTAAGAAATCCGAGACACTTTTTAATAAAGGGATGTTCTTCTCAACGCATGTTTTCATGCGGTTGATATCATGTTCAACAGCTTTGTAGTGTCAAGCTTCTTAATTTTCAACTCCTTTAAATTAACATTTAAACGTCTGGAACTGAAACGAAACAGATTACCGAAAGTCCTCCTCTTAGTAATCTGAAAGCTTAATTAGAATTTAGGGCTTCACACGCTCTTTGGCGTGAAAAGGGGACATTTATCCTCCTTAGCAGAAACACATTCTAGAACCTATACCAGCATAAACCAGGCATGGGCTAAAGAAAGAAAGGAAACTATTTTTACTCTTTTCTGTTTCCTGGAAAATGATTCCAGTTTCCGTTGTTCATTTCGAATAGATTCCTAGGTTAATCTCTTGTAAAACCTGATACTATTAGGTAAAAGGGTTAAGCAATAATTCGTAGAATAGTACTTTCAATTTTGTGCGAGGTTCATAAATTTTCAGGGAACAAAATTCGGTAATATATTTAGGGAAAGCCTCAGGAGACACCAGTGATTTGTGATCATGCAGAAATAATAACGATCTCGCAAGGAGGAGATTTCAAGATGAAGGAGAAACAATGTTTTATTTAAGTTTCCAACTTACTCAAACATAATAAATTAGCAAGAAGGATCGCTGGTGAATAAAGTAAATCTTCAACTAGAGCTGAAAGGATGATTTCGAATTTCAAAGTAACGGGAGATTATTAATGAGGGCAATGTTTATTTTTCTGAAAATTGTGGAAAGTAACCAATATTGAAACTTGAAAGGAATCCTGAATCAATTGCGATAATTTAAATTTTTTGTAAGAATTTTTACAGACATAATGTCACAAAAATCATATTATAAAAAAAAAATTGTAATATTGTTTTCCTGTGTAGTAAATTACTTGTTAAGGAAGAAGGGGAGATAATTTTATATAAATAATAATGGATACTCAGAAGATGCCGATTGAATGGTATCCAGCCTTGGCGACGAATTTTACTACATCGGTGAGAAAAAAGGACTCAAAATATTCAAGAATCTTGACGATACCTCCCTTAGTACTCGAGTTCCAACACATGTTCTAGAAATTTCGATGCTTTGTCATGGATACTAATAAAAATCAGAGGATCACAAACGAGATTCAGTCAGAAGTCAAATAGATAGAAATGAGCAGTTGAGTTTGTTTCAAGCAAGTAGTTGAACGAAGTTACCCTTTGAAGAATTGATCTCCAGCGAGTTCTCTCTGAGAACTTTGCATTGTTACGGTTGTTTATCACCATTTTTTTTTTTTTTTTTTTTTTGCTTCTATTTATTTAATTGCTTTTCTTGTATAGGGTACAGGTGCATTTTGTTTCTGAGTAGAATTCGCCTTTTTCTATTACTGAGCCTGCTTAACATTTCAACAGATTTATTTCAGATTTTTTATTTAAAAACATTCTTTAAATAAGCTTATTGCAAATAATTTTGATTATTGAAAACAGAGGGAAATGAATATAAGGTATTGATGATATTTACATTAATTAGTAATGCAGTTAAATTGATATTAGGAACTTATATGGTGTTATTTATTTATAAATAACACTAAAATGCAAATCCTAGATGATATAATAAGCTTCCAATATGTTCCGTATGGTTTTACATCCCTTAATTTTTTTATTATCAGTGAATGGTCAGTACTGCTGCATTATTTCGAAAAGATAAGCTATCGTTACCTCTTTAGACAATCTCACTGATGCTATGAATTTATTTAGCTTGACTTGTTTACAAATTGAAATTTTACTTTTTTTAAAACTTTCTGATAGGTATTTTTGTCATTTTTGTGAAAAATAATATCATTGAAAGCAAAATTGTGAATATGTTTAATTGTTTCATCCAATTTTTAATAATGAGAAATTTTGATAATCTATTAAAATTAATTTTGATAAGGTTTGAAAATCAAATAGCATATTTTTAAAAGATTATAATGTACTTTTAAGAGCGCACATTTTACAGATAGTATTTTTTAAATTATATTTTTAGATCAAGGACTAATTATTAATCAAAAAATTAAAATAATAATATTATCAATTAAGAATATATTAAATATTTGCTAATTTTTCATGTAAATATTTAAAATAAATTTTACGGTATATTTAAGATTTAACTGGAATTATATTCGAAACCTTTTGCCATGAAATAAATCTATTTTTTAAAAAATTTAAATCGAAAAGGACTTAATTATTTTGCTGTTTTTAAGACTATATTCTCAAAACATAAAATGTCTATATTTGGAGCAGAAATTCTAGATTGCCTTAACGGATCTCGAAGGCTATAGTTAAGTTGTCGGAACCTATTTCTCTATTTTTAAGATAAATTTATTCTGATATTAACGTGATATTTTGAAAGATTTGGTGAAGAAAAATGTTTCGATCTTTTTCCTTATCACGCTCTTTAGCGTGTGCCTTGCGCATTAATTCGTTGCTTTAGAAAGCATATGCTTTATATATCGGATTAAATTAAGCATTGCACTAATCAAAAGAAACAAATCATATGCATTTTGAAATGGTTGGTTGAATTATTTCTCCTGTTCCCTAAATTATAACCTTATTACTGTTTTCTTATTAAAAAAAATATATATATATAAAATAATGTTCACGAGTTTATCGTAATAAAAACATTAATTCATTTTAGTAACCGAGTAAATATGAACACAAAAATTATTCTCTAACTTTTTCTACTTATTTAAATATTCAAATCGAATTATCAAAAACATATTCAATACTAAATTTAATTTTCTTAAATTATTAGTTTAAAGTGTATATAGGAATAGGAATATTAAATATTCGTCATTATAGATTCTCGTGACACGACACCTGGAAAAACATCATTATTTTATAACACATTTTACGTATGATGCATTTCTCTATAGGTAATCTATTTGTGTAAATATAATTCTTTGCTTATTTAGTTACAACTGCAGATGATTCGTGAATTTTAGCATCTGAAATAGTTTTATAAACTTTTTTGTTGGAAAGTCGTAAGATGGAAATGAAAATTCTTTATCCCCAGAAATATAAAGAAAAGAAAAATGAGTAAACTTTGCCATTTTCACTTCTAATATCGTTATGACGATGAAATAGACATAAAAAAGAATGCAATAAATTTTAAATTTCCAACTAGGTACATATACGTAAAGCATTATAAGGTGAATAAAAAAATGTTCAGGCCATACATCGAAAAGATTACAATGGCCGAAACACTTATAAACGTTAAACATTAAACTACGTTAAATAGACTATTTTTTGTGAAAATATCAAATATGATTTTTATTTTCAGTTATTGTTATAGTCTGAATGTCAGAAAAATATTCTTCATAAACCCATTTGAATTTTTCTTCTGAGTTAATTTTTTTTAGTAATTTACGCTGACTTTTAATATTTAAATAAGACATGTTTCAATGCTATTTAACGTCATTAAATACTATTTTCTTAAATTCTAAATTCTGGCAAAATTTTTTGCCAAAAATTCTCATAAATTAAAATTTATTAAATATATATATATTTTTTAAATTGGCTTAATAATTTCTTAGTAGGTTCTGAAATTAATATTTTACAAATGTTGTATAGTTATTTTATTTTTAAATTGTGAAAAAAAATGAAACTTTCATGTTAATTATTAGTTCAATCCCCTATATTTATGGATACGACAGAAATATAGCTTATCTTTTAGTTCATTAAAATGTACGTAAAATTCCACAAAAGACTTTCTAAATTCTTGTAATTTTCGTATTTGAATTTATTTTAAATTTATAAGCATCTTGCATACTCAAACTGATAACACGCTACGAGTGTTTGTTTATTTTTCTATCATTTTAATGAAATATTTTATTTTATTATTTATTGAACTGAATAATTTTTTTTCGTATTTACTGGAAGGTAGACAATAAGAATCATATTTATTACTTTAGAAGAAAGAAATAAGATTTCAAGAGTAGTGGAACGTCATATATCACTTTTTTTATCAAGTAATTTCAAAATTTTCGTTTTTTTTTTCAAGTAAATAAATGTTTAAAAAAATAAAATTCTAGCAATAAACTGTAAATACTTGTTTATATAAAAGTACATACTTTGTGAAAATAAATTTTTGTTCAATAATTCAGCAACTTCTTAGAAAATTCTGAAATAGAATCTTCAATTGTTCGAAAGAAGCTTTCGCACTATTTTGGTAGCTAGTTTTTTTTTTTTTTTTTTTTTTTTTTTTACAATGTCCTCTGTTGTACTCTCATATAATATTGACTTTTATTATGAGACTAAAATAAATTTTAACAATCGAAAAAATATTTACACTTATTAGAAAATTTTATCTAGCTCAAGAAAATAAATTTATTTGTGTAGGTTTAAAAATTATTAAATTCAGAATTGCAAAGATTTATATCGAGCATTTATTAAAATTCGTTACATTTCCAATAAAGATATAATTACTATTCGAAAAAAATATTTTATTTCTTAACACCATACGAAATAAAAAAAAGGAAGCTTGATCTAAAGAAAATAGAGTATTAAGGAATAAAATTAAACTTAGTAGTAACTTTTTCCATTAAGTAAAAAGTAATCAAGTTTGAAAACCAAATTTTGTGAGCTAACTAGCATCGAAGGGAGTTGATTAATAGTTTTAAAAATACTAACTATTACTTAAACGGCTCATATAACGAACTTTAAATCTATTAGTAAGAATTCCTCCCGAAAATAATCACAAAGGAAGCATAAAATTCTTAAGTTTTTACTATCGGATATCCAACGGAAGAATGACAAACCTTCCATGATTAATGGTCAGCGTTCTATCAAATACTTCGCTTCAAAATTAATCTAGAGGAAGTATGATTTATTATTCAGTAAAATATATTAGAGCTTCATGCACGACGAGGAAATCACTGTATTAATATAACAAAGAAAGCAAAGAGTCACAGAAGCTGGAAAAATTCATTTCAAATAAAAAATGTCGAAGAAAGAAGCAGGCTTCACTTGAATAAAAGGTTTTTTAAAGAGCTATTTTATAAATCATATTGCCACATTGTAAGAGTTATTGTTTTTTTTTAAATGGAAATTATTCAGGTTATAAATGTTTCATTTAAATTGATTTTAGTTCCAAAATGATATTAAATTCTGTTTAAGAATAAATGTTTCAGATCAAATAGAAATAAAATGATGTTAATGCTTTCATAAAATACAGATGGTCCAAGATTTTACATTACTAATAATAAAGGAGAATATGTGTGTGCCCATGCGTGCTTGCGACTACATGTCTGTGCATATTTGTTCTCTGTGTGGAAATCATTTAGTCTAAAACTACTAAATTTTGCATCAATATACTTTTGAGGATGAGAATGTGCAACTCAGAAAGATTGTTTTTGAAATTTCAAATAGATGAATGAATTTTCCCCTGTTAACAATGAAAATATTATATTGCACAAAAATGACTTTTACTCTATTCTAAAATTTAAAAAAAAAAGAAAAAAAAATGTATTTTTAATGATAACAATTTAATTTTTACAAAATTTCAAACATAATTGTTTCTAATAACTGATATCTCTAATTTTAGTTACAGAAACTTCATACAGAATTTCGTTTATTTGACAAATTAGGTGTCAAAAATAATGTATTCACAAGTACAAAAAACAAAGGTATTTACATTTTGTATAAAATTTAATATAAATCTGAAAATAAGGTCCCTCCCGCTGCTTTGATGTGGAAGTTCGTAGAAGGGTGTCAGCTCAGGTGTTGTCCTCGTCATCTGACCGCGGTTCAAAATTACGAGGTCCGTCCCCAAATAGTCCTAGTGTTACTTTAATAACCGGGACATTAATATATTATTAACTAAGTTAAAATATCGTATTAAGACCAATTGTAAATGTGTAATGATTTATTTATGTTTCTTTTCTCGTTAACATTCTAACACAAAGACAGGAAGGCAAATTTCAACTTTCTGATAGAAAATCATTCGAAGGAATTCAAGGAAGTCTAAAGTAAGAGGATACATAAAAATCTCTATAATTAGTTTTGAAAAAAATATTGTCTGCATGACCTTGTAAATATGGAATCACATCAGGAGTTAAAATAATAAAGTAATATAGAGTGTACTGCTATATAATGTGGTTACATTTTTATATGCTACAAATCATATTAAATGAAATTTTAAACACAAACAAATAAATGAAATAGTAATATTGTACGAATAACTGAATTTCTTGCCCTAGACAACATTTAGCTGACATTTGTTCGAACCATCTGTTTTCAGTTCTATATTTGCGAATTACGATTATTCAGACTAATAAAATATCTTCATTTATATTTACTTATTTTATAATGCCACCTTCTTTTATATTTCTGTAGCTTACTCATGGCGTCAATCAGCGGGAATGTTCTCCTTCAACTTTCGCTTGCTTAGACAATTTAACATTTGATTTTCTATTTTCCTTTTATATTGCTCTGTATCTCTTGAATATATAAGTGTGGTAAAGTACGACAGAGAAGAAAGGCACAAATTATCTCTGGTCACGACATCCTGCAAGCATGTGTGCCTCCCCCCACCTCGATATTCGAATGAAGTTATGTAGTATTTTGTGTTTTTTTCTTTGGCAACGTAATGAAGAACATTGACTATAAATTTTGGAAGCCTTCCTTTCTACGAACTTCACTCAAATTTGCCGCATATCCTCAATTTTGCCTCCAAGACATCATGTCAAAAAGTTGTTTATCAATATTGCTGTACTTTTGTATGTTACGTTTGCATATTCGAAAATATACAGAACAAAAGGTGATTCCCCCCTTCCTGTCTTGGTATATTTGGTCCAAAATTTAAAACATATCTACATTATGATGATAAATCTGTGCACCAAATTTTATCCATAAAGCGCTTTCTGTTTTTTACTTATCTTGATCACGTGCCTATGAACAGACAGATTTCCTTGTGAGGGATGTCCTCGAATTATTCAGAATTCTAAAGATTTAATACTATGACAACATACCAAATTTCATTGCTCTAGATCAATTAGTTATCATGAAAGCTGAATTCACTTATCGTGCTCATGGTCATAATTTTAAAAAAAATGTATTTTTCAGGCTCAAAAAAGATTGAAACATAAAGATTTATTAAGACAATATTTGAGAACTATAAATATTTTCTCTTTGTATATTTGACTTGCATGAAAGTAAAACGTGACTTATTTTTAAACTTTAATGTTTTAAAAATAATCCTATTCAAAGAAAACAATCTTCCTTATTCTATAAATTATAATACTTTTCATTTTATAACAAATGGGCTGTTTGTCATGTTCATACAAGTAATTTCCATATGCGTGTTTATGGAAATTACTATTATAAAGCTCGACCGGCAGTTCTAATGAGTTTCAATCTCATTTGTTGCAAGAAAAGTTTAAAGATAGACAAATCCTACACTAACTGTAAAATTAAACTCTACAATTTAGCAACTAATTCTCTTTCTATAAATAGTTCCAAGCATTTAGACTCGTTTCATAAAGATTGCAAACTACAAAGTAATTACCGTCCCAATTTCGAACGGTCAGGATATTTCATTTAAAGATCAAATTTTATATTATTTATGCAAAATTCATCGAGCCATAGAAGCCTGAAAATTTCATTTCATTTGAAGGAAATGTGTTAAATATGAGTTGTAGAATTTATTCACGGAATAGACTATTCCTCTATTGTTTGAGATTAAAATCCCGGAAATATATATCTGAATGATTTCGAGCAATTTGAATTATGTAATTTGTCCGTTGCTCTGTATGCTCCGCTGATCCTTTTCAAGAGTTAAATTGCTTTGCAGTTACGCAGAATGGACTCACTATTATCCTATCTTCGAAGCTGAGAGCAATTTGTTTGATTTTTGATGAGTTTAGATTATGATATCTTTGTTTGAGTTTAATAAGCTGGCAGATGATGAAAAGATCAAACAACAGAACAGGCAATTAAAATTTGAAGATATAATGTTAAATATCATAAGATAATTAAAACTGTTTTCTTCTAATAACTAAGAAACATTTATCTATGAAAATTCGTAAGGAAATAGTTTATCCATAAAAACTCATATCCATAAAACTATGACGATATAGTAAGGAACAGTTATATACTTGTATGTGAGTGTAAGACTAAGTAAGTTTGTTTTATAAAACATTTTTTTTATTCATTTAATAATGTTTTTTATTTATTGAAAACATTATGATTTTTGCATTACTAGCCACGTTCCGCGAACTAACTTGTTCTTGAATGGTACCGATTTTCTTTAATTTCGCTAAAATTTCTTATTTACAGTTTTGTTTTCATAGTTCTCTAGAAAAAGTATTTTTACACTGTAAACATTTAACTTGTATTATTTATTGATACCATATGGCAAACAAGGGCTTTTTCATTATAAAAACCAAACTAAATATGTATTATTTCACAAGTTTTACACATGTCTTGCTTTTTACTAATGGAGGACACAAGCTAATTGCTTACAAAAGGCAGACAAAAGTATCATTTAATATTTAAGAATTTATTTCTTATTGCGTGTAGAAAGCGCATATTTTTTTATTGACATTTATTTTTTATTTCAACAATATTTCTACTAGTTGCGATCACTTTTTGATTAATCACTATAGCTTTAATAAATCCCATTAATAAAAAAATTACGGTTGTAAGTTTACATCTGATTGTAGTAATGGACATTGCTTGGTAAAATAAGACACATTTTTTATCAATATGTAAGCAAAATTTTCAATAAATTTCTGAACAACTAATGGACTTTTCAAATTTCAAATTGATTCGAAATAACTAACATTATCTGGAAATACAGGTAAAAAATATTTATTTTTGATGTTATAAGTATTTTTTTTATATATATTTCATCTTTACGATTGTGAACTAGTAAATGAAATTACGCAATTGCAACTATTTTTGAGCATTTGAATATGACGTCAATTCCACTGGGATAAATAATACCAAGTAGTATAAAATGTGCAAAGATTATTAATTTTATAAAGTACTGAATTTTGTTAAATGAATAATAATAATTGCATGCATCATAAAAAGAAATTATGGAAAAATAATTTTTCTAATGTTATTACCAATTTGTTATTTTAGGCATTGAAAATTATGTTTAATTGTTAAAAGAAGAATTTTCACGTGCAATGCGCAGTAAAAAAAAAAAATGTCATTCTGAGAATATTTGAAAAGTTAATGTCAATTATTTTAATTAAATTTTTGTGCCATTAACAGGAAGTATCATTAAATACACAATTCCCTAAGGGCTTCAGGACTTTGATAGGTTTTTTATGATATTTTCATGGTAATTCAGTTTTATGTTTTAATTTACATGGATCTTGGAGCGAAATTTACTCAAATTAAAATTAAGTATAATTTATATTTTGGAGAAATTCTAATAATATTCTTAATTAAATAATTTCTGCAATTTTTTTATTACGTTTAATTTTAGTCCAAAGCAGAATTTAGATTTATAATTTAAAAAAAAGTCTGACAATATAAATAAATAGTAGTCTGTCTGCTATTAATAAAAGCATAATCTGAGTTAAGAAATTTTATTAATTTTTTTACTGTTTTGATAAAAATATTAATTTTAATTTTTAATTTTATTTCGAATCTTAAAATTAAAATACTTAAGCCGTTTTTCTTTCCAGTGAAACACAATCCAAATTTTATTTCAAATTTATTGAATTTGTTTTTTAAAAGTAGTATATACTAAATTTTAATGTGAAAGAAATAAGTGGTTTTAATTGTTGGGAAGAGGGAAAAGGGGGCTTATAAAATTCGCATTGCCCAAAGAGGCCTAAACAGTCCTGGGTCATAGTGTATATTGTTTACATACTCTCATTTTATAGAGTATAATGCACTCATGTCTATAAATTAAGGATAACTCAGAATCACTAAGAAATCAAATTCTAAAATAAAAATTTCGCACTTAAAATCATCACACACATCTTCAAGAATAATATGAGAACTATAGGATGTCACCAGATGATGCCGATAGGATGTGACAATGATTCTCGCACATTCATTGGTTCAGACCTTTCTTCATTGGTTCACAATGAAGAAAGAGGTACATAAATAATGGTGGAAAAGAAGTAAAATAGTTCGCAAGCGTTCTGTAAGCTGTTCAGTGCCATAACCGAATAGTTATGACACAGATAAAGAATATGGATAATTTTTACGTGGTAAAATTATCGGCAGTGTAGAATGCAGACATACTTAGACGGATGTATCCGATGAACTTTCAATCGCCCATAGTGTCTTGTCTAGGCTTTGGAAACAATTTCAAGATGATGGAAATGTCGTTCCTGAGTTATAACGCCGAATGACGACTAGTACTTTGCAGCAACTTCCAAAAGAAGCAGACGGAGCAAAGCAGTCAGACCTGTTTCGTCAGTATCTTCAGCCACGGCTATGACAGTCTCAAGGCAAACAGTTTAAACGTTTGGAACATACACTCGCAAGCCTGTAAGATGTGTTCCACTCATTTCATTTCAAGGCATTTCTGTCGTCAGCGGTTACCCTGGAGTAGAGAACAGGCAATATGGACATCATCATAGTGATCTTGTGTGATGTTTACCTACGTGTCCAGGTTTAGCTTGCAGTATGTTCATGTCGGGCTGTCATAAGGCTATCACTAGGTACCCGTTACCACCAAGAGAAAATCTTTTATAGACATTGTAGGATTGTGTAGGATTGCTCGTTTGGGGTGGAATTTTACTGTACTCCAGAACAGATCTGCATGTTCAAATAAGAACCATGATAGGCCAAATTTATCAAAACATCATTTTTGAACAACATGTACGTTTGTTAGGAATGCCATGGGGGGCAGAATTTCTTTTTATGCAGGACAACTCCATCCTCATTGTGAAAGCATCGTAAAGGAATGCCTCCAGTCTGAGAATATCATCCGTATCTGTTCTGAACTGCATTCTAATATGACTTGAATCGATGGAATGAGTATGGGATATACTTTGTCAACAAGTTGCAGCCTTTCAACCATGCCCTACATGTGTACCGGTCTTTGTAAACGAATGCCACCAGTCTGAGAGCACTGCTTGCTAAGTGATGTAATTTTTCAAGATATCAGCTCGATAATTTAGTACTCAGCATGCCTAGAGGATTGTATTTCATTTTCTGGGAGACATACAATGTGTTAATCGTCATGCCAACCATATAAAGTTAAATTTTTGTAAGGGAGATTTTTTGTAATTGTTCCAGAGAGCAAAAATCGTAGTTTTTATGAATGGTATCGTACATATATCAGCCTTTTTGTTCTCTATGTTTTCTTTAATAAATGGACTTTATGAATGTCACATTCGTTTTGTTCTGAACTTTTATTTGCCGTAGCTGGCATTGCCCTTTATTTATGGATATGAGTGTAAATGATCTAATGGTGGTTCAATTGTTCAATTGTTTGATTAACGATTTGGAAATCAGCTATTGGCCATGAGCCAAGTCAACACCCAAGTATTGTGCTAGGTGAATTTAACAAAGCTTTAAACTTGCAGTGAATTCAACCATTTAAAATAACTTTAATAAATAGAAATCAAGCTTTTCTAGCACGATTTTGAATGAAGTCGAATTGGTAATATTGAGAAAATACTGTAAATTCTTATGAGAATTTTTACGATTTTTCAATTTACTTTGGACATAAAAGTGGTTAAATTATATAAATGTGATGTTTGGAAAAATTGCAAAGATCTGTTTGATTATCAAAACTGATCTATAATAACACCCGTGTATAAAATAATCTTGTACATCTAATAAAATAAAACGTCTAATAAATCAAAATAATTCAAATGATCAGTTTTCAGAAAAATATGTAAATTAATTTTACACATAAAAATATACTAAAAACTTTCCCTTGAGATTTAATTTAACAACGAATTCGAAGAATGTATCTTATTCTATTACAACAGATTCATTCATTTTCTTTAGAAATACCAGACAAGACTTTATATGGTTAATAAGAATAATGTTACTGTCAACTACAAAAATTAAGGAAGTCTAGACGACATTAAAAATCAAATAGACATTTCTACAAGAAAAGAGTCTAAGAGTGGAAAGCATGTGCAACAGGGATTTCTTATACTTGAATCCTAAATTGAAAGAATTATCTTATTACAAGAAATCTCTATTTTGGATATTGTTTTTTTTAATGTAATGAATAAATCAGTACACAGCATGGCATCTAGAAGTAACTAATATTTATTAGTTGAGTTTTTTTTATATCTAATATTCGGAGAAACACAACGAACAGTCTTGCAATAAGCCTTTTTTTTTCTAAAATAAAGAGAATTTGAAAAATCTCTTTATTTAAAATAATTTTTCCTTTCAAAAAATTAATTTTTCAAAATTTCTTTATTTTAGATATTTTTTCTTTTAAAGAATAAATTTTTCAAATTATCTTTATTTTTAGATTTTTTTTCCTTTTAAATCTTATTTGCAATTACGTTAGTCTATCTGGAAATGCGATAATTCTTTAATGAAATTTTGAATGTTCTTTTGCATCAAAAATACATCTTTCAGAAGGGCAAGTATCATATGACAATTTCATGCGCAGTGATTGGTTGTTTGTGTAGGAACAGGTTGTTTTAGTCGCATCTCAATAATGAATTAACTTCTGCAAGTTTGGAGAACACGTGTAGCACAAAAAGTGTTGTAACCGAATTTCAATAAAGTTTAATATTTGGAGTGATTTCTAATGTATTGCACCAAAATTGTATGTCATGGAGGATGCTAATCAAGAGTTACTTTATAAATAAACAGGCTGTCGTTTCTGTGGCTGGTATATTGATGTAGAACCAAGTTTTCTCCAATTTAATGACGAGACCAACCTCCAAGAGATAGGCTAGACAGTGGTCAGTGAACATAAGCGCTGCTTCTGTCATAGTACTTATGACACGAATCTGTTCTTGTCTCCTAATGCAGTAGCAATGGTCCTTCAGATCATTGCAAATGCCAACATATGATTTAAGAGAGGGATTAGATGGTGATCAATAAATATTACTGCTTCTTCAGTAGTGAGCCTTATGATGCACTTCAATACTCGTTTTAAACTCTCATAACTGCGGTCATTCATATATATCAATCTCTGCATGCTTCCGAATTTAATCCATAGCCAGTGAATATTTTTGCTACTTCAGCTACAGGCCAATTGAAAATCCTAGCTTTCAATTGTCACAATAACAATCACTAAGGTCACTTGAATATTTAAAAATGGCTGAAATAGCTTAATCGCATTTCTTGATTGTGCCAAAATCACATACGTGTTACAAAACTTTAAACCAATTGGCCCATCCATAGAGATCGAATCTATGCACTCCATTCGCTTAACTATTCTACGAAGCTAATTAAAATCATGATTTTTTGGTTAGGTGTACGTAAGAGTAATCTTTTTTTTTTTTAACGGAAATCGTTGAGTATCTATGATTTTTTCCCCATAAAACTCTTTCTGCATCCAAAAGAAATAAAATGTTTTTTGAGCATGGTTTTGTACAGAATGGATTACATTAGGACAAACTGTGACAGTTACACAGAACCAGTAGAACATATTGTGCCCAATAGATGCCACCAGGGCTATCCTCTGAGCTAGAAGAGATTATAGAACGAGTTCGATCTCATGTTTTAGTTTGGATAGAGAAGAAAACAAGAGAATGGTCGCTTAGAGTGAGAGTGACAAATTTCTTTCCTTAGAACTATAATAAGCATTTAAAATTTGTGTTTTATCTCAGAGAAATTATATTTTCCAATAAGATTGATCCTATTAATTTACCACTGTAAGAACATAAATATGATATTCCCATTTTAAATGTATTAAATAAACGAATTTATCTCTTCCATTCAACAATTGAATTAGATCTTTCACAGATTTGATTTTTATAGGCCGTTGGTTGAAAGATAAAAATTCCTTTTATAGACACAGAAAATTAATAATATTGCAGATTGTTGCAGCATTATTGTCTTTTAATTGTTGACAGCACGATACCTATTTTCTCTTGTGAAGTTATTTTCAAATTAAAAGTTTCTTTCAGGAATATTTTTAAATTATACAATGCATTGTTGAACTTTACCATTAAAAGGCTTAGCAAGATGAATTGATTTCTATTGGATGAGTTTATCCTTGATTAATTATCTTTAAAGCCATGTTGTGAAATATATGTAGAATGTTAAAAGAAGAGTCATGTGATTGTTATAGTTATTCTTCATTGGACAAAGATTTCTCTGATTTCTTTCAAAATCAGTTATAATAAGTAAGTCACGAAATTAGTTATTTATGGAAATTATTTATTTTAACTTATTTCATATTGTAAAGATTTAAATTTTTCAATTAACTCTTCCCTCGCTTCCTAATATGTTAGATTGGTCCTTTTTCATCATATATTTTCGATGATATTGCTTATTTCAGTATTTTCAGAGTTGCATTATGAGTTAATCCATAAACTTAATTAAATCTTACTGAATGAATAAAAATTTAGATATAAAATCTGAAAATAAAATTTTTACATTTTATAGCATTTATACAAATGATATTTCTTATTTAAAAAATATTGATGCAATAATTAAAAGCAGTAATTTTTAAATACAGAAATAAGAAATATTCATTTTCTTAATAATCAATATTGTTTTAATTTTTTAATTTTTAAAATTGAAAAATTCTTATTTCATGCAAAATTATGCGAAGAAGTTTGAGAGCTGTTTATGAGTTTAATTTAATTCAATATGTTTTACTTCAGTATGAATGGGTTTATTGTAAAATATTTCACTTCTACATCTAAATATATAACAGAAGGAACTCAAGATAGAATCTGTCTTTCTTACCTGATGCAATATTTTCCAATTACTGGCATCCAGATGTATCCTCAACAAATTGTTCGGATAACATTCGAAATATTTGCCTATTCCTCTAGCATTCTCATTGTTCCTTTTAAATTTATCAACAGTTAACGCCGATACAAAGATCTTTGAATAACTTATACATAAAACAAGATTTACTTCAATTTTTATGAAAATTGATGGATTAGGACACCATTTCATAAAATCCCATTTCAAAGCTTTGAGGCACGACTTTCCAGAACCCTTTCTGAATGTCTCCCTTTTATCCATTCCAGGCAGCGTTCGGTGCGGAACACTGCTCCGGCATAAAATTTTCAATGTTATTCATAAGACAAGGCAGAAGAGGAAATTCTCATTGTGTTTGTACATACCTCGAGTAGCATCAGCGTCCGGACGAGTCCCGGATGTTTAATTGAGAAGGTAGGAGAATAAGCTTAGAGTTTTATGAAGGAATTCTCTCTCGTGTATCCTTTTCATGTACGACGTGTAATGTCTGAGAGGGAAAGATGACAGAATCTGTTGCCTTATCCTGGGGTGGACTCGTTTGCGCTTGAAAGGAAGATGTGGGAGGAATGGACTGATGGATTGAGCTCTGGCATAAGATGCTTTCAAGAAATTTCTGGTGGGGATATTTATGAATTGAATATTTTAAGTCTGTGTACTTGGTTTGAGTATTTCGTCTTTGTTTTCGTATATTCTGCATATACTTCTTCAGATGATTGTGGTTTGAAAATATCTTTATAAAGTCTTTATATCTATTGTACGAAAGTTGTAATTAATATAATAAGATTGATGTGTAATTAGTTTTAGGAAATTAACAATTTTGAAAATCCATTCTAAAGTTATGATGGTTAATAATAATGGATATGTAAAATTCATCATTAGTTGGGATTTGATTTATATTAACTTCCTTTTTACTTTTTCGTATATTTAGTATAGAGAAAGTATAATAATCGATTAAAAGTTTTAACTCAATATTTTGAAGAATCTCCACGTTTTAAACCTCCTGAGACCAAAAAACACATTTTTAGAAAATATCCATCTGTCTGTCTATCTGTGACAAAAGTAACACAAAAACGCTTTGAGTGTACAATGTAAATATGGTATACAGTATTTATATCAAATTTGTAAATTTCTATCAAATTTTAAGTAAAATTTGTTCTGAGAAAGTCTGTCTGTCCGGTTCTTTGATTGAAGTTAACATCAGAATTACAAAACTAAGAGAGCTAGATAGATAAAATTCGGTACATATATACTGTAGAAATCATTCTAATTTTGAGCCAAATAAAACTAGGTTGATCGCCTGTCAGTCTATGCTTTCAGAATTTTTTAAACAAGAAATCTCAAAAGCGCAGTGACTTATATATATCAAATTTGATGTGGGATTTTGTGACAAATTTATGTTTTAATCGGTTGAGAAAAAGTGTCTAAAGCACAAATTCGATTTTTGAATGCTATTAAAGCATGCTAGGATGAATTGCCAAATAACTCACCTAGAAAGACACGATAAATTCAATAAAAAGAGTAAATTCACTCCAAAACTATTTCGTAACTATTGTACGCCAATACCATGTAAAGTTATCTATGGCATGCCAAGATTATTAAAGAATAAGCGAGAAAGTTTTGACATGACCACTCCCATTGGTTCCTGTATTATAAGAACAGATCTAGTAATTCTGAACCCTGGTTAGATGATATTGACTAAATCCATATGCGTCTTTATAAATTTTTTTAACCTGCCGTAGTTCAGAAAACTATAATTATGCTAAAAACTACTTGGAAATGGAAATCATATGATGGGCAGATAAAAAAAGAAAGAAAAATTGTATCAGTGTTAATCACGTGATTGATAGATGGTTAACATTATAAGTCATATGTAGTATAAAAAATCATTGAACACTTGAAATTATTTTTGGATATTTAAATAATGGGAGAACACAAGCATGTTATTTTACATATTACGGATCATGCAAGGGATTCTAATCATGCTTGCTAATCATACAGTTTCAAATCCATAAGTCAAGTAATTACAGTAAAATGCTATCTTTAATGAAATATTTTTTTAACTCATGGGATGAAGAGTATCTAAATCTGACTTCCACCAATTATGCATATATGTTGAGCAAAACAATCCATGTTAATCCGTGATTGCCAGATAGATGGCAACGAGGAAAAGTTTCATTATTTAGTATAGCATAATGAAACTGTAAGCAATCTTTTAATTTTTGGATATACAAATAAATGATGCTAGAAGATATTTTTTTAGATTTTACGTTTAATGAGAACGATTCTAATAATATTTTGCTTAGTAATATGTCAAATGCATGAGGTGACTTTCCATGATAAGTGTAATCTTTAATAAAGTCTTTTGCAATTAATGGGATATGAAGCTCTTGAATCTGGCTTTTCAACAACATTTTATATATATAGCAGTAAAATATCATTTTAAAATATTTACGGGGAAACTTCATTTTTATTTAGTATCGGGAAAATTCAGAAAACATCTTGCTCAACCACATCGAGAATATCATTTCATCAGTTTTGGAATAAGATAGTAGTAAAGTAATTTGGGATAAAACTATGCAAGTTCCTCGTTTTGAATAATTAAATCCCTCAATTTGAATATTAATAATCTTCAGCAAAATTTATATTATTTTTCATTCGTAAAAAATAGACAATAAATAAAATAAAAAATAATATAATAATATAAACAATAAATAAAAAAAAATAATAAAAGATCAATGCAATTAAAATGTTCATGTTTTACAAAAATTTGAATGTTAATAATAAGAAAAAAAATCAATACAAGAATAAAAAATTAATATAAAATCATCTATTTCTTAAGAGCTAATAAATATGTTTTTAATAGACTGAACATAGAAATATGATCTTCTGAATAACACATTTTTTTATGTAATTTTTATAAAATGATTTTTATGACTATTGATATTAAGCAATTTCAAAGAGATATAATTGCATTTACTGTTCTTCGAATATTTTTAGCTAATGAAATATAGATCATAAATAAATATTTTATATGTAAAAATAAATTTTAATTGAAGAAATTTTATGGTCATAAATAAAATAAGAAATATTCTTACATGTTTCAAGAGAATTTTTAATCAAAACTTATTTACATTTCATTAATCCTTAGAATGAATGAAGATGTAAATGTATGAAGACCTTAGAAATTGCATGAATTAATCTGATTTGGTTTAAAAAGTTCAATTTAGTTTTCATGCAAAATAATGATATGCCTTTTTACGAAATCTAATATCATTTGCTTGTTAATAAATAACTTCAATAATATTTCACTTCCATATAATTAGAAATTTTGGTATTTTCTTTGACATAGAACTACTGATAGCCTTTTCATTTTTTAGATGTTATTTTATTTTTTAGTTAGTTTTAACTTAACTTTTTTTTATCGAAGTTAGAAATATAATAGCATTTTTAAATTGCATCAGATTTAATTTCTGTAAAGAATCTGCAACGCTTCTTTTATTAAATATACATTTCATTAAATTAAAAGCAAATAATAATAAAGATAATAAAGTGGGATACCAAACAAGCAGCAGATGCGGCTGCTAGAATTCCATTATTTTCAATTATTTCATCCTGTTGAAAATAAAAATTAAGAAAAAAAAACTTAATTCATTCGCAGCAAATTTTGTATGAGAACGAACTTAGAGCAAAAGTAAATAAAACAAAACTAGAGAACTAATTTAATTTAATATAAAACAGTCAACATTCATCTGTCAACACAAAACTCGTGCTTCTTGAAAAAAATAATAGAACAATGCAAGATAAATTCGAAAAAAAAAAAAAAAAAAAAAAAAAAAGGAAGAATAAATGACGGAAACGGAAAAATTATCGTTTG
Source organism: Argiope bruennichi (assembly GCF_947563725.1). NCBI lineage: Eukaryota > Metazoa > Arthropoda > Arachnida > Araneae > Araneidae > Argiope > Argiope bruennichi. Next base: position 50,396,269 of record NC_079158.1, read on the forward strand.
CCAACAGCTTAATGAATTAGTTTCCCTGAGAAAATGCTTCTTTTCTTTCACACGCAAACGTCTAATTTATTCAAAGAAATTCGTGGCACGTCTAAGAGTCCATGTTCACTGTAATGGACCGCCGAAATGTACCAACACATGGGGATCCGAGGACCAAGTTTTTTCTTCTAAATTACCACCAGTTACGGAATAAACAAAACTAGAATTAACGTGTGATGTGCCGACTGGAGCATTTAACTGTTTTCCTTGTGTAAAGCATGCATAATTTAAAGGCAGCTGTTGTTCAAGAATTTTTAGCTGCGAATTGTTTCTTTGGGTTTTTTGTTTTTGTGAGAAGCAGTTCTGGTATCTGCCAATTGGAAAATAATTCAATTTTGCTTTTATGTCGAGAAAGCAAGTAAATCCGTTGATTAAAAGAAGGAAAAGTAATAATAATAGTGTATAATATTCTTTTTTTACTTTAATTGAAATAAGGGGTTTTTTTTACAATTTATCTCTCTAAACTCATTATATTTAATTATTGTTGGCAAAGATAGAATGCTTCAAACTTTAGAATATTTATGGACTCAGAATCGTTAAAGGATTAAGAAATTACATCTTTAAAATCATTACTTTAATTGGTAAATATTGTCATTCAGCGAACATTATCGGCGAATATTCTATAAAAATGTTTTTACTACATTAAGACAAAATTGCAATTTCTTATATCATACTTTATTATTTAAATATTGTAATACATACGTCAAAGTAGGATAAATTTTTAATAACATCACATGTAAATAATTTCAACCTTTTGTAGTAGAAAATATATCGAAATGTATTTACTTATAAATTCGATTAAATTTGAATTTGAGTGTTTTTCATTCATTAATTGAAGCAGAATTTTATGTTTTTATAATTGATATTCAGGGAAATTTCTGGGAATATATTCAAAAATGTAGTGCTGTTTACTAATACGTAATTTATATATATAATTTACACTGTTACAAAATAAAATCAGTTATTATATAACTAAGTAAAATATCGTAAATTCATTTATATTTTTCGAGGATTTTATGTTTTTTTTATTGCTATTTATTCACATTGAAAACAATTGATTAATAGATACTTCAAACTGTTTTTATTTAAAATCATGTATATGTTCTAAAAATCAATTTTTAGTTTTAATTTTTATAACTGAAATCCTTGAAAATAAAAAAAAATCAATATGAAGTATTTAATTTAGCTAGTATTAAATAATTAAACGGTAATAAATTAGTAAATTTTTACTTGTAATAAATGTGATTAGTTTTGCTATTTTTCAAAATCTTCATTCTAGCTGAAAAGGCGATGAAATTTTTATTTAAGAAAATATAACAAGGAAGAAAGTGAAAAAAATAATTATTAAAAATAATATAAATATATTCTTATCTTAATAGCCTTAAAAATAAAAAAAATATATCCTTGATAATTAAATATCAATTTTTGAATTCAGTTTTGGTATATGATTTTAGTAAGATAAAATTTTCATTGGATACATATTCCAAAATTATATTTTTTTAACAATTACCCATTGCTAAAGATTCCCTCTTTTTTGCAGACAAAGGCTCTATCAAATACTCTAGATTAAATGCTGATAGAAATTCATTTATAGAACAAGCATTTCAATGAAACTGATGAAATAATATTTTCCATCTTCGTCGTTGAATCAAAAAATTAAGGGAGAATTTGTTTTCTGTTTTGTTAAGTTCTTCATTCTTAAAAATGTTCCTAGAGTAAATACATGCTTATTGTTAGAGAATGCACAGCATGAAATTTTAATGATTTAAACAAATTCAAACTAATTAATTTATCTTACAATATTATATTAAAACTAGTATACATTTATATTCAGTTTTAATATCAAAAATAATTTGAATGCTTTATAGAATTCTACATGAGACATTTTATTAAATTATTTATATAATTTTAAAATATGCATAAAATGCATTTTAATATAGTTATATTAAATTTATTTAAAACAATTTTTTAAAACTGAGAACTATAAAAAAATTATTAATTAAATGAATTTCTCCTTCCAAGCTTTCTAAAAATATTTAATCATAATTTTACATTATAAAAGGTTGAAAAATTCATCGTTGAACAAAGCTGTGTATTATTTATAAATATCATTTAAAAATTGTATTCAAAGATTTTTTTTTTTTTTCATTTAGGCATATTGTATTTTTATTAAAATTGTGAGAGATTTTTTAAAGATTTTTTTGTCACTATTTAAAAATTGACAAAATTTAAAATGAATGTAATAACTATTTTAGATTATATCACATTTATAACAAAAAAACATTTTTATTCAAATTAAATACATTTTAACAAAAGAAATTCGAACAATGAAAATTTTAAAATGTTACAAATTTGAAAAGAGCATATCTTTACAGAATAATTATTCTAGTTAGTATCTTAAACTAAATAACATTTTTTAATTAATTTCATTTCTAACAACTTTTTTAAGATAATATTATTAGCGTATTGTGAGGAAAATTAGGTCATTAATAAAATAATTAAAATAGTTTAAATTTCATTACAGAAATGAAATACCTCTTTAAAAATTATGCAACAAATATTTTTTAAAAACATTTATAATTTCAAGAAAAATTACATCATAATTAAATCGGTATGATTAAAAAGATATTTTTTATAAATAAAATAGAGCAAAACTTTTTCGGAAGTTATTGCTGAAAACGCCAAAATTTCATTTGATTTTCAACTAAGTTTTTAAAAATATATATATATTAAGAATACGCTCAGTGCTGTATTATCACATCTTCCAAAGTATTTATGATAAAAATTATAGCTATTGGTTAATTAAAAAAATCATTAATTAAAATAAAATCTAAAATTATAGCTATTCTAGCTATTTGTTTTTCGTGTACAGTGCCAATCACAGATTTTTCCATGTTTATTTGTAAATATAATCATATATTTTGAAGCCAGAATTTAAAAAGTGAAATGCCATTTTTCAATAATTTTTTCAACATTTCAAGGGTAACCATCTCTTGAAGGTTTCGAGAATGACGCCAATATAAATTTATATTTAAAGGAAACTCCAGTGTACTGAACGATCGCAAAGAATCCATAGAGCTGAATGAACACTACTTCCTTTTCTATATCTATTTTTAGGAAAGTCTGTATGTGATATTTATATAGACTAAAAAATAAAACATTAATGGGTTTCTGCTTGTTCTGAAGTGTCTACTTACTCAATCGTATGAAGTGAATTTTTATACAAATATTTCATTTTGCAAATAAATAAATACTATGCTTCGCTTCTCCTACGCAACACCTGCGCTTGTAAAGCTGCAGATGGCAGTACTTGAAAACAATTTCTCCCCATGAAAAAAAGTGTGGCAAAAAAGTGTTTTTAATAAACTGCCATTCATATACTGGGTTTAGCAACCCCTGTCGTCGCATTATTTTCTTCACTAAACTTAGATCCTTCTTTATTAAAATTCTTTTCATGCACTTGAAAGCGTCGAGTAGAAAAAAAGGGGTTGGAACCCCGCTATCAATTTTACACAGGAAAAGAGTGGAACGCCCTTTTGAGTACGTTGTGGCTTTTCTTTCCATACCTTAGTATAAGGCGGCATTTTCTCCGCGCTTTTATGTTATATATAAAGATATTTTCTATCAAAAGAGCTGTTTCCGACAGGTTTTCACTGATCTCGGAAATGAAAATAGATCTTTGACGCGATAAGCTTTAAGATAGTGTGATGTATTATGTTCTCTTTAAACTGGCAGGAAAGCAAAGGAACAAAAGATTAAAAAATGATCAATATCAAGGCATTGAAAAAAAATGAAAATCAATCACAGAATACTCGGAAGCATGAACGAGATATTTTTTTTTCTTTCCTTAGGTTTTTAACTTCAAACTTTCTCATTGAAGTTTTTGTGAAATTTATAATAACAGGTTCAAGACTAAAAATATTTTTTGTAACCTTGCGAATAGAAAGTTATTATGAATAGTACAGTACCTCAACCTTATTTTTAATCTTGCAGACTTAAATAACTTTATTTCAATTTGTATCCAATGAACTACAGAATTTATAATTGATTTGTAGATTTAACCCTTAACTGGAGACGTGCGGTCTGTGAGACCGCTATCGATGTACTTTCGGTCACCCCTATTCTATTTTTAGCTCAATTGAATGGATTGACCCTGTAGCTTCCTGTTTTGTGATCTTCAATACACGTGCACTTCTTCAACTTCTTTCAGCGGATACCTTTTAAAATAATTCAGGTATTTCTTTAAGAGCGGTCTCTAAGACCGCACCTCCCTGTTAGTGTCCAGTGATAAACAAGGCTTAGCAGATGGTGCTAAAACTTGGGCCACGAAATATCATCCAATTTACTGATCCTATTATGAAGCAGTGTTCCAGACACTTTTAGATGAAGCAGAAAGTGATTTTAGTGATAAGGATAACTGTACAGAAGAGTTTTTCGATGAAAGTTCGCATTCAACTGATTCTGATATGTATGTTCAAACATAATTATTTTTTCCAGTGATAATTTATTTTGAAAAATTTATAAAATATATTAATATACCAAGATATATATATATATATATATATATATATATATATATATATATATATATATATATATATATATATACAAAAGTATTAGAATCAAGTTAATAGGAAAAAACAAAAATCAAAGAAAAATTAAACCAAAAAAATTCTTAAAAAATATTAAAAAAGAATCCGGCCTGAAGACTTTTTCAAGGGTCACCCTCAGGCAGGGATTCAAATAAAGGGATTTTTTCTGTGAGGACATACAGACATTAAGTCTAATAATGATTCCTCGTGACCCGAAAATCCCCCGAAATTATGCTCAAGAGATATACCATTTTAACAGAAAGGAAATACTAAATAACAAATTAGAAAAAAAACCACAAAGTAAAAATACAATAAAAACAATAACAATAAAAGCAAAAACAGCATTAAAATTAAAATTAAAATTAAAAACGAAAAGCCAGAACATACCATCCAACAGTGAAGTAAACTTTAAACAATCGATTGTGATTTCCTGTTTTTGAAAGTTAACGGTAAATTATGTAAACAGAGGTAGGCACCCAGCGCCATCTATTGAGTGATCCAATATGCAAGTAAATTTCTATTTTTATTTAAGCCAAAAGATTAATCCCAAACCATACCTTGTTTAATTAAAAAATTGACATTACAGTAATTTCTAGGAAAATCATTTTTAATTAAATTTTTAAGGAGGTTATTTGATGCTTCAATATAAGAATTTTTATTATTGCAAACCCTTTTGATCCTGTTAACTTGTGACAAAATTAGATTTTTGAAAATTTTAGAGTTTAGATTGGAATGGTAGTTACATAGTTTTGTTATTTTAAAGTTGAAATCCTCCCTTTTATCGTATATACCAACTATTGTTTTATCATTAGCAATTTCGATTTTTAAATCCAGAAAGGTAGCCTCAAGTTGATTTATATTTGTATCTTTTAGAATTAAATCTTTTGGATAGCAATTAGTAATAATATTAGTATTGTCGAAGTTAATCAAAAGTAGGTCATCAATATATCTCCACCCGTTTATTAAATTATATTTAATTATTTTTTTCTCATAGTAATGCAGGAAAATATTAGCTAAAGCACTTGAGAAAGCTGTCCCCATTGGAATGCCCTTGACTTGTTTATAAAAATTAATACCATTAAACACGTAATTTTCAGTAATATTAAAATTACATAACTCAAGCCAGTTATTATTAGGAATGATGTTTTCATTTAAATATTCGTCATATATAAAAGTGCAGACCTTTATTAATTTTTCATGAGGTAGATTAGTGTATAAATTTTCGAAATCAAAAGTATTAAGTTTATTAATGTTGTTATCTTTAAGAAAATCCAATACTTCTTTGTTACTAGAAATAATAAAGTTGTCTTCATTTTTTATTTTGTCCAGGATAATTTTTAAGTATTTAAAGAAATGTTTACCCGTATAGTAATTATAACTACCAGTGCTACAGGTTACGAATCTGAATTTTAATGGATTTTTATGAAATTTAACTGTTGGGAATAAATAAGGATAGTTAAGAGAGCAAGTCTTAGTTTTGGTTTTTTTTGCGAAAGCTAGCATTCTTTTATCTAATTCCTTTTTCCCGGTGTTCTTTAACATATAAGTTGCATTAGAGTTATATTCATTAATTAAAAGTTCTTTATAATAATATTTACAAATTAAACAGAAATTATTTGCTGATTTATCTATTACTGTAATAACAAATTTTTCTTTTAAATTTTTTATTTCATTTTTTAATGTTTTACTAAAATAAATCCCACGTTCTTTAGATCTGTCAAAATCAGTATTCAATTTTATTTTAATTTCCTTTAAAATTCTCACTTTCCATTCCCCGAAACCTTCCGCAGGCCAGTGGTATTTTCTAGATAATTTGGCAATAAAAACATCCAAATCATTACCAATAGAAATCAAAATTTTGTTATGGTTTATTTTTTCTCTTAATCTAAATTTTGTTCCTCTTCCCATCAAATCTCTTAAAGAGTTGGATTCAATAATTTTTAAATTACCTGTAATAATATGACCTTTATCAATATCTATAAAATCTTTATATTTTTCCTTGTTACAGTAACAATCTGTTTTATTTATTTTATTTAAATTTTTGCTATAGTAATTATAATTACAAATTTTTTTCTTTAAAGTTGAAGTGTAACTAAACGCTATTGATACATTAGTTTTATCTGCAAGAGGAAAAAATATATTATTATTATGTATAATTTTGGGTAATTTTAGATATTCGAAGTAAATATCCAAGAATTTAATCACACAGTATTCTTTGTAAACATTATTTTTATTATTAAAAAGTAAATCGTTTTTTCCAATGTTAAGTTTACATTTAATAAGATCTAGAATAATACATTTAGTGTACGAATTTTTAAACTCTAATTCCCCGAATTTATTATTTAAAAACCATTTCATTTTATTATTTCTAAGACCAAAAATGTATTTCCTAATTCTGTGAATGTTTTCACTATTGTGTTCCAGATTACAGTAATTTTGAAATTCCTCAAATATAATTTGAAAATTGCCTTCTTTCCCTTTACCTCTTTTAAATCTTTTAGAAAAGTTATCTTTATTTAGAAAATTTTTAAAAATGTTAAATTTGTTATAAATACAATTATTGTTTAAATCTGCATAACCTTCCCCATTTAATTTACTATTGAGACCATAAGGAAATAAAGTTTTCAGGTTGCAAATATAAATGTTTTCCAGATCTAATCTATATATATATATCTAATATATATATATATATATATATATATATATATATATATATATATATATATATATATATATATACAGAATTTATAGGTTGATTTTTATATTAGTTCTTAACCTATATGTTTAAAATGCCCTAGAAAACTGTGCTATGAAAGTCACAAAAGCCGATAAAAAAAAGGGCAAATTTTGCCCATTGTCATTTTTTCTTCTTCATATAATTGTTGAATTTTACATTATATTGTCTTCTATATACCTTCATGTACTGTAAAAATAAATATGATTTAAAAAGTAATATGATTTTTCAAGAATATTATTTATTGTAACATGTAATTTGAGTAGAAGATGTATGTTCCAACGCATTTACTTTTTTCAAAAACAACGACATAGAAGTCAATTCAAAAATCGGAAATGCGAGAGATGTTGTTATATATGCTCAGGAAAGAAAATTGGAATTCCGATATTTTTTTTTCTGATATTAATTATCTTTATTTTATTTTTAATAAGTGATTAATAATCATATTTTTTTCTATAATATACTATACTTTTAATTTCTATACTGCATCCCTTACGTTTATACGAGATTAGCTTGGAAATTACTTTCATTATAAATGATATGTTTTTAATTTTACAAGTCCAATAAAAGGTTCTTTATTTAAACGATTTTTCAATTTATAATTTTTAGTGTATACTATTGGGTTGGCAACTAAGTAATTGCGGATTTTTTTTAGAAAATCAAAGACAATTTTTTCATGGAACTAAATAACTTTATTCTGTAATGTATTGCCCATTTCGATCAATGACCTTTTGCCATCTTTTAGGCAGCATCATAATCCCACGTTCATAAAACTTCTGGTTTTTATTAGCAAAAAACTGAATCAGGTACGATTTGACATCATCATCATGATTGAACTTTTTACCATTCAAGGAGTTTTGTAAAGATCGAAACAAAAAGTAATCAGATTATGCAAGGTCAGGGCTATATGGTGGATGTGGCAAAACATCCCAACCAAGCTCCAATAATTTTTGCCGAGTGACCAAAGATGTGTGTGGCCTTGCATTGTCATGATGGAATACAACACCTTTTCGATTTGTCAATTCGGACCGCTTTTCTTCAACTGCATTGTTTAATTTCGTTAGTTGTTCAATGTAGACATCAGAATTGATCGTTCGGTTGGGTGGTAAGAGTTCAAAGTAGACAATTCCTTTGCAATCCCACCAAACTGATAACAAAACCTTCTTTTGATGAATATCAGCTTTTGATGTTGTTTGAGTTGGTTCACCTGGCCTGCTCCACGATCTTTTCCGCTTGATATTGTTGTAACAACCCATTTTTCATCGCCAGTTATCAGTCGTTTTAAAAATGGATCATTTTCATTACGTTGCCTTAGCAAATCGCAGCTGTTAATGCGTTGCGTTAAATGCTTTTCTTTCAGTTCGTGAGGAACCCATGTATCGAGTTTTTGACCATAGCCAAGTTGTTTTAAGTGATTTTCAATGCATGTGTGTGATACATGAAGCTTCTCTGCAATCTCACGTGTTGTACTGTGACGATCCGAATCGATTATTGCTTTGATTAGGTCGTCATCAACTTCAACTGGACGACCAGAGCGTTTTTCATCTTTGAGTGAAAAATCACCAGAACGAAATTTGGCAAACCAATTTTGACACTGCCGTTGTTTTAAGGCTTCGTCACCATAAACAGCACATAACTTTTTATGAGCTTGCGATGCGTTTTTCCCTTTGCGGAAATAAAAAAGCAAAATATGACGAAAATGTTAATTTTGATTTTCCATTTTTCAGCGAACGCCAAACGAAAACTACGCAACCGATCAAAAAACTTTTTTTACTGATTGGCAGCTGAATTGCCAACTATCAAATAACAAAATGTGTTTTACATTTGTACTACGTCTGCAAACCTAAGAATTCAACTGAAGCCATCTATGAGTGAAATCCGCAATTACTTAGTTGCCAACCCAATATAATTATTATTAAATTTTACAAAGAGCGTATACATTTTTGTCAAATTCTTAACACCCTCTCATTTGAGAATATATATTAACTTAAACATGAGTGACTGATTTATAATTATGAAATGGGAATGCTGAAATATTCTATTGTCATGTATATCCAACTATGGTGAATTTCAGAATTCAGTAATATAAGGAAATGAGGGAATATTCGATTGCAAAATTTCATCCTTATAAATATGAAAGGACCGATTTTAAGCAAGCTTATTGAGATCATAGTAAAATTTATGAGTGAAATATGAATTTATGAGTGAAATCCTATGTATTAATTTTTTTAAATATATTGCACTGACATATTTTTATTGAAATCTTTTAAAATCCCCATAATTGTTTTTAAAAACTGATAATTAAACACTGACGCTGTCACTGGGGTTTGTTTTGAATTAAAATCAATATGCATTTAACTGTTAACTAAAAAAAAAAGAAACATTATGTTCTTATATTCATGCAAAAATACGAAAACTATTTGTTTTCTTACATTCTAAGTGTACAAAAGGAAAGAATTTTAATTGCCATCATATCCACTCTCGACGTTTTCATAACTTTTCTGGTATTTCACGTTTCTGTGTACAAAAGTCACATTTTGGAAAGAACGAACATACATACCCAGCACATTATTAACAAATCTTAACTGTACATTTTAGTTTTCCCCGGAAGTTTATGACTCGGAATCCCTTAAAATGATATTTAAAATTTGAATTTATTTTTAATCCTGTTTATTTCAAGTCTAAATACAATATTCGATAAAAACATTCAGTATTAAATTTCCGAAAAATCCAAAAACACTTTTTTAATTCAGAATTTCTCAGAAAATTATTAGCAATCTATTTTACATTTATATCCTCAATTAAATACAATTTAAGGAAGTAAAATAAATAAATATGGAAATTTCGAAATCGTAATCACTCTCACTTTAAAAAGAAATGAATTATTGAGCAAATTCGAAATATCAAAATAATGGATAAAGAATAATGAGTAAATATGGAAGTTTCAAAATCGTAATCACTCTTACTTTTGTAAAAAAAAATTAATTATTGGACGAATTTGAAATAAAAATTATAAAAACTTGGATTGAAATGTAAATAAAATTAAGAGGAAAAGGCCATTTATTTAATCAGGTACATAATCAATCGTCTTTAAGAATTAAAAAAAAATGAAAATATAGTTGTATATTTTTTTTTATTACTAAGACATAATAATAAATCCAGACATAAATATATTTTTAATTTTTCATTATTTAGACAGCTGTACAACATCGTATAGTTATTTCAGACTATTTAATTGTGTGTAGATTAATTAATACAGCTATCATAAAAGATTTTGAATTAAATTTCCAGAACATATTTTAGAAAGTTTAAATTTAATTGAATGAAAAAGTTTCATGGTATTTTATAATAAAGCCTATTATTGTGAAATGAAAGTAAAAAGTAAATAAAGATTTGATAATATTTTTCTGTATTACATATTTTCATACTTAAGAAATATTCAGTGAAAAATCTATTTTATCAAGTAAATTAATCAACATATGAAAGGAAAAAAATTAACACCTTAAATAAGAAAAAAAAATCTGCTTTAAATTAATTATCTAAGCTGTTCAAGCCTAACTTATGAAATAACTTCCTTTTAAAACACTGGAAAGCTATTTCTCAATCAAAAATTTCCGTTTTTTCCAACTTTAACTGAAAGGCAGTAACAACGTAGCTTAAAGTTAAAAAAAGAAGAAAAAAATTATTCATTTCGCACTCAAATATCTTCTTGACTTTCCATCAGAAAAGCAATAAAAAACATTTTTTCAGATTTCTGGAAAGTTTTTGAATGAAATTAAATCAAAATCTCATTCGCTTGATCAGTTCTTAGGATGAAAGAAAGAAAAAAATGTACTCCAAAATCTGAATAATAATAATTAGGTAATCGTACTATCTCCGATTCAGAACTTTGGCAGAAAATCAACCAAGAATAAAGAAAGAAGAAAAAACAAAATTCGTAAAAAAATCCGGTAAAATCTCGGAAAAAACGCAGCATTTCATGGGACGGATGATAAGAAAAAATTTAAGGTGGTTGCATCCGATTTTCAAGTTCGATGGCTTTTGTTCCATCATCATCGATATTAACGAACAAGAACAAAAGAGTACAAGTGATATTATATCATAAATGTCTCCCCTTCAGTCAAAAGGTCGACGTATATCTCCCCTGCCCCGCCTCGATCCAGCGGACTTTCAAAAAATGATTGAAAAAAAAGAAAAGAAAAAAGGACATTAAAAATGAGCGGCGAGAGAACGTATACATCACTTTCTTCAGTGATTTTTTTTTTCATGCATGCCCCCGCTTCTTTTCGAAAGCCTGAAAGTAAGTAGGAGAAAAAAATCTTTGTAAGTGATGGAGTAATGTTAAATCGATTACGACACTAGATGCAAATCACATAGCATTATTGTGGTGAAAAGAGGGTCATTTTTTTAACACTGCCATCAAGGTTGCCACGGTTACTATAATGAAAGCCCAAGTGGTTGTGAAAAAAAAAATTACACGAATCCAGCGTTCATACATTTCAAAGTTAGATGGAGTGACTTTTAATTTGGTAGGACTGCTAATTTGATTTAAAGTATTTCTCCGTTCTCGAAAATTTAATTTTGATTCTAATATATGAATTTGCATTGAAGTTCTTGATTTAATATTTAAGCGAGTAATACAAGTGGAAACACTTAAATAGATTTCCTTTGAGTAATCTCAAAAGCAAGAATTTATTATACCAGACTTAAGATGGGATGGTACCTATTTTTTATTTTTTTTATTTTCTACTGGTCTAAATGCATTTATTTGTACAGGATGTTTCTAAAATCATGAAATAAAATTCAAAATTAAGTTAAGCATGCAGGAGTAAGTCATTTTTACTATAAAACAGGGAGTCTCAAACACAAATCGTTGAAACTACAAGAAGTTGTTTGTTTGTTCGCTGTATAAACAAAATAGATGTCTACACATAAAAAATATATATATATATAAGAAAAATTTAATACTTTTTCTGCCTCACAATAACAAAAGAAAAAATCATTTATTTGTAAAGGATGTTTCTAAAATCATGTAGTAAGCTTCAAGATTAGGTTAAGCATACAAAAATAAGTAGTTTTTCAAATAGAACATGGAGTCACGAACGAAAATTATGGAAACTATAAGGAGTTCTTTGTCAGTGTGTTCAGTTAAACAAAATGTATGTTCCAAATAAAAAAAAAAATATGAGAAAAAATTAAGATTCCTTCTGTCTCATAATAACAAAACAAGCAAGCAAGTGAATATTCAAATAGGTTGGTTTGTTAGTGTTTATTGGCGCAAAAGTCATATATGGTTAGATATATAAAGTCATATAAAATAGAGAAAATGCATGAAGTCCCAAACCAATAGTCTTCGGGAAGGTCAAAAATAGAATAAATTAGAAAAATATATTCTAGTTCCATTCATCAATATTCCAAATAGGAATTATGGGTGAAGGCAACTGTAAGTTATTGTGTAGCAAAAAAATTCTGAAACCTTATATTAAAATCAATGTTTCATGATATCTAGCATCTGTTTTGAGACATCTTTCGATTTTAAGGTTTACCTATTACAAATTATAACTACTTTTCTAATTTAACCTGTGATTCGAAATCAATTGCTTCATTTCTATTGAATAATAACCTATTGTAAAAGAAATACGAAGAAAAGAATTTTCAAGCAAAGATCGAGTTGTGATTGTCTGGTTCTTGATGAATAAAAAGAAAATGAAGAATTTCAGAAAAGTGCAGTTACGTTAGCTGCAAAACCAATGAAATGCAACAGAATGATCATATCAAGAATTTAAAAACGTGCTTCTAAAATTTATTGACAACGTAAATGTTACGCAAATTTAAATCTAAGAAAACAAAATTAGACGCAATTGCAAGGACTATGAAGAAAAATTAAGACATATTTATCTTAACAGAAGTAGCATTATAAAATTATAAGCTCGCGGCAATGATATTCTTAAATCTGTATTGTTCTAAATTTATAAAAAAAGAACATTCTATAAATTGAGAACCATCAAATAATATCTTTAAAAAATCATAGACAAAATATTATACCTGAAAGTTTAAATCGCAAGTTGAACATTAATTTATGTATAGAATTACTTTTGCAATTAATTGAAGCGCTGTGAATTGTTTTTTGGCTTCACAAGAACCAAAAACAAAACTTTTAATTTTTTACCTGTTACTAATATCTTTAACAAAAATTATTGTTCTTTGTGAAAATACATTATATTTACAGCTCAAAATTTAATTTTATTTATAAGTAAGGGAAACAAGTTACTGCTCTTATTCATTCGGATCGTATATGCTTAAAATCGAGCTCGCAAAATAGAAATATATGTTTGTGCAACAATTTGGGTATCTATCTAAGCTTAAGATACAGACAAAAAAATGAACAATATCTTTTCTTTATTTTCAACCTAATATATTTTGTTCGTTAGTGTTGACAAACTTCTGCAAGCGAATTCCCAAAACTTTTTTTGTATCCAATACATCACCCTGAAAATAAGTGTGAGAAATAATAACAGCTTGTACCAGCAACACACACAGGAAAAAGAAATATATAAGTTCAACGATAGAGAATTGGGTATTAAGATGATGAACAAAAACATAAGCTGTCTCCTATAGAAAGGGTATTGTCATGGCGTAATCTCACCGTAATGGATGAAAAGAGTTTCTTGGACAACTAAGAAGACCAAGTAGATGACATCGGCAACCCCTCATTTACAGCAAAGAAAATGCTGCGCAAAACAATGGTGATAATCAATAATGATGTGTCGTCAGAATCTAGTCGGTGATGTATAGCGATTATGATAAATCATTGTCAGCAGAAATGCTCTTTAATACATTTACTGTACTTGACCCAAAGAAACCGGATGAAAACCCTTAACAGTTTTTATATCACATGTATTCAAAATTAATATTAAATTAGTGTACAGAAATAATCTGGATATGCATTATTTAGTTAGTGAGATAATGATTTAGATAAGTCAATGTTTATATAAGTTCATTTTAATTATTAACCAGTTATATAGAGTGCCCACTCTAATTCTGACCCAGTAGATAATTTGCAGCTTTTGTCTAAAAGTATATATCCCCAATTGGAAAAATGGTTTAATGATATAAATATTTATATTTGATGATATTTGAATAAAAAATATGCTTCTGAAAAAAAAGAAATTTAAATTTTTTTACTGTCCTTAGGCGTTTTTAATTAAACTTGCTAAAATATTTTTCGCATATTAATATTTTAATCTGAAAATCGGGGAAGTAACTGATTTTCAATTATTTTCGTATTAAAGTGTTTCTCATAAAAGATTTGCATGTTAAATAAAAAAAAATCATCTTACTGCAATTAAAACTGTCCGAGTTGAAATTCATTGGATTTCTCTATTTAAAGCCAATCCTCGATGATTTCTAGTGTCGTAATTAGGGTTAGTCGCCTCTAAGTTTGTCTGTCGACATTTAAGGAGAAGAAGCATGGCTTAACACACTTCTTGGCGTTGTTTCGTAACTTTTCATGATATCAACAGATGTCCTTGGACGCAGAAGATCTGCACTTTCAAAGCTGCAGAATCTGCAATCGTCTATCGGTGATTGCTTCACCGATAGACGATCTTGATCAGCTTAAAGTCGCTACTTCTTTTTGAATTGCTCTAATTCTTTCAATAAGATCTGAGTGAGAATTAACACTATTTAAATTTGCATTAGAATCAGGGCTTGCAATTTTGCTTACCTCTGATGGTGTCACTTCTAAAATTCTATCAGCCATTTTTCTGCAGCTTTAGTGGCGTTGAGAGGAGTGATAGCTATTAGAATAGACTGCAGGTTACTTGGCATTTGTTGAAGAAAAAGTTCTAACAGTAAAGCATCAGAAATGTGGTGATTTTCCGCACGCCTCTGCATAATACGAAGTAGCTCGCTGGGTTTCCGATTTCCTAATTGCTGATGAGGAGACTTCGGATTTCTTGAGATTTCGATTCTCCGCATCTTTTTATTACCTCCGATTTTAGTTGCTGGTAAAGATCCTCTTTATCAGGGTAAATTATGATGTCACTAACAACAGATGCAACTTCAGGTGGAATATGCCCAACACAATAGTTGAATTTGCGTTTGCTTGCAGTTATAGGCTTTGCACTGCTAATTCAAATGTAGCTTCAACCATAAAAAAACAAAGTTGCAAATCAGCATAATCAAATGGGGGTATCTTCACTTCATTCATGTCGGAGTTCTTTGAAAACGGAAATATGCTTAATCAATTGCCAGCTGATAAAATTTTTAGCATCCGCAGGTCACCATTTTGTAATTAGGGTTGCGTGTATTTTATTGTAATCCCCATTATTGCAACGTTTTAGAAAAATAATTTTATTTACAATTTAATTAAAGAAATTAAAAATTTGGTTTTTACTACGAACTTCATCGAGGCAGTGCGCGAGAGCGTTCCGAAGAGAAGGAGAGATAATAGCATTTTTCGAAGCATACCAGGATGATGAGCGGCACGGCAATTACGTCATACACATCTTAGACGGAGCCTGTAGTTTACAGAAATCTGATATGATTTATGATAGATACATATATGATTTATGATAGGTATATATGATTTATGATAGGTATATATGATTTATGATAGGTATATATGATTTATGATAGGTATATATAATTTATGATAGACATTCACTATACTAGCAAGAATCGCCTGGTTGAGGCACCCATTTAATGGACGATCTTCTAAATAATGATGACAAATAATGGACATTCGTCTAAAATACTGATATTCAGAGATTAAAAATAACTGTAATTTCAGTAATAAGAATGACGGTAATCCAATATAAATAATATTATTAAAATTCTCAAAAAAATTGTAAAATATATAAATATATTTCGTAAAATATATAAAATACATTTATTATATTGATAAACGAAGTCATAAAGAAAGTTCGGTGAGGACAAAATGTGTAAAGGATACTGAAATGATCCACTTTTTAAATGAAAAAGTATTCATGTTATAACTGATAGAGATTAAGTATATTAAGTTCTAAAGCACTGAAGAATAAAATATATATATATATATATATTTTTTTATTTAAGGCAATTAGGCTTATTAGAATAAAAATATATAAAACATTTAATCTTAAAATACAGTAGATTTCAAAATCGGATTCGATGAATTCAATAACACTTAACACAATTCATTATATTTTCAAAATATAATAGGAATTCATATTTAAATGAATCTTAAAATATTATTTAAGGATAATTTTTCAAGAAGTAATTACAAAATCACTTTTTTTCAACGGAATGTTTTGTACAATATTTTATTTTAAATATGTTTAAACTGTTTCATTACAGATTTTGAGAAAAGGTTGCAAAGCTGTAAATTTTTGTATACAATGTTCATTAAATGCCCAAGCATTTTCTTTTTGTTACAAAAAACATCTTAAGTACTCATTTGAAAAAAAATTTGCAACACATATATAAATATATAGAATGATTTTTTAATAAAATAGACGCATCATAACTAATATATTACTTAACATATACAAATAAAATTTGTAATGGTAGTTTAAAATCGAATTTTTTCATATAAGTAATTTGATGAATTTTATATTATTTTAACAAAAAGAAGTAAAGTAAGAAAGAAAAAATTACTTAAAAAATTTTAGTGCAGAAATAGTTTTGAAAATTTTACTTTATTTATGGTTTTATAAATTAAACAAAAACTTCACTTAAAGCTATAAATATAAATATTCTCAATTTTAAATCTAGTTCTTTTGAGATTTATGTTATTTATTTAACATCAGATATAATAAATTATAAAATGTTTGAAATAATGCTTTTCGTGAAATCTTTTCAATTGTTGTTTGGAAATCAACGAAATCTATATTTACTATTCTTTAATATTTTAATATACTGAAATAAGTTGTTAACAATATTAAGGAATGAATACTTCTAAATAATCATATAATGTAATCCATTAAACGAGTATAAGTATATTATTTTATATTTATAAAGTATATTTTTTATATTAGTAAAAATTATACATCAAATAATTAGTAAATATCTTTTAATACATTTTTACGCATTTGGGGCATTTCTTTTTTAAATCCACTTAAACTATTATTAAGAGAAGTTGAAAGGTAAATTATTTAAATTATTTATTTTCTTAGGAAGAAAATTTGTTATTATTTATCCCAATAAATCTGAATAAAATTTAATTTAATTCATTTTTATGATGTAATTACTTTTAAATACATGAAAACTTCGCCTGTCTATTAAGCTACACTGTGATAGTACGTTTAAACGTGTTACGTTAAATCAGAACAACATACTTTTACGAAACCTTTGATCAGTCCAAATATTAATGATGAGATACAATCAATTATGCATCCGCGCACAAAGCTTAACCCTACATAGATGCCAATGGAAAGTGCAGAGGTATTGGCGAAACAGACGGTTATAGTTACGATTTCAGTTCTGTACCTTCATATTAAAATGAGGTTCATTAGTATTCTAGGGTTAGGCATGCATAACAACAAGATAAAATGGGTCGGTCTCTGGAAAATATCGATTTAATTTATTGTTATGTGTCGGCTATTGTTTATAGCAGATCATTATGACAGAGATTTCATATTGTTTGAAACATGGTATAATTATTGAGAATTTCTATAATTTGATTAGTTTCGAAATAAATTTATGTTCCGATTTGTCATCGGTTACATGGGAATTCTCTTTGAGTAATTATTAGTTTCGGGAGAATCAAAGCTTTAATTTTATGAGTTGGAATTCTGTCTAACTTATAAAATAATTATTCTTCAGCGTAATACAGATTTTACAAGCAAATAAAAGTTTTTGGGTTGCTAATATAAGACATTTTGGCTTTAATGATTTTAGGTACTTTTTTAATTTACACAAAAACATTATAAATCTTAAAATTAATTATGTTATCTAAGGGTAAAAATATTTTTGCTGAAAGTATATATTAATATTTTTCTTTTATATTATTTTTATCCAGGCATTTGATTTTACACAAGATTAGATTTAAAATCTTTCGTTTTTAAGGTTTGCAATGTATTTGGAGTATATTAATTTTCTAGTCCATCACAACAAGAAATATTGAAACTAATATATAATCCAGAGAATTCAGCCATTGCATTGATTGATGAAAAGTGATTTTCATATTTTTGCATTGTTTTCCCCTATTTCCATCAACATTTACAAATAAAGTAAACTTTTAAATTCTAACACGTTTACTGTTGTTAATAATTCTTTGAATAAATATAATTTTAATTTTAAGAAACTTTATCATTTATAGTAAATGTCCCTGATTTTATATTGAAAATTTTTACTTTTTAGACAGTTATCATGGAATGAGGTTTCACTACAAAGTGTTCCTACTTTTCTGACATTAAAATGAACTATAAAACAATATTTGTTTTTCTTTTAATATTTTAATAAGAATATAGTCATTTCTTCCTATAATTTCTGTATGTTATAAAAATTATAAATTAAATTTAAAAAATACTTTTATTAATACAAATATTTACAAGTTTATATCATTTTGAAGATAAAATTACTTTACTCGCAGAAGAAAATATTTCATTAGTATGGAGAAAATGACATCCACACAATATTATTTCTGCAATATACATTTATATGAAGATAGTACTTACACACGATTAAAGTAAAACATAACATTAAATAAAAGAAGTAAATATTATTTCTCACTACGATTTAGAAAGTAAGAAAATAATTTTAAAAAAATAAATGATAAATTTAATTCTGCACATTACCAGAAAAATTCATTAAGATAATAAGAATGAAATTTTACTCGTACAAAATTTATTTATATTAAATAATATCAATATTTTTAGTTCTCACTCATAAATATACTTGTACAAAAAAATAAAAATAAGATAATTATACGCTGGCAGCCAATTAATATAATATTAATAAGAAGAAGAAAAATATGCAGCGATTTGTATTAATGTAAAAAATTGCAACCATTTCAAATATAATTAGAATCAAAACGCTAAAAAACTCTATAAAATAATTCGATTTGTGGCCTTGCATGCGTATTATTTTTAATGAAAATTCTATTTCAACGAAATTGCAAAATCCATTTTTTTTACCAAAATATTTGAATTATATATTCAATCATCAAAAAGAAATATTAATTTTAGTATTTTCTGACTCCTTATTAAAATTTAACATCAACTTCAAAAGTTGCGAAATGTAAATTTGATTAGTTATTAATAATGTTTAGCTTTGAATAACTAAGAAAATTAAAGCGAAATTTATTCTCTTAAATGTTATCTCTTTAATCATAACTTTTAAATAAAAGACAGATGCTTTTGTCTCAGAAGACTTTTATGTGACCGTTCATTTTATTTTGAAAAATGTTTCTTCTATTCTTTATTTTACTGTTTACAGAAAAAAAAAATGAATTATATTTATAAATTCCATATATTTTTTTCTAAGTAAATCAAAATATAATTTTTTTAAAGGTAATTAAATATATTCGTCATGTTAAAAATGTAAAACTTTGAAGAAAGTTTCTAAAGTTTCCACTTCTTCAAAATCGCTAGACGGGAAAAACAGACAGTTGTTCTTTAATCTTTATATATGCTAAATTTGAAAATATTAATTAGAAATATAAGTGTAATGTAAGTATTAATAATAAGGAATCATTTCACTATTCAAATAATTATTATGCTAATCCAAATCAGAGTTTTCAGAATTTTTTATTAGATTAATGCAGATTAAATAAATGGTAAACATATTTTATAACATTTCATGAAATGTATACAATAAATCATTATAATAAAAAAAATGTCGCTAAAATGTGATGTATGTCTGAATATACTTCGACTTTTCAATCACAATTTATTTATCCAATGTCTCAGTTTAATCGTCATTTTATCACAATTAATTTATTACTATTCATATTTATAACCATTCTGTTTCCAATTTTATTGGTTAAAAATTTCTATTTAAAATATAATAAAACGCATAAATGAAATGGATAATGCAGTTGATCAATGCAATTGAAATAAAAAAAAAGACAGTTTCTTCCAAAATTATTTGTGAATTCCAATAAATAAAAATAACTTTGACATTAGTCTGTTAAAATATTCAATCACCACACAAATTATTAGACTGAAAATAGCAGCAGAAATTGCTTTGTAATAGATGCTTCGTAAATCTTAATTGATATTGAAGTTCAATGTCATGTATGACATATGTTTTAGAATTTCATGAAAAATATTTTCTTGTATTAAAAAAACAGTTGCATTCTATAAAAACACAATTACGATTAAATTGTTTATATAATATTATTTTACTTGTTGCATGTAGTAAAGATGGAATTTTGTAATATTTATTTTCTCTCACTATCCAATGCACTGCATGTATGAAATTTTATATATTTATAGATTTTTAAAAAAACTCCACAATACACATTTTTATATTTTCCAATTATAATTTAATTAATATTAAATCAATAAATTAAACTAAATTTTGATTTTGTTATCTCAATTGTTTTGATACATGCAATTATTGAGATTCCGTAATTCGTTAACAATAAATTTAAAATAAAAGTTTTTAATTTTAAATAATAAAAAAATCACTTTTCTACACATATTACGAATATTCTATTAAAAAGAAGTTGTTAGATTTTTTTATGTTTCAAACCCTTTTAATTTCTGTTTCAATTTTTCATTTAATCATTTATTTCATTTGCATTTTCTGAAAAAAAAACATTTACATAATCCAATTATTTGTTACAAACATTTAAAAATAATTGAAAAATGCAAACAATACATGCTTCTGGTCATTTGAAATCAACTTGCTCACAAAATGCAGATACAAAAAAGACAATACTTTTATCTTCCATGTAAAGTCTCTAGGATTTTTTTTCTTTAATTTAAAGAGAAAACTGTCTTTCGCTTTTTCAATAATTAAATTGCTATTAATTGGATTCAACATGTTGTTATTTTAATTAAGAAAAAGAAAGTAATTTAAAATGATTCAAGTCGAAAACGATTTATGCAAAGCCATAACATGACCAGAAAAATAAAATTACACAAATATTCTCTTCTTCATTAGTAAACGACACAACAAAATTAACGGGAGTGGTCTCTAAATAAATTAATGCAAACATTCTAATAAATGTCTTATACCCTTAACATGGATAAAATTGTGGACATTGGGTAATGCCACTAATACCTTGCATAGCATTGGCGAATTAACGGCTAGAAAATGTAGATTGGTATGAAATTATCATTTTTATTAAATCTATCATGCGATTATTTATTTTGAATGCTTTTTTATCTACCGAATGAAACCAAAATTTGGCACGGAAATACAACTGTAGATACAAGTTAACATATAGAATTTCATTGGCTAAGTGCTTGCGAATCTTCAGGTCAACAGAAGGTCAACCCTTTGATGTAATTGGTTCAAAATTGGATAATAATATATATTTAGATGCTACGTTTGTTCATCAAAATTCTTCTACCTAGCCCTTTATATTTGTTGTTATCGGACAGCTAGACAGACAAACTTCCTTTGTATGGATTTAGTCCAGAATTTGATAGAAATCTACAAATTTGGTTGGAAGTCCCTATATTAAATTTTACCCGTTTAGTTCAAAGCATTTTTGAATTCATATTCAAATCATGTTCACAGGATACAGACATACGGACAGGCAGCTATAGGACCAAAAATGTTTTTTTCGTACTCAGTGAGCTCTAAATCGTAGATATTCCTCAAAATGTCAAGTTTAAAGTTTTGAACAATTACAATTATTCTCGACACTTCGTTTTCGGTAAAGTAAAAAAAAAAGTTTTGATTAACGAATAATTAATTTTTTCATTATTCTATTTAGTTTTCCTTTCTTTATTTGTTTGATTTTATTTTTACACGCTCCGGAACACATTTAATTTAATTTCTGTTATTAATAAATTTTTAATTAATAACATTTAATATGAAATTACAATTAAGCATAATTGTAATTTCATATTTTTATCTTTTTACATGAAAACTACTTTTCACTTGAAAAAACTCGCTCTTAGCTTTTCATATTTCAGCGATTTTACTCTGCCGAGGGATGATAAGCAATGAATTAGAAGATAACTTTTCCAGGATTCTTTGTTAGGCCGGTTTTTCTTACATCTATTCTTTTCTGATGGTGATATTCATATTTCTTCCAAGTTGTACTTCTGTCTTTTGATTTTTATTTATCTTCTATGTATTGTTATTACTCTGTAAAGTAGTAAGTATTTGCTCCTCCATTTTACAGCTTATTCCTGTTTTGGTGGAATCAAAACTTATAAGCTCATACTCTAAAACCCAGAGTGTTTCCGTATCTGAAAACAGAATATATTTACTCTTCTTTAAAAAAAATTAAAAATAAATGACTTCAGATAGTTTTAAATTTATATGTAAAATTAGGTATTTCAAAAATGTTTCATTCTAATTATTGCTTTCATTTTATAAATGTAATTTCATTTATAAAATTATTATAATTAGCTAGGACTTGATTATTTTTATAATTCTAAATATATCTGAATTATTTAATTTTCCAATAAAATATACTTTCTTCTTATATATATATATATCCGAAATAGAACAGAAAAAGAAGCATATTTTAAAAAAGTTCAATAATGTAATTTATTTCATGCTTTCTATTTTAGAGTAGAAGAAATACTAAAGAACAATTGAATTCTTTTAAATAATCGTTTATATCCTCACATTAGATGCGGACGCATGCATTATTTATTCGTTAATATCCTCAGAGAATGTGTCCTTGAATAAAGATGACTACCATCCATAACTGTCAGGAATAGGAAGATATCTGACACCAGTCTCTCGAATACTTTTCAGAAAGTTGAGAACTGGAAATGTAGGGAAGGGTCGAGTGGAAAAGGGGAATATCCGTAGGATTTTCTGCCTACATTCTTCGTATTTTATTCGATTTGTTTTAAAGATTCATAGAATGTTGACAGGGTCCACTTGGGCGAATATGAAATTAGTTCTGAATCTTTCTTTCGGTTTGAATAAAAGTGACAAGGTAATTCAATATTTCATATGCATATTCTCTAATGTCACATTTTTATGGAAACTTTGGGAAAATTTTAAAGGCTATAAAACAGACGAAATTATTCTAAATTGCTTTTCACTTTGCTATCCGTATAAAAGCAATTACTTTATTTCAAGATAATAAGTTACTTATGATGCATTAATCGGATTATACAAAAAGTCATTTTTTAAGCAATAAAAATACTTTTAAAAATCTGACAAAGGATTCATAATGTATCAAAAAAGCATTTAAATAACTCGAAATGCCTTAAAGCATGTTGCATTCAAAATGTTCTTTATAAAAATAAATATTTAATAGAATTCGTTTGAAAAATGTGATTTAAAAATGCATGTGTTTCTTTTCATAATATAATTTGAATTATAGCAGTATTAATTGAGTAGAATAAGAATTGTTTCTTCTTCTTCTTTTGTTAAAAAAAATGAAAAAAAAATCATATAATTTTGATGTCAATTCTGATTTTTTAAAATTTTAAATAATATTCTTCTAATAGAATTCAGTTTCTCAGAATATGGATTCTTGGCGATCGAAATAAAAGTGTAATATAATGCAATGATAACGCCTTCAGAAGAACAATTATTTGAAAAGGAAAAATTGTTAATAATCATATAATAAAAGAATTTTTATTCCTATGTAGTGATTCTAACCCGAATACCTTTCTAATAAAAAAATTAAATGATTCTTCATTACACTCGATATGTCTTATATCTTATAAATTTGTTCTTATAAATTTAATCTTATAAATTTGTTCATTTAACTAGAATCAATAATATCACATGAGTTTAAAAATTATTTTATTCTAACTTGTAATAAAAATATTAATAAAAAAATTTCCCCTGAATAATAGAGTTTCATCTAACAAAACAATTAACAAATAATAATAAAAAACATTATATCAAGATTGTAATGTATCCATGCCAAAAGCTCTGAAAAGAAAACTGTTAAGTTATAATCAAATTCTTTTAGTAAATTTCATACCAATATGAAGTGTATTTCTGTAAAGAATACCTAGTAATTAATAAAAATAATTAAAAACAAAATTTATTTTATTTAACAGGCTAAATGAAACTTTATTAAGTCAACCGGAATCCTGAATATTTTTAATGTAAAATTATTTAAAAAAAAAAAAAAAAAAAAAAACCTTTTAAATGGCTAAAACAAGCTCTACCGACTAATAAAGAATTGTAATGAGAAAATAGAGTGAAATATTAATGAAATACAGGAAATTATCTCTTTACTTCATCTTATATGAAGATAAATCTTTCATTCTCGCATAGCAAATAAAATATGTGATCATCTGTTAAATAAAATATATAATAATCATCGATCTACCATTATCACATTTATATTCTATTTGCAAACATCAATGTTTACCAATTTTTTTCGTGATTTTCTTGAGCATATTTGTGCAGGTAAATATGCCAATAGTAATATTTATAAATGATAAACAATAATTATAAATTGTTATCGAGAAATATTGAATAGAATTTTTAATTCAAGCTTTCATCAGCATTTTCTGTCTATTTATTTAGTTATCTTAAAGAATTTTACAAGACAAATATAAAATGAGACTAGAAAAATTAATATAAATTTCATTCTATATACATTTATACATTTCATTCTTTCGCAATAGTTTTTTTAAACTGAATTTTCTATAAATCATATAAATTTTGCTTAATTTATATTAACTCGCTATGATTTAAAAATAATTTAAATCTAAACTGCTTGAATTTTTATCTCTCAAACTCATCATATGAGTATCGGATTATTATAATAGAAAAGTAATTAAAGAAATTGCAACATATATATATATATATATATATATATATATATATGATTAAAACCATCAGATTTTCTCATCGATATTAATAAGTTGAGAATTAATGAATGATTTTCAAGAAAGTATTACATATAATATACTTTTTTGAAAACATTTAAACAAAGTTTAGCCAAATGTACATTATTTGCAAATTTACACTCCATTTTTCGATGATAACGTGGGCAAATACTTAGACCTCGATTTTCGTTCTATTGTGTTACATATCTTCACTGCAGTTTTAATGACCTAACATTGAGTTTAAGTGCAGTACTAAACGACACCATAAACAAATCAAATCAGCAGATCCATACTTAAAATGGCCGTTTACAGAACGACGTTACTGAAGGTACGTGCCTTCTTTAAACAAATTCTCCCGAGTGACAAATGAGATAAAGACCAATGAGCAAAGTGAAAAGATTCGCGAACTGAAAGAAAATTTCACCCAGGCAACCCTTTCTCGGTATCAAAAGGGGACAATATCTTTAGCCCTAACAGAATACAATAAAAACGTGATCCACCTGCAAAAGAGACACTGATACATTGTATACTACCGTTGGGGAATCTTAACGCTCCAAGAAAAAACGAAAGTAAGTAAAAAACAAGCAAAGAATAACAGCAGAGGGTGGCAGAATGGAGGGAAGAATTGTCTTCCTCATTAAGGGGTGTGGGTTGCATGCCTAGCTTTGGTGAGGTAGAAGTCATTCATGCCCTGTCCATGTCCCATTGCGCTGTTAAGCTCGTAGTTCGCCTAGGATAATGTTAGGTTCGCCTGCGTACGTAATGGGTAAACCTTGTTCTCCTTATTTTTGGGAGTGGTGTTTGCAAAGAATGCTTAAGAAAAAGACAAGCACTGCCGGAAACGAAAAATAAAATAACTGTAACATTTCCTTTCGATCTATAATTTTCGAGTCTGTGGTGGACTAGTAATACTTTTTATGTTCTTTCTTATGGTTAATATTTTGTTTCAAATAGCGAAATGTATTAAAGCCTATATGACTCAAAGATGCGTTATTTCTTGTTAGTATGTCCATTAATAAGTTGTTGAGAAAAGGTGATATTATAGGATGAATAGTATTGTCTTCTTTCTTGTGGTTAATATATTGTCTCAAATGGATAAATGAATTAAAGGAGACTAGTATTATCTTCTTTCTTCTGGTAAATATATTGTTTCAAATGAAGAAATGAATTAATGGCAACATGACTCTAAGATGCATTATTTCTTGTTAGTATTTCCCTGAATAAGTTGTTGAGAAAAGGTGATATTATAAGGGGAATAGTACTGTCTTCTTCCTTATGGTTAATATATTGTTCCAAATGGAAAAATGAATTAAAGCTTGCATTATTTTAAGATGCGTTATTTGTTATTAGTATTTTTGGGAATAAGTTGTTAAGAAAAGGTGATATTTTAAGGTGAATAATATTGTCTTCTTTCTTATGGTTAATATATTGTCAATATGGTTAATATATTGTTTCAAATGGAGAAATGAATTAAAGGAGACTAGTATTATCTTCTTTCTTTTGGTAAATATATTGTTTCAAATGAAGAAATGAATTAATGGCAGCATGACTCTAAGATGCATTATTTCTTGTTTGTATTTTCCTGAATAAGTTGTTGAGAAAAGGTGATATTATAAGGGGAATAGTACTGTCTTCTCTTTTATGGTTAATATATTGTTCCAAATGGGAAAATGAATTAAAGCTTGCATTATTTTAAGATGCGTTATTTGTTATTAGTATTTTTGGGAATAAGTTGTTAAGAAAAGGTGATATTTTAAGGTGAATAATATTGTCTTCTTTCTTATGGTTAATATATTGTTTCAAATGGAGAAATGAATTAAAGGAGACTAGTATTATCTTCTTTCTTTTGGTAAATATATTGTTTCAAATGAAGAAATGAATTAATGGCAGCATGACTCTAAGATGCATTATTTCTTGTTTGTATTTCTCTGAATAAGTTGTTGAGAAAAGGTGATATTATAAGGGGAATAGTACTGTCTTCTTTCTTATGGTTAATATATTGTTCCAAATGGGAAAATGAATTAAAGCTTGCATTATTTTAAGATGCGTTATTTGTTATTAGTATTTTTGGGAATAAGTTGTTAAGAAAAGGTGATATTTTAAGGTGAATAATATTGTCTTCTTTCTTATGGTTAATATATTGTCAATATGGTTAATATATTGTTTCAAATGGAGAAATGAATTAAAGGAGACTAGTATTATCTTCTTTCTTTTGGTAAATATATTGTTTCAAATGAAGAAATGAATTAATGGCAGCATGACTCTAAGATGCATTATTTCTTGTTTGTATTTCCCTGAATAAGTTGTTGAGAAAAGGTGATATTATAAGGGGAATAGTACTGTCTTCTCTCTTATGGTTAATATATTGTTCCAAATGGGAAAATGAATTAAAGCTTGCATTATTTTAAGATGCGTTATTTGTTATTAGTATTTTTGGGAATAAGTTGTTAAGAAAAGGTGATATTTTAAGGTGAATAATATTGTAGGAATAGTACGCTTTTCCTTGCTATTTCATTATATTGAAAGATAGCGGTGTTCCGCATACCTATTTTTTATAGTAAAATAAAAGCAAATTTAAATATATAAAAATAGTTAAAAAATATATAAGTTAAGTTTTATAGTGAGTGAGTTTCTAGTTTAGTTTCTAAGTGATCTGTATTATTTGCTCACAAATAATACGAAGGTTTACGCTAGCTTAAAATATGTAGAACTATCTGGGATATTCAACATCAATTCAATGAATATATTTGCAAAACATTTGATTCCGAAAGATTAAGAAAAAAAAACAATTTTATTCCTTAGTCACTTTTATGTATCTTTTATATAATTCCATTCATTAATTATTAAAACATAGGTACAAAAGAGTATTATTAGTTAATGAATAATTTGAAAGTTGCAGAACATTTAATATGAAATTAAATTTATCTGATAATTAGGTAAAATAAAATGAATTTAAAAGATAGTGTTTTTAGAAACTATATTGAGCATTTATTATTATTTCGTATTTTTAAGTGACTTCTAAAATATATTTTCTTTCCCCTCCTTGTTCTTATAAATGAATATCTTAAAAAACTCTTTATGCGGTGACAGAAATAAGAGCACGGGATATAGTGAGGAAGTTGTCAATAAAATATTCTTTTACGATCCTTAATGAATTATTTTTAATTTTCACATTTCTATTCTATATGCTCATTAGGCTATATTTTAGAAAAAACATTAATAAAAGAACTTAAATAAGTTATATTATGTTAAAAAATTTATTTTGCTACAAAATGAGTAATTGTGACAGCAAATAAGAGCTTGATAGAAATAATCGAAATAATCAAAATTTAACTCATTGATAACTTTCTTTTTTTGCATAATAAACATTGTAAGAAATTCCAGTTCTAAGAGTTTTGATTAATGAATCACAATAGAGACAGATTATTTGAAATACATTTCAGTAGATTTTGCCCATTATGATAGTTGACAAATAATTTTATTAAGTGATAAATAAAGAAGAAAGAAATTCCGTTTGAATGAAATAAATTTCAGTAGATTTTGCCCATTATCATAGTTAACAAATAATTTTATTAAGTGATAAATAAAGAAGAAACAGATTCCGTTTGTATGAAATAAATTTCAATAAATATTGTGAATTATGATAGACTAATGTAAATTTTATTATGTGGAAATAAGGGAGAAAGAAATTGAGTTTCGTTTTTTTTTTTTTTTTTTAATTTTTGGAGCGGAAATAAATAAATTTTTTTAAAGTTTTAAAAATTATGGTCTTACTAATTATCTTTTTGAATCAATGGATTTATGAATTGAAAAATTAAAAAAATAAAAACGTTTCATATATATACAGGTTTTGAAAGATATTTGATGTAAAAATTATTACATCAAAGTAATAATCGGTCAGCTTAGATTTAGTTTATTATTAGTTTTTGATTAGAATGCATCCCCTTAAATTATGTTTGAAAAGTAAGTTTTAAAATCATTTTTAATTTTTTAAACATATTTAAAAATGTCTTAATATTTTTCTCTATAGGATAATTTTGTTATTTTCAGCAAATTTAAAACGGCGTTACGCAATTTTTTTAAAAAAATTAATTCCTAATCCATACAAATAAATATGCTTTTATATTTCAAAAATATATGTTTATTCATTAAAGATTTATAATGTTTATTCATTAAAGATTTATAATGTTTATTCATTAAAGATTTATAATGTTTATTCAATAAAAATAATATGGATATTAATTAAATTCTATTTAAAAGTTTTGAAATTGAAAAAGGACAATTTTAAAGCTAAGATTGCAGCAAATATTATTTTAAATATCATATGATTGGTCTAATTCGTTTATTATAAGTACAGTAAATATAGTGATAGATTTTATTTTATGAAATTATTTAGTTCATATTTTTAAAATTTATAAAATATATTAAATTATAAATATTTATGTTGTTATGTTACACAACGTACACTTGTTCGACCATAAGCTCAAGAAGTTCAGCTATTGATGAAAAGAATGTATAATTAACCATTCACAATTTTCGGTTGCAAAAATTAGGAAATTAAATTAAATTTATAGAAAAAGAACGAAGAGGAATTATCCATGTTAATTAGAACAGTATGTCATTATTTCTGGCTCTATTTGTTTCGCCAAATGAAAAATAATACTAAAAATAATTTCTTTTTTTTTCTTGTTTTATGAAAAGAACTATATTCTGTTAGTCTGTTATATTCTTTAAATCTACTTATCATTATTATTTAGTTAATATATCACATGGGAGATTAAAACTTGTTATAGCAAAATTTTATTTAAAAAAATCATCACATATTTAATCTCGTTAATGCAATTAATTATTTTTCTCTTTAGAAAGAAGGATAAAGTCTCATAACTTAAGCGCTAAACTTATTTAAGTCGCTCCCAAAAAGAAAGAAAGAATGATATGTTTCAAAAGTGCAAGCGAGCTTTATTTATTTGGTAAATTAAAACTTCGAATTGGGGTATAATTTTCCTGTCAAATGCAATGCTCACAGATGACTTGCTTAGAATAATCACCAATAAACTTTTAAAGTAAATTCTGCAACGTTAATTAAATACCACTTCTGACGCATCTGTTTTATCGTTTTTCATTTGCTCCGGGAAAAATCTCATCCTTCTTTTTTTTCCCCCTTTCGTTGTTCTATGTCTTATCTTAGTCATCTTCAGGTTTTAGTCATTTGTTTTTGATTCGCGAGTTGAAATTTTACGATAGTTCTTGCAGTTTCCGAGGAATATTTCAAGAACACATCGAGCGAATGTTTTTGTTTCTATTTTCCCGCGTTTTCGATCCGGTTTAAACCAGTTGCATATCTCACACGCTGCGCCATTTTATTATTTCTCATGCGCCTAAAACCAGTTTCTCTGCTATCAACCTCAGTTTCTGCTCATTGGAGTTACGTCTTTTCGAGATGATTCTGGAACATAAATCGGATAAGAGGTTTGTGATTTATTATGGAGACGCTCGATTGCCGATACATAAAGTATGCTTTAGTTTTATATATTTTCATCCATTTTCGGACTGCAGCTGAAACAGATGTTCTCAATGTATAGATACATAAAGCAATTTTTAGAGCGCAACTTTCAAAGTAGTGATTTGGCATCCCTTTAGTTTTTGTGCATATTTTATGTAAATTTTTCGGGTAAAAAGAATCATTTTGTTTCGGATATTTGTTACTGAATTTCTTTTTTGATGGTTTACAAACATGAAGACATTCAGCGGCATTTCATTTGGGAAAAGGTGAACTTTCCAAAGTGTGATGTGAAATTTGAACAAAATCGAACCAAAAATTCAGGAAACTACTTGAAGCAAAATCATCTAATCATATAAGTCTCCAACTTCTGACACACTTTATTCATAAGTAAACTACTCTAATGTGTTAATTATTCTACTTTAAAATATTTATTAAAGAAGTAAATTATTAAAGTATTTAAGTTGTTCAAATTTAAACAGAAAAGATTTATTTTTTTTTCTTTGCAAAATAAATATTTTATGTATTTGAATCAGTTTCCTGTTATAGAAAATAATACCTTAATAGAAACTGTAATATTCAAAAATAAATTAACTAATAATAATTATTATTATTAACTAATTATATGAATTATATAATATATATAATTATAATAAATATAATAATGAATATTTGAATTATTATTATAATAATTACAATAATAATTCAAAATAATTTAAACTGATGTATTTTATAGATAATGATTCATGAAACAAATTTACACAATTTTTCTAATTCATTTACACATTATTTATACATAATTTACACATAATTTCTGGATATAATTATATTTAATTTTATTAAAGACATCTGTATTAAGTAAAAATGAAAGAAATGACAAATCTAAGTAACGCGATGTAAAAAAAAAAAAAAATGTATTATTCATTATAAACAAGATTTTGTTTTTTTGAAAGTTGACAAAGTGAAACAAAAATTCCCATTAATTTCAGTTTCTCCTTTTATATATCATTTAAAAGAGTGTTATCTAGGAAAATGGTAATCTGATTAGATAAGTGACTAATATTGATAAAACTTTTTAAATATATATATATATATTATTAAAATCAAAATAAAATTTAATTTTAATATAAAAATTATATCTGTATTATTTATTAGCAATTAAATAAATAATTATTCAAGAGTTTTACATATAATTATAACTTAATTATTTTCAAACGAATATAAATATTTTTTCCCAGAGTATTATGAAATAATTTTTAAATAACATTTTTTTTTTTTTTTTTTGCCTTGTGAATTTGTCAAAAACACGCTACAGCCAAGAAAATTTTGCATGCACTTACATCGTGTTTTCATAATCTAGGCAAACAAAAATGGCATGATAAAATCTTTTAGTCCTCAAGCAATTTAGTTCAAATTAAAAACGTTGTTATTATAAAGTAAGGTTTATTTTTTTAGTCTCCTTCTTTCACTTTGGCAGGGGAATACTTTTCTTAAATATTGTCAAAGAAATAAAAAAAATAACTTTAAAAATAAATAAAATAAATTTTTTTCACTGTTCTTTAAATTTTGTTTTTTGTAGAATTACAGATTTGTTTTAAAAAAAATGTAAAATTTATTTATGAAGATTATTTTATACGTATTTAATGAATGTATTCTTTATCACTCTTAACTGTGATATTTTTAATTTTGCGATTTATTATTTTTCATGTGAAGTTACTATGGTACCATTAAAAAATATCTTTAATTTCTATAGTTAAAAGTTTTTAACTCCTATTAGAGAAATAAATAATATTTTAGCATACATTTGTAAACTTTAAAGTGTCTTGAAAATTTAATTTACATTTTTTTTTTCAGGTATCGACCTTGTTGGCTTGGGACTGCGTAAGTATTTCTTTTCTATAGCATATATCTTTGCATGTAGTGAAAAAAAATCTTAACGATTTTGTTTCTATATGATTCGATAAATTATTATTTTAGAGCATGGATATTTTTTCTGCTTGTATTAAAGAAATTATTTAAGATTTTTTAGAAAGTTTACTTTATTGATC
The DNA here is from genome assembly GCF_947563725.1 of Argiope bruennichi. Classification (NCBI taxonomy): domain Eukaryota; kingdom Metazoa; phylum Arthropoda; class Arachnida; order Araneae; family Araneidae; genus Argiope; species Argiope bruennichi. Next base: position 50,429,106 of record NC_079158.1, read on the forward strand.
GTCTGCAAGAAGAAGAATCTAAGGAAAAAATAAAAATTGTTAGAGTTCAACAGAGGAAAAAGTACGGCTTAGAACAACAGAATAAAAAAAAAATGAAAAAGTTTTTTTCCGTCCATAAACGATGCACATTTCATGACTAATTCATAGTGTTGCTGACTATTTTTGCATTAATATAACATGCTAAAAAGGCAGAACTAGTTATAATAGTTAAAGCTGGAATTTAGAAAAGTTACGAGTTTTGAAATGAGGTATATTAGTTAATAACAGATTTGCCTAATTTCGAGACTTTAAAATAAAAATTCTTAATGCAATAATGAAATATTTTCCTAGAAGAATATCTACATTAAACGACTACATAAGTTAAATTAAAATTGTGTCAAGAAATGAAAGACAAAGCATCAAATGATATTTTGAAATGTCAGGTGTGTAAGAAAAGGTCAACTATGCTGTAGAAGTTAATAATTACAAAAATATTTATATGAAATTATGTAAACTAATAATTAGTTTTTTACATGTATTTTTTCAGTTTTATAATAGATTAAACTTTATTAAATAAAATTATTTAAATAGCGGAAATGAAAGAAACTTCTAAAATAAGTTGAAAATATTCTTTTAGAAAAACTTTTAAACAAGGAATGCTTATTAAAATGAAAAGGAATGTGTAATATGAAATGTAAAATTTTAACTAATAACATTTTAAACTCAAACAAAGCTAATAAAAAACTAAAACTGAAAAAAAAAGAGTATTTTAAAAAAAAACCATTATTAATGAAATGATATGAAAGGCAATACTTCTTGTAATAATACGATTAATTTTAGATTTTTCAATATTCATTAAAAATTAAAGAAAGCAGACTGAAAATCTTTCATAATGTAATTCTTCAAATTATTTTAAATCTAAAAGAAACTAAATTTGATAAAAAAAAACTAAAATAAAATAAAATATGTTAAGTACTATTAACAAAATTTGAAACAAAAATAATGAAACTGTTGAGAGAAGACTTCGATAATACATTTCGAATTTCAGCATCTTATGGTAAGTAATATGAAAATCAACACAAAGTGGACCAAAAGGTACGTATTTCTTTAATTTAATGCTTCGTTTATTACGAAATTAGAATCAACATGAAGGAAGAAAATTACTGCAAAATTAAAAACAAACAAATAATGTTTAGGGAATTTTTATTAGAATGCTAATTCTACAATTCTATGATAAGTATCATATTATCATACATTCAATACATATAAAAATCCAAAAGTGAAAATGAGAAAGAGAAATTTAAAAGAATATATAAACATAAATGACATTCTTGTTTTATCGAATTTTTTCTGAATCATAAAAGTAAATAATAGGAAAAGAAATTAATATTTGAAAAATTTTCATTCATTATAATATGACAATGAAATTCTTGTCGTAAAATTGTAATTTTTTCATTTATTTGTAAAGAGAGAGGCTCATCTGTAACTTCATATTTTCAATTCTAGAAATACATAAATTATTCTAAAGTCGTAATTCACAGAATATTTATTATGGCATTAGATCAAAATATATTCAAAGGAGCAGGATGCTTTAATTTAAGCAGAATTTATGCCTTCAAAATGTTGACACTTTTAAGATTTAAACTTTTCATGTAAAATAATCTTTCAGATATTTAAAATATCAGATTTTCTCTTTTCTATATAAAAATGCTATATTTAGGCAAAATAAAAAATAGTTTATGAAATAAATGAATGAAAACAAATGAGTTAAATAATTAATAATCTAAAAGAATTTATAATCTCTTTTAGATTTTTATGAATTTAAGAATTCACAAATTGGTTTAAATCATTAAATTTCTAACGTTTAAAATGTGAGAAACATTCTATATACAAACACTTTTCACTTTATAAGTCTGAAATTAAGCTATTTTTAGAATAAAACTCATGATATTACAATGAAGAATATAACATATTTTATACACTTTTCCAGAATAATTCGTGATTTCAAAAGAACATATTGCACTGAATAATGATTGAATCAATATTTATCATTATATGATTGAAGATCATTTCATTCTTTAAACAAAATATCATGCGTCCTTTTAGATAAATAAACGGAATTGAAAATTTCGAAATTTTCTGAAATTTAATATGTATTCTGCAAAAAAAAAAAATGAATAAATGGTTTTCCATTTTTATTATGCGATGAGAACATTAAACATGACAAAGCATATAAAAAGATAAAAGTTTCAATTCTTAAATCACAATGTATTACAAATATCTAAATCACATAAACAGATATATATTTAAAACCTTACTTCGATCAAAGTACAGAAATGGGATCTTTTTAAAAATTGATTCTTTTACAATTGTATTCATTATTTTATTAATTTGGAATTTCAAAATGATTTAAAAAAAATACTTATATCACTTAGCATATAATTAAAATTCAATTAAACTATAAGATAAATTATTAATTATTAAAATACTGTTTAATATCTCTGACGTAATTATGCAAGAATTGAAAACTCCAGCACATCAAGGAATGAAAAATGGAGTACAAATTTAAACTTTTCAAACATGAATATAGTCAAGCAATATAAAATTGTTACATATAAAATAATAATAAAAGTTGCAATAATATACAAAATAAGTATAATAAAAGTTACATTAATAAATAAATTGCAGCATATGAAATAAATCCTTTTAAAACAGTTCAACGAATTTTTTTCTTTTAAATTTAATATAATTCCTAACTAAGAAGAGATAAAAAGATTATAATCGCAAAGTGGATTATATCACTCAAGACGTGATAAAGTTTTTAATTGATTTTGGCCATTTTCATGTTCGAATAAAGCTTTTAAAACAGCATAATCGATGTCGTCTCACCAGAGCGGGCATCGAAATGATTACAGTATTTATATCATCAAGAGTACACATTGCTCAGCATGCCTTTAAAATACACAGGTGTAGTCTGTAATATTAAAGAGTTACGATTACTTTAACGGCAATTATGTAAATGCATTTGCGAGTGAATCACGCTATTTTTCCATTAATTTAATCCAGAAAACGCATCTTAGAAGATTAAACGTCAAGAAAAGGAGGAATAGCGATCATGAAACGGCACTCAAACTGCAAATTACTGTCAAGCTCATTGCCTCTGAGGGAAAAAGAAAGTCGTAGAGCAAGCTGCAAAAAGTACTTTTGTGCTCGCTTCTTTTCTGATTAGTAAAAGAACTCTCCGGATGCGTAGATTGGAGGCGTGCATTTGTTCTTTGCTGAAGATTGTTTGAATAGAAATTTATAGAAATGAAATGTGTGGTTGCTTTGTAATGTGATGATCAGGAATTTTAAAAAGACAATTTTTTTTTTATTTCAGATGAAATTACAGATACCAATGTAATTAAAAAACAACAAATACAAGCTGTTCATATAAAAATAATACATATTTATTACAATGAATTCAGATTCAATTAAGAGTCAATAACAATTTGCGATTTTGGGATCACTACTCTATTCTCTATTTTATTACTTCAGGTAATATTAATTTATAGATAAATAATGCAAATAAATAAATAAACCGACGCTTAACAATTTAACAGAATTATTTTACTCGGAAAGGTTTTATTCAAAGTTTATTTTTTAGGTGAAAAGAGTTTATCACTATGGAGAGAGATAGAATTAAATATCAATCAGATTTTAGTGGATTTTTTTGTTCACTATAGCACACATATTGTGTGATCATAATCAAAGTCCACTTTAAAAATATTGAAAAAAAGAAGAACCAGTGATCAGAATGACTTCAAATTTGAACTAAATATACTTGAAAAAGTCTTAAAAAGTATGGTATAATAAAAGAAAGTCCCAAAGCGTATAAAAAAATGGCGCTGTAAGTGGCATAACGAAGGGCTATTCGGCTGTAAGTGACATTTTGAATCGAAATACATAGGATTTGGCATGAATTGCACAATAAACAAAATGTAGTATTCAACGTGCAATGTTTGTTTCTTTGTTTTCTGATGGTAAAAATGACTTAATGTCATTCTACTCTTGTGGCATTGTTAGTGAAAAGCCCATCTATCACGGCAAGGTCATATCACACTGGATGGGAAAAAATCGGTTTTAACTATTCTCAAGCCAATAGAGCAAAAAAAAACATATCATATTTGGGTTTTTAACTGTCCTTAGGCCAAAACCGTATAAAATTAACAATAAAAACGTTAACTATCACTAGACGTGCGCAAGATATGTTCAGTATGCTGTCCACTGTTTTTCGCCACAAGTTAAAGCTGATGAACAGATTGTTCGCCAATAGATCGAAGCGTTTCAAGGATCACGCTGTAAATGTGTTGCGAAATATGTGCCTTGAATCATCTAAATTTGCAATTGGTTCACTGAACACAGTACTTTTAAGATAATCCCACAAACAGGAGTCACACATATTCAAGTGTGGTTATCTTGAAGGCCAGTTTGTTGGAAAATGACGACTAATGATTCTTTCATTTCTATAATGCCTCTTGATTAGTTGCATCACTGGCTTTGCAATGTACGGAGGAGCACCATGTTGCATGAAAATTATTCTCTACAGACATGCATGCTGTTGAAGTGTTGGCATGATCTGGTTGTGCAAAAGACTCTCATAGCATTTATCATTGATGTTATAGGTAACAGAGCCGTATGACACATGTCCTCATGAAAAATGGCTCTACAATAAATTCCATCAATTCGAATCACAAAGTCCCCTTGCAGAATAAAGCGATACTGATGCACGCGAGAATAGATTTTCGGTTGCCTATACCCTGCAATTTTATGTATTGAGAATGCCTTCGAGATAGAAATGGATTTCGCCTTTCCGAAAAAAAAAATCCGATGACCATTCATTATCCACTTCCATGCGAGCAAGAATTTCTAGAGCAAAAGTGTGTCTTATTGGCAGGTATGCAGAAATCAACTTCTGGACATGGGTACATTTTTATGGATAATAATGCAGGATATTGCTTAAAATTTTATGGACCATGCTCAAAGGCATATATATATATATATATATATATATATATATATATATATATATGCTCAAAGGCATATATATATATATACTCTTGCACTGCAGGTTTGTATACCATTACTCATCCTTTCCTGTAATGCTATGGCCGCATCATTTATTGACGTCGAAGCAATTAATTTTCTCCCACTGCAAGATTTCCTTTCAAAATAACTTGCCTCTTCTTATTTCTTAATCATTTTTTTAAACCCTTGCAAGACATCGGACCGCAGCCTTTATTCATAATCTTTAATGACCAGAATTTATTTAAAACTGCTAGCTCACATTTGCTGTTCTTGTAAAAGAATTTCACAACAAGATCAAGATATGTCCTTCATTAAGATATTCATGACAAGTTGCATGAGGAGAATGGTATGTACTTCATGCTTTTATAGCAAATGCAATGTGCCATGCGCATGAGTGTCTTTAAATTTGCATAGTTTGCCGCTTAAAGCGCCAACTGCGACATCTATTGATATATTTCAGAACTTTTTTCCTTATTCTATACCGTTTCCCCATACTTCAAGTATGTTCAGTTCAATTTTGAAATCATACAGATTAGTGGTTCTTTTTCACAGGAGTTTAATTATAATCACCTGTATACATAATTTTCTATGAAAATTGACATAATTTGTTCCATAAATTATATTTATATCTCTAAATTCACACATTGGCTTAGAAATAAATTAAGCTCAGCAACTTTTCTTTAATCATAAACAAAACAAAAAATGGTGTTTCTTTAATCCTATCTTTAAGTATAGATTCATAATGCCAGAAATGTATCCAGTTTTCGAAATTTGAGCCATTGAAAATGATATTTCAGAGAGTCAATGATAATTGAGACACATTAATGCTTCTAGGCATAAACTATATTACAGTGTACTTTTTCGAAATATTTTTTTTTTAGTATTTTAAGCTTGAAATGAGAATATGAAGCAGATTGGAAAAACACTTTATAATTGGAAAGCATGAAATATATTTTAATTTAATAATAATTTAAAACGCATACAGTTATGCGTCTTCCCTTACCAAACAAAGGATAATTTGTTTCTGTGCAATGCATATGAAATGGACAGCATTGGTTAAAGTTTTTATATTCATTTTTTTATATCACAGGGTGGAAAAAAAGGAACACAATTAAAGCTAGTAACCCCTTCAATGCCGTAGCGCCCTTGATAATCTGAATTAATGATTGTAATTCTCTTCAAATAATTACTCATTTCTTTCTGGTGAACACCATTTTATTTTCGGACACATTTTTTGTGCCACTTCATGTAGACTGTTACAGATTAGGACACCTCTCACAATCGGGTGCCACGTCTAGGAACTAGAATCGTTCTACACACTCTACGTTCTGATACAAAAAAGGAATTAACAGAACTTTGTGCTCGACAGATACGCCATCTATCGGCGTGAAGCTGTAACATACTCCCCACCTTGAAACCCCAAGGTTTCAAGAGATTACAATGTTCAATAACATAAACAATATTACAACTTTTACACAAATCTAGTAAAAAATACACAATATACATAATAATCAACATCTTTAAGAAATAAGAATCAAAACTTACAAATTCCAACATCAAATATTACAAATTAATTATGTTCCATAGGCAATACACAAATTTTAGAAATGGCTCTTTTACAAGTACTAGACTGTGTTTTAATCTTAACAACACGAATTTTCTTATCATCACCATAATAAATTTTAATTATCCTACCCATAGCCCATTTATAACAAGGCAAATTATCTTCAATTAATAACACTAAATCTCCTAATTTTACATTTTTTTTTGTCAAACATCCATTTAGATCTCTGTTGTAATTGACTTAAATAATTACGATGCCAAAATTTCCACATATATTGTACAAGTCTAGTTACCTTTTGCCATTTCTTGAGATGACTTTCTTTTAAATTTGTCAAATCAGGCTCATTCAAAGAGGTTAAAGACCTATTTATTAAAAAATGTGCAGGAGTAAGAACCTCAAAATAGTCCTCGTTAGAAGACAAGGGGCAAAGTGGTCGAGAATTCAAAATTCCCTCAATTTGCACAATTACCGTTAAGAATTCTTGATGGTTCAATACTGCGTAGTCGACGGACCACTTAATGTAATTCTCTTCAAATAATTACTCATTTCTTTCTGGTGAACACCATTTTATTTTCGGACACATTTTTTGTGCCACTTCATGTACACTGTTACAGATTAGGACACCTCTCACAATCGGGTGCCACTTCTAGGAACTAGAATCGTTCTACACACTCTACGTTCTGATACAAAAAAGGAATTAACAGAACTTTGTACTCGACAGATACGCCATCTATCGGCGTGAAGCTGTAACAATGATCACTGCTACAATTAAATCGGTCTCTGAGACAAATGCAAAATATTCTCTCTTTACGCTCATGCCTCCATACAACACTTGATGGGTGTGACCCGTCATCGGAATGGAGGTAAATTAACATTGCGCCATTATTGTCACCACCAGGAAAGCAACAACTTGCTTACATATATATAATCTTCTCATTCCCTTATTTGAGGTAATCTCAGACGGGCTAGGAAAAAAGGAAGATTCTACATTTGTTGAGACAACATGAATTTAGATGTTAGATAAATGCTTAGTTGCTTTTGTCGTAGAATTGTTGAAGTCCTCCTTTGATTACATACCACGTTTTAACCTTCTGATGAAGTTTTTCTATAGTTTATTCAGTCCATTTGTTAATAGAAACTAAATAAGAGTCTAGTATGTTAATAATTTAAACAACATTGAAATTTAACTGGAATAATAATATTTGTTTGGCGAAATAATTTAAAATGACTCTTATTATCTATTAATAAAAAAAAAAGAAATGTGTGTGCAGATTTTACAATTTTAGGTCAAAAACTCTGCCGTCAAACCTTTTTACCTAAAAATTGAGTGTAAAAACATTCAAGTGAGATAAATTAAAACATTAGAATTGATTAAAAATTAAGCTATGTTTTGCTCTTTTCCTCGATAACATTCTAAAACATCCTTGTAAAAATTGATTTGTACAAGATTTTAAAGTTTAAAAATATTTTTAATGATATCTGTTTTTTTGTCATATAAATTTTTTGAAATTTTGATTAAAAAAATTTTTTTTACATAATTTTCAAAGAAATATTTTATGGATGTAATGAATTTAGAATTCTTTTTATTGTTTCATCACATATTTAATTGCTTAAACTTCTTCTATTGTTGAAATATTCTTTTGTTTATTATATCTGCATTGATTATTATATGAGAAATAAGAAAGTGAAATTTTAAAAAAAATGACCTGCATTGAAATATATAACTTTGGCAATGATGCTTTTAATAATGTCATGGTGCCTTCGGACTTGAATCTATTAAAATTTCCATTTACATATTAAATGTAATAAGAGTTTATCTATAAAAATAACATTACTCTATTGTTTGTCACAGTTTGCTGCTTCAACAGGTTTTTCAAGAGAATCGTAAGCGTTAAATTAATTCATAAAAGATTGAATGATAGTTTAACACAACCAATCTTCTTGGTAAACACGCTGTTTGCGAAAGGCAGATATAGAGTATTGACATAAAAGTCTATTTGTGTCTTATAAAAAGGTTTTTATTCTCATCTCAAATTTTTAATTCTTAATTTTTTAACAAGTGAGTAATATAATCATAATAGCGTTATATATGCTCTCGATAAATATGGCAATTGACAAGTACATTATTATTTAACATAAATATTCAGAATAATAAAATTATTTAAAGATTTAAATAAGAAAATTGCTTTAAAATGGGGATTTAGCTCATTTGAATATGAAAAGAATACAATTCTTTTAGATTTGTAGATTGGAAATAATCCTTTATGAAGAACAATGCAATAAAATGCTAATTATGTGTGATAATAAGAAAATGCTTAATAATTATTTTCTATTTTATTTTTTTGAAGTAATATAATATATGTCTTGGTAAGTTTTTTGCTTTTATTCGAGACGCATTTTTATCCAAAATCTAATAAAACAGAACTGAGTAGAAAATAGAAAAGTTAAATTAAATCATGGGGCAGTATAATTTAGACATCATGATGCCTTCTCTGAAACAGTAATTTAGCTGCTATTGCAAGTTTTATTTCGTTTAGAACTAATCCTATTCGCTTTTGACGCCCAGAGCTAAGTAGAGTTGGAAAAGATTCCCAGCGGAAAAGTTAATTTTAATCATGATAAGAAGAATAAAGCACAAATCTAGTTCTTGAAGTTGATTTCTTTCTCTTTTAATTTTCAAGTACTCATTTCCATCAATTTAATGCATGTTGAAAAAAAAGAACTTATTTTAAAGAACAAATAATTTTTAAATGTAATTAAGGAGACATTTGAAATGCACTTCTTATTTTCTAGCAAGTAAGTTAAATTAGCTTGAAAAATATAATGACAATAGAATTTTTTTTAAGTTGTAATAAACAAAAAAGATTATTTTTTTTCATTTCTTACAGTGATTCGGCAAATGCATATAAAAGTTTTAGGCAATCTTTCAATTAATTTGAAGTTAAAAGTTTCCAATTTTTTTGTTTGACATATGTTTAAATATAAAATTAATAAGCAAGAAAAGAACCATTAATAAAAAAAAAATATTAATTATCAAAATAATAAAAAGTTTAGAAATTTGCAGACTGTAATACTCGCACAATTATAATCATTGTCATCTGATCAGACAGATAAAAAGATACCAATACTTTTTATAAATTTATTAGGTTGGAATAAAAGAGATTCATCGCAATCAGTTTAAACAAATATGAAATCTGATGTAAATCGTAAATTTTGAAATAAAAAGCAATAAAATATTTCTAATCGCTATTCAAAGATTTTTTTTATCTGTCGAAATTCCGTTTTTTAAAACAAGGAAGGTTTAATTTTATTTTGGCAAACTGAAATGGTAAATTATGTATAGACATAATATTGCTACATTACTTTAAAATAGGGAGAGATGTGTTGGCTTCTTGATTACCATTTTATCGGTATAAAATAAAATATTACACCGAAACTATTTCGCAATCGATACACTAAATATTTCGAATACATTAATAAAAAGAATTTTACTTAGTGGAAATAATTTACTTCCACACATTTATATATCTATGTGACTTTCTGATACTGCTCGTTGCATCAGATACCTGATTTTCATTATATGTAAGTAAAAATGAATAATATAAGTATACAATAGAAGAATATCATAACAAAATAAGAAACACACAGACACACACACACACACACACACACACACACACACACACACACACACACATATATATATATATATATATATATATATATATATATATATATATATATATATATATATATATATATATATATATATATAATAGAAAAATAATTCATCATAATAAATAGCTGGAATACATTCGTAGAAAAAAATTTATTCTGTGGAAATAATTTACCTCCAAATTCTGCTTAAACCTTTCCGTTATATACTAAGTGAAATAATTTTATCGTGCCGTTAAATATATATAACTCTTATTACACGAAATCAAAAACAAAAGGAAAAATGAGAGAAATAACTAAAAAAATATTGTTTCTGAGTTACATTCTGCTGAAACATAAAAGCACAAATTTGAAACAACTGCTGCCGCCAGCATGTGTGAAAAAAACATATAAAATAAATTTCAATTCTTTTTTTCTCTCATAAAGTATTTTAAAATGAAAAATGCTGAGAAACATATGTCTGCAAAGCGGGTTCAGTGATGTAAGAATGTTTCCACCCGCGGAATGCATAAAGGTAGTCCTCACCACATTTCAAGAAATTTAATATCGACATTCCTCTCATTTTTCTTGTTTATCCTCCATTTTCTTCGCGTTTTCTTACGATGTTTGACCGTTAGCTGTGTCCAATCACGTCATCGCTTTAGAAAGTATATGCCCTGGAGCAGTAGACTTACCTTGAATGCGACCAAAGAAAATAACATGATGTTTCTAAAAGGAAAGATATCGGCCATTGGAAGTTTTTTTCTTATCATCCAATATCTTCTAAGCTTAGAGTTTCCAAAGAATATTAAAAGTGGTGAATGAAAATAAAATAAAAGATATATTTGATGTATTTTGAAAAATGTGTATGATAAGTTTCATCGTCGCATTTCTTTTTTATATTTATATTTATAATGGCGTTTCTCAGTGATGAATTTCAAGATGAAATAGGAAAAACAATCGATAAATATTTACAGTAAATGTGTTCCTTTGTATTGAAATTAACAAACATGAAATGAATAAACGTAACGTGTTAATGTGAGAAACAGTAATATGTTATGTATCACAGAAATTCAAAATAGGACATTAATTAATTATATAAATAAATTTTGCTCATTTAAACAAATTAAATCATCTTCATATATTATATTTTGATTCCATTGATTATTGTTCTGCTTTGATAATATTGCATCTCTGAAAGATGACTATAATTTTAGAGTCTAAAAGATCTGCATTTAGTTTCCCGTACAACGAGATCGCTCTTTAGAGAGTCACACCATGGGTTTAGTTGGGATTTATGGAACGGGTTTAGCGAAAATGAGATTCAAAAGTATTGAAACAAAGTAAGAACAGAAATTATTCATTTCCAAATAAAGAAATTACATTATCATAAAATTATCACAATTTAATTTGGTCATTTGAAGGTTTTCATTTAATATAACTGCAAGTCTATAGATATACGAGGGTCAGTCAAAAAGTTAGTTGCATTGCTTAAGTGGATAAAAACAGGATAGAAATGTTACAATAACTTTATTTGTATTATAAGGTTCCATTCAAAATCTACTTTTCAATGTAATTACTTCTGTTATTTAAACATTTGTCGAATCGTGGTACAACGTTTTCATTGCCTTTTGCAAAGAAATCCCATCTTGAGTTGCCACTTTCACCTCTTCAGCAGAGAGGTACCATCTCTTTGAAAAAAATTTATTCCATGAGACCAATAACATGGAATTCACAAGATGAAAGATCCGGGTTATAATTCCCACCTAAACGTTTTCAGAAGTCCGCAGTTTTGTAGCTGCCTACGGTCTTGCACATTGTCATGCAGGAGAACAAAGCCTTCCGGTATATTACCTGGCCGTCGATTTTTAAATGACTATCTCAATCATTTTGAGTGAATTGGTGAATCCAAATCGCATCTCCAGTCATAATTTTGTCCAAAAAACTAATTTCTTTCCTTTTGATAATGTTGCAGGAATTCAAACGCACTTTCAAAGTGCTCCCCTTATGTTATCATTTATGTTTATCAATAAGCGAAGCGCTCATCGAGTACAAACTTTATGAAATTTAAACTGACCGGCAATAAATGTACGCACACTTTCAAGAGAAATTTTCAATTCATTTGAGATTTCATTTATTGTCATGCGTTTGTTTGCAAAAATGCATTCATTCACGCTTGCAACGATTTCAGAATTTGTCATAGTTGATGGTCTTCCATCGCAATTAGAATCAACAATATCTGTACTTCATTCACAAACATATTGCACAACTTCTCGGTATCTTGACGTGAAATTGCATTTATGCCACATACTTCATGTAATTGCTGATGAATTTTAATGCAGTTACATCTCTTCGCTCACAAAAAACGAATCGCAGCACGCATTTCCAATTTCGAACAGTCGTTATATTTTTACAACTGATTAGCAGAAAAATAAAAATTGCCTCATGAAAGCCGCTACGTCACACATAATATGTGATGCCACACAATTTCGTTGAAATAACCTTTTACCGAACATTTTTATGAAGCAGTGCAACTAGCTCTCTGATTAGCCTACGTATTAAAAAATCATCTTATCTTATTTGAAAATTATCTTATCTTTCTAATAATATCAAGTAAACATTAATTATTTAAGTAAATACGCAAAAAAAAAAAAGGAACTGAAATGTCTTTCACTAATTTTAAAATTTATTATATACAGAGACAATTAAATTTTTGCTCAATTCTAAAAACTTTAATAAATTGATTTAGAAAAAAAAAAATCATTTTTACAATAGTGATACAGTTCAGAAATTTTAAATTTTAGAATCCATATATTTGCAGCTGTGAATTATAAAATATTTTAAAGAATAAAAATTTAAAAAAAATGCAAAATAAAAATGAGTTAAACATATTATTTGTTAAAGGAGTTAAACATAATTTAATGAAAGACATCAAATAATATTTTAAATCGAAAATCAATCATTATAACAAAATATTGAAGTACAATTTAGTAATAAGAAAGAAATGTATGGATATTCATTGAAAGTTGAAATATATAAGAAATGTGATTAAAAATATTTTGATCCAAGATTCATATTTTCATGGTTTGGTTCTGCCATATTTTTGATAGAAAAACGAATTAAAGAAAATAAATCAAGAATATCATAAAAGGATAAAAATTCAAAAATATTATTTTCAGAATAGTAATGGTACTAATGTGAATTTAAAAAAATCTCTATTCTGGCAGAATACAAAGTTTATAGAGCATATATGATTAAAATATTAATTACTACAATGATGTAATATTAATAATAGGTAATATTTTCATGATGGAATTACACATGACCCTTTTAGAATATGGTATAAACATAAAAAAAAATGCCAGGGTATTTGGTGTAGTGATTTATGTACAGCGTTGCAGTTCCGATGTTATCTTGCTGGATCCATAGATTAGACTCAGGTCTTTTAAGTCAAAAAACTAGAAATAAAAGGTAGAAACTAGAAAATAATGATTATGAAAACACTAAAAATAATTTGTCAATATGTTAAATAGGTAAAGCAAAATTGTATCGCATACAAAAATCGTAAATTGGGAGTCTCGAAAATAGATAACAAAAACGAAGGATATTAATCCACAAGAAAATAAACTCACTCATTGTAAAAAAAATCATTATAAATGTGTTTGCGATTTGATATTTTACTTTGAAAACTTTGTTTCTCCCATTACGTTTTTGATAATGTTCTTATTTTTTCTCATTAAATTTGCATTTAAGAACAATTTTACATTTATTATTCCATGCCTATATTTTTAAAAAATACTTTTAATATTATCCAGCGTATTATAAATTTCATATTTTTTGATAAAATTCCCATTGGCACCCATGCTAAAAACTTCTTTTTCCTTTTGGAATCCTTATTATTATTATTTTTTTAAATTCTTCCAATGAAAATCATATATATTTTAATAAAGTCTCCAGAAAAATTTATTTCGAAAAAAAAAATTCTCCATAAGAAAATTTAAAACATTCAATATAATATACCAATATATGAAAAAGAAAATCCTTCCTATTCATACAATTTGAATAAATGCAAATCCGTTACAAAAGTTTGAATATTTATATTTCATTTTTGAAAACTGATAACTATTTCCACAAAATCCATCTCCAAGTAAAATATTTCTGCATATAAAAGATTCTACAAATATTTATCAGAAGTAATCTGAAGACATATCGAGCAGTTTGATGAAAATATACAAGAAGAAAAATCATCTAAGATGGGGAAGTATGTATCTTGTTTTAGATAATATTAGAGATGTTCGATGTTATTGAATTTCTACTTCAGTCCTCCAAATGCATCAATACAATAAAACATGTTACTTCTTCGTTTCCTAGTATTTCGACAAAGTATAATTCTCAGGAAAGAAATTTATGAACTGGAGTACGAATGATATGTTGGTAGTTTTATTTCTCAAGCCGTCAACAAATAGAATATATTTTCTCCAATCTAATACATAGAATTCCTGTTTCTGGCAACGATACGGTTCATATTTTTTTTTTTTTTTCGATTCGTTTGCTTATATAAACCTTTTCAAAAATGAAGGATATTAGTCCGAAAGAAATATTAATATTTCCTTTTCAAGGACAGATATTACATAAAAGATACAGCTATAGAGTCTTTTAATCTCGGAAGTATTATTTGGTTTGTTTATATTCTTGAAATTTGGAAAATATTGAGATGCAATTTCAGTAAAAAAATAAAATAGTAGATATTTTAATATGTTGTTCTTTAGACGTAATATTTATGAAACTAACTATTTATATAACTTAATTTGAAATAACAAATGCATCAAACTTGAATTCAATCATATCTACATAAAATACAATGTAATAAGCACCATTACAGCCATCAGTAATATTCCGAGTAACTAAGTTTGGGTATCCGAATAAGGATGCCGATGTGTAATTCAATTTTTTTTTAACTGAAACCGGGTAGAGAGAAATAGTTAAAGTAGAATAAAAAAAATAATAAATAAAAAGCAGGTTTTAATTTTAAAAATATAGAATTTAAAAAATTGCTCGAGAAAAAATGAAGGCCAACTGATTATTTTATACCTGGTCTTATATAAAAAGACGTTTCTGACACGTGTCGATTATGATTGGAATTTCGCACACGTGGCGACCTTGACAAGAGAAACACAGGGATACCTTCACTCGGCACGTGGAACCGATGACGCAGTCATTTTTACAAAGCTTCAGTTGAATTAATTAGAAAGAAAAAGTGGAATGGGATCAGGAAATAAGAGAATATTTCAGAATGACTTTGAAATGGGCTGAATTAGGATAAAAAATTAGGAAATTAATTAGGATTAAATTAAATTTTAAAATATCATTATATATATATATATATATATATATATATATATATATATATATGTGTGTGTGTGTGTGTGTGTGTGTGTGTGTGTGTGTGTTTGTGTTAATCATTAAGATGATATACTATATTGTTTTAAAATCACAAAATAATTGTAATCAGGCATTTGCTACTGATAATTTCTTAAAGACGTTTAAAAACAGATTTTTTTATTTATCTAGTACATAAAATAAGTAATATAAAAGTAATTTATGCATAATGAAATATAGAAATCTTCAATGCTTAGAACAAAATATTGTACGATATTTTACATAATATATGGACTGTTAAACAGTCTTGCACAAATTGTGAGACATTAGAAATGCTTAACATATCTCATATCTTGTTTAAGTAATGAAAAATATCAGAGTGTTCTACAACATGCTCCAGATTCTGTAATAAATAAATGAATTTGAAGGAAAGATCTTCGAAAGAATTAAGCAAATATGGAAAGTCATTTTTCTTATTAGTAGAAATAACTTTCTGAAGTTCAGTTTTGAGTTTAATTTTTAAAACTTTATTTACTTTTAAAATAAAACTAAACAAAACTTCTTTCATCGATTCAATTACCAAATATTTTTGATCCTAAAAATATCTCATAGAAAAATTTTGAGACAGATTTATTGCTATAGATATATCTAAAATATATCTTTGTCACTTTTTCCAGTAGAAAACTCAAGAAATAAATCGAAAAAAAATTTATTTCTAATTTATTCATATACTTATGACACTAGCAAATAAACTATTCAATTTCACTTATACATTTTTTCTTACCATGCATTAACGCAGATAGCTTAAAAGAAGATATATATATATAGATCGAAATTTAATATCTGTAGTTTCAATATAAGCACTCTGGTTCTTGTCGCAGTTCCGCTTGAATAGTAATAGTTTTTACCACTAGGTGAAGCTGCTATTAGTTGAAAATAGCTTATACTTTGATATGTGTAGGAAACTTCACAATTTGAGAATCACATTTTTAATTGGGTTATTCCTTTTGGCTCAGTTTTAATCTATTTAAATTATTCAAATTTAGATTTAAAAAAATACATTTTTATTGAAGCCGTAGCTGGATTTTTTTTCGACAGTAAAATATTGTTTTCTTTGAAATATCTCAAATTATAAGCTGAATTGTGAAATACAAGTTTTGGATAGAAGATGCATGATTATAGAAAGAGAGAATGGTTTTCTCTAAATAGATTTTTCATTTACCCATTACACTAGTCCCTCGGGGGAGGCACCACGAAATGAGGATGAGATGCTTCTGACATAACGCCTGGATCTCGCCACCCTGAAGGGTACACAAATAGATGGGGGATCTACCTCCTCCCATCGATGACGGGACGTACTTCCTTCGAGGAGGGTTGTACTGGGGCCGGTGATGGCCCTTAGAACCCAACCACAGTTCCCGTCAGTGTTGCTGTTGCGGCGGTCCAGTCATTCAACCTTATGGTTTAGATCTGTGTGCCTCCGTGGCGGATCGGAGAGTCAGATGGTTTATTTACCCATTACACTTTTTTTCTGAAAAATGAAAAGAATGTAGCCAATCTTTCAACGTTAAGAATTTTAACGCTCCTATAATTTATCATCGGGACGTTAATACATATGATGATATCAAACACAAATACAGATTCATCAAAAATGGCCTTTAAAATAAATTATAATCCATTCAAATTAACTGATGAAATTCAGTCATTCCTTCACTAATAATTATTCGGAAATTCATTTAATTTTAAACTGAGTAGCAAAAACTTTTAGACGATGCACGCTAAAATAACCTACATTTTCATATTTTACTGACTTTTGGCTTATAAATCTTTGCAAAGTATCCAGAGAACTTATTTGCATATTTATAGCTATGTTGTACTATCTATGAGCAACAAAAAAGATATTATCAGTATCTTTTTATGCGAACATTTTCAAGAAATCGCAAATGTCGATGTAAAATATTTCTTCTAATGACCAGAAGCTTGGGAAAGCAGACACTATTCAGATTTTTCAGATCAGGAATAATTCATGAATATTACAAATGGAAACTCTTTGTTTATTTAATGCATTTGAATAGATATGGCGCTTTGAAATTTGTCCAACTGTTTTTTGATTATCCATTAAGGCCATGTACAATATTGGCGATATAAATAACTGACGTATCATGAATGACGTATGAAGTAACTAAGTATCATGGCAAATGAAGTGACGTAAATAGATTTTTTCCCTTTTTAAAATGAAAACATTTATCAAATTTATTCCAGTTGACTCGTTTTGGGTAAATGTTAGTTTTTGCACTTGGTAACATTAATTTATTAATTATAAGTAATACGATGTGAATTGTTATTTACGAATTTATAAGTTTCATTATGTTTTTAACATTAAAAGAATCTCTTTAATATTTCCTTTTTCAAGCGATTTAATTTGATCTTAAGTTAAAAGGTCTTTCTTTAGTTAATTCATTACAAACTGAAGATTCTGGTATTTTTTATTTGAAAATGGCATTAATAATATGTTTTTCTTAAGTATAGCATCTTTAACTTTTTATAACGTCATAATGATATATTTATTATTATAATTATCATTATGAAAGGTCCTTTACATGTTAATTTTACTGCCTCTGATTAGAGACAGTATCTATAAATAACTATAGATTGTAAAAATTTAGATCAGATAGTGTGAATTTAAAAATCTCATTAATCATTATTATTATGTTTTTGAAACAAATTATACTATAAAATTCAGTATTGATGAGAAAATTTCCACAAGCTCTATAAATTTTTTTTTCGATCAGGAAAACCCCCTAGATATTTTAATTTTTTTCTATATCTGTTAATAAATGGACATTTACTTAAGTTTATTGGCAAATCATACTTACTTTAACTACTAAGAAAAATAATTTTCTTTTAAGCAACATCAATATCAGAAATATATACTACTATTATAGATGTGAAAGTTTTGATGGATGGATGGTTGGATGTTTGTTAGTCATTCACGCCAGAACGGCTGAAAGAAATTGGATGAAATTTAGCACAGAGATAGATTATAATTTGGAATAGGACATAGACTATTATTTACTCCGGTAAATTAAGTAGTTAATTTTTTATTAATAAAAAACTAACTTTCCCGCCAAAAGTCTTCATTTCCCCACCGCCAAATGAGTAGGACTTCAGTTTTTTTTCCCACGCTAAAGAGGGTAGGCTTAACATGTTTTCGATCAATTATTTCAAATTATTCTGTTCATTTTCTTAGTGTTTGATGCATTTAAAATTAAAAATTGTTAATTAATCGATCTTTTGGATTCATTCTGAAATACTTTTGAATTAAAATAAAACAGAAAAAAGGAAATAAAAAATTTCTTATCTGCATTGCGTTATCCTAATTGACATAGAAAATTCACGCATTTGCGTTATGCCAGCGGGTGTTGAAATTTCACGCATGTGTAGAGTGTTCTGGTTATTGATAACTATATTTTCATTTTAATTAAAACTTTAAAAATTATGTGTATTATACTGTTGCAGCTATCTCAAACTCGATAAAATAGACTTGACATGATTTTAACGAAATACGGACTTGATTTTCTATTTTGCTTTATTATACACTTTTAATAAATTTATTTATAGTTTTAAGTACATCATTTTATTAGGTTAGTTTTAATTTTTTTTATTAGTTATTATTTGATAATCTTTCGAAATGCACAGAAAACGCAAATCTAATCTTTCGAAGAGGAGTAATAAAGCTCGGGCTATGAAAGTAGCTAGAAGACCTGTTTGCAATTTTAGTGAGCAATTGCGGACTGTCAAACCCCCTCCAGCTGTGGGATACATACAAGAACGCTTTATAAGAAGATATCGTGCATAGGCTGGAGGGCACTCACAATGACCTAATCATTAACGGAGCTTTCGCATTGATTGAGGATAAAATGATTTCCATATCTGGATTATGTCTAGTGTATTTTGGCCTACCCACACAGCAGCTAAGAGGGGAATTATCAAGCGAAGTTGTGAAGTAGATAAACTACGACACCGCGGTCTTAGAAGTGCAGTTCAATGAAATGACACTATGATTACTTAACAAGTAGAGTCAAGTCTACGAAAAGATTCTTCACCGAGTAATAGTGGGGAGAAAGGATTATTCTTTATTGACGCACCATGGGGTATGGTAAGACGTTTGTGCTGAATCCCTGCTAGCCCAACTCCGTGAGGACCGCAATATAGCTCTGGCTGTAGCTTCCTCGGGTATAGCTGCAACTTTGCTTAAGGATGGTCGGACTGCACATTCCGTTTTCAAATTGCCGCTTAGTCTTGCAGGCGAAGATACCCCAGTATGCAACATCACCAAAAACAATGGCCGGGGCAGTTCTTTTGCGGCAGTGCAAGTTAATAGTATGGGACGAGTGCAAAATGTCACACAAGCATGCATTAAAGGCATTAAATCACAACCTGCAGGACATCCGCGGCAACCAGGCGGTGATGGGAAGCGTTGTCATTTGGCGCGCAGGCGATTTCAGACAAACACTGACAGTTATTGAGAGGGCCATACCGGCGGATGAAATAAACGCATGTCTCAAGGCGTCGCTTCTGTGGTCTAGGACTGAAAAGCTTCATCTTACGAGCAACATGCACGTCCAACTGTACAACGACTATGAATCAGGTGTCTTTGCAAATAAGATTCTGCATATTGGATAGGATCGTCTGCACAGGATGCAGATTGGATAATTCTATTTTCAGAAGAATTTTCCTATCCAGTGGCTACAGAAGATGAACTTATCATGCAAGTTTTTCCAATTTGGAGGTTAATATAAATAATGAAAAATAGTTGTATGAGAGGGCAGTGCTGTCGCCAAAGAACGAGTGAGTCAATAAAATAAACAAAACAAACAAAAAAAATAGACATGATCGTTAAAAATTCAGAACTATACACAACCATAGAAAGTGTGATGGCTAATGACGATAGTATTGCCTACGTTGAATTCCTCAACTCCTCAGAGTATTTTCGCATAAGTTGGAGTTTAAATTTGGCGTTCCATCTCTGCTGATGCGAAATCTTGATGCACAAAGACTGTGCAACGGCATTAGACTTCGTATCAGAGAGCTTGGCAGTAATATTATAAAAGCTACCATTATTAGAGGAGCTGATAAAAGAGACAGCGTTTTAATTCCCTGCATATCTGTTATTCCAAACATCTTGCCAATTTGTTTCAAGCGGTTGCAATTTTCCTTAAAATTGACTTTTACCATGACGATCAACAAATCCGAGGGCCAAACGAGGGCTAAATATTGTATACACTATGGTATTAGAATAAAAATAAATGTTGAAATTTTCTCGTAGATCTTCCTCAATCAGTTACAAGCTTCTTGATTATATCATATCAGACTATGCTTTCAACACCATTATGATGATACGGTTTTGATAACATTTTAAATTTTGATCAGACTGTCAGTTCTCATACATACACATCAAAATTTCCACGCGAACGAAGTCGCGGTTAATAGCTAGTAGTATTATATTATTAAAAGAAAATAGAGTTACTGCAGCACATGCTTAGAATATGTTATATTCCAAATTTTATTATACACTTATAAGCATTATCATATATTTTTCATTGCACTTTTATATACCAATGTATTACAAACTGAATTTAATTTCTTAAATTATAGCAATATTTTTAGTATAATGTCCAAAACAGGTCAGTTGATCTTATATATATCAATATTTACATCAGGACACCAATAAGTAATTTAATATATTTTGGCGACTTTTGAACGACATATGTTGTATTGGACAGGGGAAATGATTAGTAGATATTGCATAAATAGAAGCTCTTAGAAATTCCATTACATCTTAGAGGGAAAAATCATATTTTGAATTAGCACTCCTCAATAGGAAAATATTTATTTGTGTATATCATACGAAATATAAAAAGCAAATATTATTTCATTTGTGAATGAATAATCTTATTTAGATTATTTTTAACAAAATTCTTAATTATAATATAAGAATTAGTTTATTCAATTGCCAATGAAATGCTCAGAACATTAAAGTTAATAATAGTAAAAAGAAACTTTTACAGCTGAAATGGAACTCATTGTTTTTGTTATGAAATACTTGGTTGATTTGACGAAGCAGCTAGAAACAAAATATACATTGATGATTTTTAATATATACGTCATAAACATATTAAATATTAATTTGCGACGAAAAAAATATAAGAAATAAAATATCGTATTTAAAAAATAAATTACATGGTAGAAGCAATAACATAAGAAAAATTAAATTAAAATTCGATTTCTTTTACTGTTTCTATTGAAAGTTTCCTTTTGACATAGACATTTAAAGTTCCAGAGTGCTTTTCGAGTCAACTGCTCTATATTCGGCTCTCCACCTGGATCAAAATGACAGGACTGAATTCTAAAATCTCCAGTCAGTTCCGATCAGGTATGAAATGCCGGAAACAAAGCAACAGTTTTCTTCCGGTTCTGACAGAATGCCTCAGAACCTGGATTTCAAAAATACATTTCAATTTTTTTCAAGTGTTAAATAAAATATCCTTCAGAACGTATGGCACATTTGAAAGATTTTATATTTTTTTATTGAACGATTTCATAATTTTGATATTGAATCTATTTCATAGTAATTATATGAATCTATTTCATAGTAATTATATGAATCTATTTCATAGTAATTATATGAATCTATTTCATATTAATTATATGAATCTATTTCATAGTAATTATATGAATCTATTTCATAGTAATTATATGAATGTATTTCATAGTAATTATATGAATCTATTTCACAGTAATTAAATGAATCTATTTCATAGTAATTATATGAATGTATTTCATAGTAATTATATGAATCTATTTCATAGTAATTATATGAATCTATTTCATAGTAATTATATGAATCTATTTCGTAGTAATTATATGAATGTATTTCATAGTAATTATATGAATCTATTTCATAGTAATTATATGAATCTATTTCATAGTAATTATATGAATCTATTTCATATTAATTATATGAATCTATTTCGTAGTAATTATATGAATGTATTTCATAGTAATTATATGAATCTATTTCATATTAATTATATGAATCTATTTCATAGTAATTATATGAATCTATTTCATAGTAATTATATGAATCTATTTCATAGTAATTATATGAATCTATTTCATATTAATTATATGAATCTATTTCGTAGTAATTATATGAATCTATTTCGTAGTAATTATATGAATCTATTTCATAGTAATTATATGAATCTATTTCATAGTAATTATATGAATCTATTTCATAGTAATTATATGAATCTATTTCGTAGTAATTATATGAATGTATTTCATAGTAATTATATGAATCTATTTCATATTAATTATATGAATCTATTTCATAGTAATTATATGAATCTATTTCATAGTAATTATATGAATGTATTTCATAGTAATTATATGAATCTATTTCATAGTAATTATATGAATGTATTTCATAGTAATTATATGAATCTATTTCATAGTAATTATATGAATCTATTTCATAGTAATTATATGAATCTATTTCGTAGTAATTATATGAATGTATTTCATAGTAATTATATGAATCTATTTCATAGTAATTATATGAATCTATTTCATAGTAATTATATGATAGATGATTCTTATGATACAAATTTAAGTGCAAAAATTTAAATAATTTATCATAAAATGTATGCAGAATGATTGTAATAAAATATCTATATATTATAGGTATAAACTGAAAATTGTATGTTAAAAGTAAAAATTCCAGTTGTAAACATTGAAAAAATATTTATTTAATAAAATTTTGAAGGAATAAAAATGCTTATTGTTTGTGGTTCATCAGTTAAACATTGCGATTTTCAAAAAAAAAAAAAAAAAAAAAATGAAGATGTAAAATTATTATATGTTTAAACCTGTGAAGTAAAAAGAAGGATGCATTTTCAAATTATTTTCAGTTAATATAACGAAATGGTCTGCGTTTTAATCACTTACCTTCCTTGAGTCCTAAATGCAGTATATTACTGTATTTTTATGTTTGTTAAATAAAATTATATCAGCCATGGACGATACGAAAATTACTTGTAATTTATATTCAAATTTGCAATTTATAAAAGAATTTGCCAGTTCAAATTTGGAGTTTATTAAGGTCATAAGTAAATAAATACTTTTGAAACTTTTCCACTGCGAAAACTACTATGTTAAGTTTATATGGTTAAATATACATTTGTCTACAACAAAAAAAAAGTCAAAATGATCGTACAGAATATTATTGATGTAAATGATCTTCGATTGACAATTAAAATAATAATTAAGTAAAACTATATAAAAAAGAAAGATAATTTTGATTTATTATAATAAATATAAAAATCTTCAAATTTTGTAAATAGAAACATTTTAAATTTGATGTATTATGAAATGATATTAAGAGAGTAATAAAACCCGTTTGAGGATTTAAAAAAAATATATTGATTTATTCAATCGGAATGTAGAAAATAGATGGAGTCCGACTTTATATTACATTAAAAGCATAATTTACTATCTCTAAATATCTTAAATATTCTGGGAATTATTCAATGATTCACTAGAATAAACGTTGGCAAAATAGAAACTGTCGTCTTGAGAAAATAAAATAAAAGAGTTAAAAGGTTTATATTGAACTTCCCTTTTTCAAAAACAAATATATATTCCACTGCCTAATCTCGTTATTCAAACACAGAATAAAAAGTGCTTTAAATCTTTAAACACCACAAAACACATTAGATAAGGGAACATACCGAATCCATATCTATTAAATTCGAGATCAACATTTATATCATCTGGCACCTAAGGCGTTCCACAACCCTATTACAACAGCAGTAACAAATGTTGACTGTCTTAAGAACAAGACCTCCCAGCGTTTTCCCTCTCTTGTCCTTCTGACATAAGAGCTAAAAGGTTAAAAATGAGCCTCCACCTTTCTCTTAGACTTCTACATTGATGGTTATATAGCTGAGCCAGCGGAGCGTTAAAGATGGTCCTGGGATTATTTTCTTCCGCAGTAGCATTGGGAAGGGCCATATCACTCAAGCGGAGGTTGCGATCTCTCACAAAGACAAAAGTGAAATTTTCCTCGATAGATTGTCTTGACAGTTCTACTTGATTCCGTTCAGTTATTTTATTTTGCAATGCATGTATAGAAATATAGGCTGATATAAAGAGAAATTTTGCAATGCTAATTTTGGAAGAAAGATATTCACAATAGAAATGGTTTTACTAGTTTAATCTGATCAAACGTGGAATATTTTCCTTTTTTTTATTAACAGAAAAGGCATGAGGATGCAATTATAGAATACCAGTGAATGAAAATGCAGAATGCCTATAGAGGAAAAATACAGAATGTAGGAAGAACAAACAATTCATTCAGAAAACAAAATAATTCCAGAAAAAGATGCAAAAATAAATAAATGAGAAGTTACAATAAAATGAATGAAATAATAGTTTCTCAAATTAATGTTTTGGAAGTTCCATATGCTTCCATTTTGATATAATCTTACTTTTGTCTCCATTCATTAAGGAACGAACTAATTTGAGTATAAAAACCTTAATGAAAAATTTCGGTAAGGAAGAATGGCCAGATGAGCTTATTTTTCGAGGAATAATTTTACATATTTACCAACAAGCAACATATTTGTATATTTATCAAAATGCATCATATTTGCATATTTTCGACTTGAAACATGTTTGCATATTTATCAATATGCATCATATTTGCATATTTTCGACTTGAAACATGTTTGCATATTTATCAATATGCATCATATTTGCATATTTTTCACTGGAAACATGTTTGCATATTTATTAATATGCAATATATTTGCATATTTACTGCATGATGTATATTTGTATATTTACCAACATGCATATATTTGCATATTCACCAAAATGTAACATATCTGCATATTTACCAACATGCATATATTTGCATATTTACTGCATGATGTATATTTGTATATTTACCAACATGCATATATTTGCATATTCACCAAGATGCAACATATCTGCATATTTATCAGGATGCAATATATTTGCATAATTACCTGCATGAACATACTTGCATATTTATCAAGTTCCACCATATTTGATTATTTACAAATATGTAATAAACTTGCATATTTTCCAGTATGTAAATACCATCAGTATATATAGTATTCGAAATACAGATTGTTTTCCATTAGTTTATCGAGAGTGATATATATTTCATAGTGCATCAGATAAGGCCTTCCGGCATGATGGTTCGTTCTGGCCAATTCGGTGGGTACAAAAATGGAGTGGAGTTGGTAACCTTTTACCAATGATGGAAAACTCCTCCCTGTGGCAGGGAATTTACCGTGGCTGGTGATGGCCCTTAGGTCTTAACCATAGTTACCGCATATGCTATCGTAACATGCCTTTCATTCAGGTTTTTCAATGTGCCTTCAAAGAGATCGAAATCTTTCACAGTAACATTGAGGAGGCTATGCATTTATGCGATGAATATCATTTTCAGAAGCAAGTGAAAGTGAAAAGTGAGCTTTTCCTAATATGTCATTTGTTGTAAAATATCGTGATATGATTTTTTAATATGTCTTTTGTAATTTTTATTTACAATGCATTTATCGAGAGACAGGTTAGTTGGGAGAAAATGTCTTACAACATAAGAGAATGAAGCTGAATACTAATACTATTATTAATACTGAATATTAAAGTTTTCTTTGATCAGTCTTGCATCCAGTTAATTTACTATTTCAAATTATAAAAGTTTAGTTCGAAATTGTGGGTCGAAAATCTTTTTCAGCAATGAGAAGTTCAACATTTTAAAAGTAATTTTATTTCGGAATTTCGCTGTAGTAGTTGCCCCAAATGAAAAAAAAAAAAAAAAAAAAGTTCGAGATTTTTAAAATAGAATGGTGAATGTCATTATATGTAAAACATTGGATACATTATAATGAAAATTTTTAATTAAAAACTTGAAAAGAAAAAAAAAGCAGCTTCTAATTGTCTTTTTTTTTAATGCTCCTGAAGATAAATAAAAGCAAGAGTTTTCAAACCTGTTAGTGTTCAATACTCTCTACGAAATTGGAAAATGTACTGATAGATGACGCTGTTGACATAAGTACAATGATCAGTGATCTGAAAAATGTAGTACATGCTTTGACTACTTCTTTAGCATCGTTATTTTATCAGCTGTTTAATAACATAGATTAAGAAAGAGTAACAAATTGCCTGAAATTTTTATATCGTTCTACTGTAAAGTTTGCAATTTGGCACTTATTGTCTTTGAAAATCTGTTCATCAAGTTCCTTAATTTTTAAGATTTCATTGGAAGGATTATATGGATATGAAAGATGTTTTTTTTTAAAAACTGTTTATCATGACTAACAGCATTCACATTTGGATATACAATTTCAATATAAATGACTAATGAAATAACATTATAAATGCGTATGAAATGAATCAATCAAAATTGAAAATAAAATCTCATTTTTTCCATTATTTTCATGTAATAATTTTTAAAAAATTAGATTATTCAAAACATTTAATTCGCTTCAGAGAGAAATTGTTTGAATAATAATATTTTACAAACTTATATCAGGTATCGTAAAATATTTGAAAGTAAAATGTTCTCTTACTTGGAACTAAAATCAAATGAATTCATTTCTATAACAAAGTATCATCTTAAAATATTATTTTTAAGGTGATACTTTGTACCTGCAAATGGTGAATCTGTGCTCTTCTTAAAATCAACTATGGAAACATCACTTCCATAATTTCACTGCCTGTAAACTAATTAAAATATTTTACACAAACTTGACTAAAATGAAATAATTTAGATCCGAAACAATTATTATTTCTAAATTATCGTGCCAGTAAGACTAGAAGTATTAATGGGTAATATTATTAATGAATCAATGTTAAATATAAATAAAATCCCTTCCTCAGTCCTCCTGCAATCTCCCCTCTTAGAACTTTGATGTGAAATCTCCCAGATGTTCAATTCTTTGGCGTCTTTTCTAGGATGTATTGGAAAAATCTGTGATTGATAAGACTCTTATAAAAGGAAACGAGAGTTATAGACGGAAAGTATGATTGAGAGAACTAAAAGAAGAAACAAGCTTGGATTTAGTTCCTCACAACTTCTGAGAGGAATTGTATTCGCTTATAATTCTTAAAAATGAAATTCATTCTATTGATTTGGTGTAAATGAGATATTCTAAGCTTATAATGTTGGACTATTAATTTTAATATTTATTATTTTGAAAAATATTTAGATAGCAGAGAAATAGAGAAAACCAAATTATTATTCGAAATTAATATCATAAATTCAGGTGATTCGTTCTACTAATATTTAAATATAAATTTGCTCGTGAGTGTGAACAGTTAAGAGTCACTTGCCAACATCATTGAAGGAAACGTTACTCAGAAATTGTAATTAGTATGATGAAATGAGTTTTTTAAAAATATTTATGGCAGTACAAATTTTAATTTTCCAATTTCTCAGTTTTCCAATACGTGTCAAGCATTTGCAACCACGTTTCAATGTAGCTAATAAAAGTTCATAAATTTTGAATTATTTATATCGAGGATAATTTAAATTACCTTAGATTAATAATCACATAATACTTTATTATCGCTCATAGAGACTTCATCAAATTTACTACAGTTCAGTTCACACAAAGCAAGTATATTAATTATTTATTCTTTTGTTAATGTTTCATATTTATACCATTCATCCATGAATTGGTATTTCAATGCAAAATATTATTTTTTGTTTAGTTATGTTCTAGGTGGTTTTTGATTTATCTTTAAGATTTTACATAATTATTCTAGAATATTTCTTAAATATCTAAATTAATAATCTTACAAAAAGTGACGAATTATCTATTTCCTTATGTTGCGAATCCCTTTAAGCTTATGAAATGCACATTATTTTTGAATTATATACTACAATTCTTTGCATCTTTTTGATATTATTTTCGCTTCCTTGTTTTTGGAAATCAACATTTCTAGCAAACTGGGAATTATATAAGAAATGCTCTAATAATAATTATCCTTATTTAATAAAGGTTGGATAAATATCAGATTAGATAAAAAAAATGATCATACATTAAAAAAATATTTTTAAGAAACTTTAATAATATTAATTTCATATTTCGTAGGAATTAAGGTGTTTAAAATATTTAAATAATTATCATTATCGTAAAAGGAAAAGTAAACGTAACTTTTTATTTGTTTTTACGTTTAAATTTTTAGGTAAAAAGATTATTAACTTTTAGAACATTTTTCATTGGATATTCTGTATCATGTTATTCAGTATTATACAAAATTTGAGACGTTTCATTAAAATTATATATAAATCTCAATTTATACACTATAAGAATATTTAGTTAGATAGCTATATCCGGATCTTTTGAGGAATTCTGTCTTTAGAATCCACCCTCAATAAATATTCAAATCTTTTCAGTCATAACTGTATTTCATAGATCCGTTTTACTGTAACATTCCTTTATGCGGGATAGTTTTAATAATAGTTAAAAATTTACATATCATTAAAATTAAACCTAACAACTGAAAGAGAATCTTTCGTTAGAGTTATAAATAATTAACTACGTTATTGCACAATTTGAAAGTTTAATTTTGGCAATATATGATTTGTATTCTCTGGTATTTACACATTTAAATGCGGGTGCAATAGTAAATATTAGCAATTTTAAAATTACAATAAACAGATGAAATACATAGGTGGATATTTGTGCCCATATAAAAGATATAAGAATAAAGTTTTAAATCCTCATGAGGCACAGATGGACTAATCATTAGATAATCTTATGAAGAAAATTAATTGTAGGAAAACTGTGTTTTCTTGTCGAAGTTTGGTTTCTTATATGTTATTCTTATTCCTATATTAAAGAAGGACAATGTATACTCTAATTATTTATAGAATTGACCTCACAATAAACAGATATTTTATAAGTGCAATTTTTTTACTAAATCATGGATTAAAAAATTTCCAAACTAAAACATTTTGTTTTTAGCAAAAGATAAAATTAATGAAATGTTGAAGATGATTTTTTTAAAGCAAATTGGAAAAGCAAGTAAAATAGGTTATTTAGTGAAAATCATCTGTTGTTATTATTAGATATTCTCTGTAAAAGAAATCAGAGTACCAATATTGATGAACTCCTATGAAAATCCTTGAGGAAATTATTATTTTTTATTTTCTCGTATAAATAGTATAGGGAATGTAAAGTGATCGATAAAAAATAGAACTCAAGATTTTAACGAATTTTCTCGTTTTATACCTTTACGAGTCCAAAAATCAAATTTATAGAAAATGTTCGACTTTCTATCTGTCTGTCTGTCTGTGGCAAAGTTAACTAGAAAATGCTTTGAGATAGACAGATGAAATTCTGTATACGGTTTTTGCATCAAATTTACAGATTTCTATTAAATTCTGAGTAAAATCTGTTCAGAGAAAGTCCATCTGGCTAATTGTTCGTGCATAATTTACCGCTATATTTATAAAATGAAGAAAGCTGGATAGATATTATAAGGTGCACAAACTTAACACATATAGTGTAGACATCTGCCATATTTTGAGCCAAATCCAGCTACAATTTGACTGTTGATCTATATTTTCAGAAACATCTAAAGTGATAATTCAAAAACAAAATG
Organism: Argiope bruennichi; assembly: GCF_947563725.1. Lineage (NCBI taxonomy): Eukaryota > Metazoa > Arthropoda > Arachnida > Araneae > Araneidae > Argiope > Argiope bruennichi. The sequence goes on from NC_079158.1 coordinate 50,459,461, forward strand.
ACTTAAATTTAACAAAATTTGGAATGGGATTTTACGGCTACAAGTAGATTTTTATGTCAATTTTTTGTCTCAATCGGTTGAGGAATATGAGTCTAAAAACAAACATTCGATTTTTTGATACTATTAACGCATGCCAGGGATTAACAGTCATATAATTCACCATGACACGATAGATTCAGTAAAAAGGCTAAAATTAGCTCCAAAAATAACTATTTTACGCCAATGCCATGTAAGACGTTGTTTGGCATGATGTTTGTTAAAGAATATGCGAGAAAGTTTGAGGGAGACCACCCCCGCTGGTTTTTATTATAATTTTGCAAAATTCATAAAGAATTTCACTTTCGATTTTTTTAATGTATAATTCTAAGCAATTCTTTTATTATCAAAAAATAGTTAGTTAAATTAATGACATTATAGTAAACTGCTTATTTAATTAAAATTAATTTCCCAACACTTGTTGATGAAAATTCATTATGCAAATTAAGATATTGGGTTTTTGAACAAAACAATTGCTATCTTTGTCAATTAATATACATTTGAAAAGAATTATTTTTACTTTCATTCAAAATGAACTCCTGTATACAATCCAAAAAAATAAAGAAAAGAAAATGGCCCAGAATTGGAATACGTACATGGAAAGTAAATTCTTTTAATAACTCCGTGAAGCAATAATAAAGCCCCAAGACTTTTACTCGAGGCTGAGTTTTGAACTAAGAGGAGCCTCCTATTTACTCACACACTTTTGAGATGAAAATTTGCGTTTTGCGTGATGATTTGTTACTAATGGTTTTTCTCTCATTCCTCGCAGTGAAATAGCACTTGCTCGGATTAATAGACGGTTGCATAACAGAATTTCATTTCTGTTCCCTTTGATATTCCGTTGGTTTCGCACGCTGCCTTTTCCGATAATAAAACCCTAGTTCCAAAATGAAAGAAACTTGGCAGAACGCTTTCCAATTCAAAGAGCTCTCGGGTTGTTTAATCACAAACGAAGAAGTAGTTCCCATTCGCCTGGTATCCGAGAGTAAATAAAACTTTTCTTAATGCGTTTTCCGTTGTTCATTGTAAGGTGAGTACACAATATGTGTACATTGTTGATGGAAGTAAATGCATCGGAATGTTATTGATTAACAGAAATTTGAAGATATATAAGAAGTTAATTTTCAGAATAAAATGACGAAATTTCAATGTTTCCTTCTGTAAATATTCTTTTTCTGTGTGGTAGAAATAGGGTATTAAAGACATTTGGTTGGGAAGACAATATAACTGTAACTGTAAGAGCTTTGATTATCTGATGAGTCTTTTCTTCCAGAACCGATTGTCATAGCAATTATTGCTAAAATGTTCTTTTTTCTTGTAAGCAATCTCTTTCTGATTTGAAATATTATATTATGGAAAATATCCTTTATTATATACACAGTAAGGCTCTTCGCATCGTTGCTGACAGCCATTATTATTATTAATAATAACAATTATGATCTTTAACCTCTCATTCCAAAGTTCAGGTATCTCAGAATATTTGAAGTTCGAGCTTCTCTTCAAAAGATAAGAAAAAAATTATCTCCTGTCCCTCACCCCTCTCTCGAAAATCGTAATCAATGCATGTTCATGAGGTGTTCATATACAAAATAAAATCGGGCTCTTTGATAATGGAAACTAAGCAAATGTATGATTCACATGTATTTTGATAGTTCTCAGAAAACTCCCTGTATTCAAAATCGGTTTGACCAGCGAACAAAGCAAGCATGTCGGATATTCAGTCAATCGCACTTAACGAAAGGAGGATCAATTTCACTTTCACACCCAGGCGTCTCGGGCTTCCATCGTAATTTCGTCGAATGGATATTTGGGGTTTTTCGGTTTTCATAGATTTAAGATTATATATTGATAGAAAAATAACATTTTCGATAATTTAGTTTAGGAATAACATGGTACTAAAATTGTTGATGATATGATAACTGAGCAGGTCAGTGAGGGCTACATGATTAAATACAGAAAGAAACATGGCGGTTTTAGATTCTAACTTTCATAACACAGGATGAAAAATTTTTTGGTTATGCTAGGACAAATATTGGTAGGCACCTGTAGTTATACAAAGAGTGTATCAATCGATGTCGAACAATTTAATATTTTTTTTCCGTACAGTCTCAGTATAGCTCCCTACTGAAATTTCAGATACTTTTTGACTTCGCATAGCTTGCAGCAGAAATTGGCAGTAAAGCAGTTTTCGAAGATAAGACTGCGATAATTGTTGTTAACACAGTTTATGTGTATCACATTGTAAGGAGGTTTATAAATATTTTTTTTTTCCCTTAAAACGTGGATAAAAATGTAGATAACACAATTTTCTTACAACATGATGCAAAGTTATTGATACAATTAACGCATTGCATAACTCAAGAATTTCTACAATTCTTCTTTCTCGGAGGAAATAATTTTAATACAGCTGAAATTTTAACAAACGCTTATTTTTCATAATACATGGACATTATTTAATTTTACTAAGTGTTTTATTCTTTATTCAGTACAATATAGTGGCATCAAAAGTAGCTACTTTATAAAAAAATATTTACATGCCAAGTATGAAACATTGTTGAGTATTTATTCCACATATACTTTTTGAAGATCAAATTATTTTTTTGCAAATATGTCAACTCATCTGGCTATTTCGGTAGCTAATTAATATGTGACACTGCTATTTTATTATTAATTATTTTTATGCCCTTAAAAATTTCTGAAGAAATTCAGAAATTTTAAAGAAATTCTCTTTAATTTCTTTTCCTTGTTTTTTTAAACTATAATTTACAAATATGGTAAAGAAAGGACATGGGAACTTATCAATAAATATATATAAAAGGACTTCTGTACATAACTATCATAGCAGTATTCAAGGAGAAAATTGGTATCGAGATTCAAAACAAGTAATAAGTAGCTTCAACAGTGTGTCGAAATTCACATTATTTCTTTTCTTTTATAATTTTCTCTTTTGTACAGATGTTACTGAAAATTCAGATAACAATCAGGCAATGAATAATTTTAGAAAATACCGTGTTACTGGAAATAACCAAATTATGAGTTTAATCATTTGCGAATTAAAGATAAAATATATGCATGTTTAGAAACGTAATCTATATCTACTTGAAAATGATAATTTTCTAAAAACATGTTTTCTCTTACCTTAAGAAATAAATTCTATTGCAGATTCGTTTTAACACCGCATAATTTATGTCGCTTCAAGCTGTTAGAAAGTTAGTACAGACTTCTAATATTCGAAATTAAGAATGAATTATAAACATTTAAATCTTTGAAAATAAAATATCCGGTTTATACAAGTAATTGTAAATACAGAAACAAATTAAAGATATTAAATAACCAACAATTATTTTCAAATTAAATTACTATGTAGAATAATACACATTTATAAAAATGTCTTATTGTATGATTTTTTTTAACAGTTATAGTAATTTATATGCTGATGATCTTATTCGCATTCATTAACCAATTTCAATAGAACATTTGGAAATCGTTGGTACTTTTTTGACATTTAGAGGAATATTACCTTACTTAAAAGATTTCAAAACTTCTCATTTTCACTTACAAATAATGTTTACGATATTTATCATGAATTATGACAAATTTTGCGAGCAACACAAAATTTCGATTTATGAAACATTTCTCTTATATGAATTATGGATTTAGAAAAATATACTGAAAACTGGAATGACCTTCACACTTTTTGAAGGTTCACATGAATTGATAAGGACCAGAATTTATTTATTTTTAATTTTTGAACTAGCTTTCTATTTCGTAAAAGTCTTTCTTTAAACTTTGTGATTTAGGACGAAATAGAAAATACTCTATTTATGTAAAAAGTGAGTTATATTGATGAAATAAGCTATAATTTTTAATATTTTTATGACTTTGCTCAGAAAAAGAAGTGTTCAAAAAAAAATTTGAATTCTGTTTTAATTGCTAATAATTTTTAAAAAATAGCTATTATTTTTTAATGTGGAATTAGTAAAAATTTAGTTTTACTCATTTTTTTAAATTAAACCTTCCTCATAACATATTTTATTTCCTTGTTTCATTACATGCATTATGCGTAGAATTATATTCCTACATTACGTCATTATCCCTATTTCTGGAGAAATTACCCTGCATAAAGAATTGCTTTCACAGATTACCAAATTTATCCGTCCAGACAAATACATTATCGGGTATGAGTTTTCTCCTTGAACAGAGATTACCTACATCTACTACTACCTCGTAACAAAAATAGATCTTCTTAAGTTAAGTATATTGAGTAATCATCTTAATATTTCGAGAAAAATAATCATTCAGATGAAGGAAGTACATAGATTATATTTCATAGAATTAATCACTTCGGTTATGAAATTTCTCGGAATGATGGATTTATCACAGCGATTACCATTTCAAAACAACCAGAATTCTTATCCAGTGATTTAAATCCTACCTTCCTCTTCACATTTTTCATAATTTATCCAAGAAAAAGAATGACTTAAATTGATAAAAAAATAATTCTCTCAGAGAATTTTGTTGTCACCTACGAAATTAAGCCAAATAATCTATTAAATAAACTATGAAGGTCATACATTTTCAAGAATTTCACCAACAGGATAAATGTTTGCAGAAAAGTGTCACTTATATTGATTGTTATTTCATAATAAATCTAAATAAGCCTTGTGAAGCAACGTGCTATCTGCCCTAACATTTTCAAAATTTCTATCTACAGTGATAAGGATATCCATCCTTATTTATTTTAATGACCTTCATCAATTATGAAATTTTTTAAAGCTAAGAGTTCTTCCAAACTAGTTACATATTAATTTCAACCTAATAATAGCATTAAGGATTTTAGTATCAAAACCTTTTTTTTCCAATGATATCTATATTACTTACTCATAAACACATATAGACAAGTAGAAAAATTATATACATATGCTGCTGAAGATATTTATCCCATCGGAGAATTATCTACTATAGTTATAAAACTTATCAAGGTTTGAAAAATCCTAAAAGTTGATTGTGAAAAATTTATTTTTTAAGAATCACCAAAGAAGATTATCATTTCATCATCTGAAACAACCTCTTCATCTTAAAACATCAGGAAATAAATAATAAAATAAATAACAAACTGTATTTTAAAGTTAAAATGAGAGTTCCAGCAGTAGACCGATGAACTATCTGTTACTCTTTGCATCCAACACTCCTATATTAAACTAAACACTTGCTTCATGCTTAACCTAAATGATGGTACATCATACTTAACCTCCAGATCTCAACGATAAAGCTCCATTCACAGCTCACATTCTTGTCCGAGGACTTTTGATACTGCATCCCTCTTTCGTTCTCAGGCAGGAAACTTGCCCTCATTATTTCTCGGAACTCTTTGGAAGCCAAATGATCTAGTCCCCCAGTAAAAGCTAAATGATCTGGACCCCCCTAGTTATGCCCGTGTCGTAGTTCTGCTGACCTCCGCACAGCAGAATTTTCCCTTTTAGCACATTGACGTGATATCTCACGCCCGTCGGCATCATTAAAAGTCAAAAGTGACTGGAGAAGTTTCGTGCTGAAAATTAAACGCAATCAATTAGGTCTGGAGACTCGGATTGGCGCATGGATTTGATCTCTCCATTAAAAGAGTTTGAAGAGAGTAGGACCTTGCTTCGATTTGCAGTGCTTTGTTATTTATGTGGTCATAAGAGAGAAAAGTGGAAATTCTCAAAAATAGAAATAGTTTTTCTGATTCTGTCACTAAGAATGCCTTTATTTTTTAGTATTGTTCTATTCAAAGATTATTTATTTCTTTATGGATTTTTATTATGTTTTGATTTGGATACATCATTATTTGCTGGCATGGAGGGTACTCGAAAACGATAAGCTGCAGAGGTGAATTATTTTGTACATTCACAATAAGAAGTGATTTCGATTCTCAACTTCCGTATTGAGGAACTTTTTGTGCACTTCCTTAAACATATTAGTAATCTGCCGATAATCCTACTTCAGAATTAATTGTTTTTAAAAATTAAACTTAGTAAAGAATCTGCACTGAATCTTAAATTTCATTCCGAAATAATGTCCACATAGTCTTTGGTGAATATTGATACTATGTACTTATATAGATATTTTTTATAAAGATATAATTTATTGTACACTGTACTCATGTAAAAAAAATATTGATAAGCTTCATAATTTATTTTGACAATATTATTTGCTTTGGTAGGCTTCTGAAATCAATTTTCTTTCCTTGAATATTTATTTGTGAAAAGATTAGATAATTCTGAATAAAAAAATCGTATTTTCAAAAATAAAAGAAAATATATCTGAAAGAAGAATATTTAAATTATTTATAATTTGTAGAAAAAAATTAGTCTTTATTCTAACATTTTTCCTTAATATATTTTATCCGTTCCAATAATAGTAATAATCAGTTATTATTACTAATATTTGTATAAAGTATATTTATATTTTTAACAAATTTCTTTTTAATAAAGTTCTATCACTTGAGACAAACAAACCAATAATTTATTTTCCACGTAATAAGATTTACAACTTTAATTGAGAAAATTCAATTATATACATTGATAGAAAACGGAACTATTTGTCTATGTACTAATCAGTCTTTTTTTTATAGAATTTCACTTACCCAATGTTAATTTCTTTTTTTATTTAGCACTAAATTATCGTAAATTAAAAGCTTCTTTGACTGCAATTTTTTTGTTGTTGCTGTTTGACTTCTTTCATTAAATTCTCTTAATTCAATGGAAAAGTAATTGCATAATTAATTGATTGGGAATGCTCAGTTTGCTGAGAATAATGACTTAAGTGGTTAACTACATAGGAAGCACCTTTTTTTCTGACATATGCTTTATATATGATGTGAAATGTGATATTTTAAAAGCAGCCTTCAGAAGATTAATTGTGGAATCTTGACTAATTATTGATTTAATTTTCGTACATATCGTTATTACAATCAATTAAATATTACTCTGTTAAATGATTTTCTTAATGCACTTTTCTATTGAACTGAAAGAAATTCATACAAATATTAGTTTTTTTTATAAATATTTCATCACTTTGTTGTTAAATTAGATTATGTATTTTTAAACTCAAATTTAGATATTACTGAAATTTAATGCATTTTAATCTTTTATGAAAACATTGAAATGATGCAAATAAAAAAAAATTGCTGATTATTTTCAAAGTATTTGTTACTTTGATTTGTGCTGCTGTAAATAAATAAGTTGTTCGGATGTACATATGTATTCACATAACGTTCATAAACAGATGCCTACATGCATACACGCATGCACTCTATGAACTAACGTATTCTACGTGCCCATACACACGTATTCACGTACAATCAAACGATGGGTATAATAAGTTTAAACCCTTACTGTTAAATTCGTTCACACATATTTAAATTCAAATTTGGATTTACTTCATTTTAATGCATTTCAGTTTTATAAAAAATCAAAATTATACAAAAAAAGATTGCTTACTAATTTTAAAGCATTTATTACTTTGATCTGTACTGCTGTAAATAAATAAGTTGTCCGGATGTACATATGTATTCACATAACATTCATAAACAGATGCCTACATGCATACACGCATGCACTCTATAAACTAACGTATTCTACGTGCCCATACACACGTATTCACGTACAATCAAACGATGGGTATAATAAGTTTAAACCCTTACTGTTAAATTCGTTCCCACATATTTAAACTCAAATTTGGATTTACTTCTTTTTAATGCATTTCATTCTTATAAAAAAATCAAAATTTTGCAAAAAAAGATTGCTTATTAATTTCAAAGCATTTGTTACTTTGATCTGTACAGCTGTAAATAAATAAGTTGTTCGAACATACATATATACTCACGATGCATTCGCACATCGATGCCTGCATGCATACACGCGTACACTCTATAAATCATTCGTTCACGAGCACATGCACACGTACACATATACAATCAATCAAACTTAATGGTTATGGGTATAATAAATTGAATAGAAGCCTTAAGGAAAGACCTATGGCCTGAATAAAATAATAATTTTTTTCTCCCTCAAAAAATAATGTTTTAAAAAGTATTTCATAACAACTTCAACGTTTCAAACTCGGATTTCTTCAAGAAGAGTTCCAAACTAAGAAATAAAATAAAAATTCTTCTAACAAGCTTCATAACAATTAGAAAGTTGTTCTTAATGGGAAAAAAAGTTTTCCTTATATACAAGCTTTGTGTGTTTGGCCTATTCTACTTCCATAAAAAAAACTATTAAATTCTGAGTGTGTTGATTGATGACAACGTCTTCCCCCTTCATAAGCTGAGATTGCTCTAGTAGCTATTGCCACATCTACAAGCCAGTAAGGTGATTTTTCTTTTTGCTCTTATTCTGTATCACTCGTAGAATTTATGCTGCTATCTGAATAAAAAAGTGATTTCTATTGGAATCTACGAAACCATTCATCTTCCTCTCTCAGCTACGATAAAAATTGCTTGACAGTAAGTGCGTTTTATTATTGTTGTTATTGATGTTTTCATCCTTCTTTCATTAAAGTAATTTAAACAAATGCGACGGGTATTAAATAAATATAATTTAAGCCAAAACATGATTCCTAAAACATTCTATGATCTTTATCAGCTTAGAGGAAAAGTTTGAAGTTATTGGTTTAACGTTCGGATGTATGAGAATTAAAACTTTCGCCATTTATATACCAACAGAATTGACAACTAAGAATTAGGTGGAACTAAAAATTAAGCTATATATGATTGATTTTTGTTTAAAGAAAATTAAATGATACGTCATTTATTAAAATAAGTCGTTTAAACAAAGAAAACAAAAATAATCTAAGCAGATGCAATGGATATTATATAAATATTGTTTTTTATATAATATTAATTATTATTCTTGGAGTTATTAATAATTATTCTTGACAAAGCTTTATGATAAAAAAATTTAATTCTTCGTTCCTAAATAAACCTTATATTTTTAACTAATCATCATTCACTTTTCTTGTTTGTAGTTTTAAAAAAAAATTGGAGCTATTTTTTTAATTTTTTTTAAATATGTGAGTATTTTTAATTTTTAAAAATGTGGAGCTATTTTTAAAGGAGTGAATACTACATAAAAACAATAAAATCGAATGTCTCGATAAAGAAAGCTCAATTTGTATAATTTTTTCATCAAGAAAAGGTTAATTCATAGGATTATTTTCATAAAAAAGAGTCAATTTACATGATAAAGAAAGCTAAAAAAATATCACCTGATTGTTTTCATCAATAAAGATCACTTAATTCATTTTGCAACAGCATGGATCTGAATGTTATTATAATTCTGAGAAGTGATGTCTTCTCATTTTTCCGCAATACTAGTAATGAATTCCCAAATAAATCTATCGTGAGTCTTTTAATACACACCAGGTTCTATTTCACTAGATAATATTTTGATAGTTTATTTTAAAGAAATTATTTATTATTCAAAGTAAAATTTTCCAACATCTTAAGCTGAGTACAATTCTATTTAGAACAATATTGTATGATAAATATAATTTACATTCAAATTCAAATTCAAGCATTTGCCTGAAACTTCATTTCAAAATTCAAAAATTTTTCATTACATCTTTTTAGTAAAAATTATCTCTAAATCTGCATGAAAGGTTATGATCATTACAATTAATACAATAATTCTTTGTTGCCATCTCATCTGTAAATGTGTAAATGCGTTTGATTTATATATAAATATGAATCAAGTGACTTCAAATTCTAAGAAATATAATATTGATTTAAGGAAACCTTTGAAATTCCGGATTTATCGTAGTTATTTGTATGTGAAATATAAAATATTATAAATATGTTCTCCATAATTTTAATTCCTAAATATTTCCAATTTCCTTTTAAATAATATAATAAGGGATATTTATTAAATGAGTTCTGAATATATTATAATTTAACTTCTATGATTACTTTTGTTTGATTTTTTCTTTGTAACTTTTTTTGTTTTACTGACGACGTTTACTTTATTTATTAATTTTTCTATGATTTGATTTGTTTTACTTTATAAATAATGTATAAGCCCATTAAATTCTTTTCTTTATTTAATCTATACTTATAATAAAGCTCAATGTGTGTGTGTGTGTGTGTGTGTGTGTGTGTGTGTGTGTGTTGGCGCTCTACAGGTCAGACCGTTTGACATACAGCTACCAAATTTGATACATGTATACCTTGGAGGTTGGGAATGTGCACCTGGGGTTTCTTTTTTCGAATTTTTAATTAGAATTTTAATTATTAATTAAAAACTAACTTTCCCGCCAAAAAAATCTTCCATTTTCCCCACCGCCAACTTTTCCGCCAAAAAAATCTTCCATTATCCCCAGCGCCAAACGAGAAAGGCTTCAGTATTTTTTTCTCCCAACAGTAATGAGGCTAGGGTTAAAATTTTTCGGCGGATTATTTCAATCGGTTCTGTTTATTTTCTTAATGTTTGATGCATTTAAAATTAAACATGGTTAATGAATCAATCTTTCAGATTCATTCTGAAGTACTTTTGAATTAAAATAAAACAGAATAAAGGAAATTAAAAATTTCTAATCCGCATAGCGTTCCAACCCCAACTGGCGTAGAAAAAATCACGTATTTGCGTTACGTAACCGGCGAAGAAAATTCACGCATGCGCATTGTTTTCTGATTGTTGCCATGACAACGTTGGATGATTTAAATTATTTTTGGGTTAGTTGCATGCTTTTGTAAGTAAATTGTATTTATGTTAGTTATATATTTTTTGTATATGCTTATAGTTTTAAGTACATCGTTTTTTAAGTAGTTTTTTTAAAACCTGTTTTCAACCGTTTATTTTAAACGATTCGTTTTATTTTCTTAGTGTTTGATGCATTTAAATTTAAGCATTGTTAATTAATCGATCTGCTCATAATGAATCTAAGAAAATTTTGTTGACCAACTCTTGAGATATTACATAAATTTAAAAAGATATTCTTTAGTGCCCATAAAGTTTAAACGCTGAGTGACTCTATTTTCAGTAATCAGATTATAAAAAAATGCTTTGTTTCAGTAAAAAATATTATTATATTAATTGAAGATAAATTCTTTCCACTTTAATTTAAAGCATAAATTATACCGTCTTCAACCGTTTATTTTAAACGATTCGTTTTATTTTCTTATTGTTTGATGCATTTAAATTTAAACATTGTTAATTAATCGATCTGCTCATAATGAATCTAAGAAAATATTGTTGACCAACTCTTGAGATATTACATAAATTGAAAAAGATATTCTTTAGTGCCCATAAAGTTTAAACGCTGAGTGACTCTATTTTCAGTAATCAGATTATAAAAAAATGCTTTGTTTCAGTAAAAAATATTATTATATTAATTGAAGATAAATTTTTCCACTTTAATTTAAAGCATAAATTCTACGGGTGCTAACAGAAAACGAGAAAGATACATATTACGTTATGACTGAAGGCCTTTATAATATTATGAATGAATTATATGACAATCAAAATTTGAAGTTATAAAATAATTTGATGAAAAAGCTATTAAAGTAGGAATTGCATAAAATATTTAATTATTAAAATTTTAACGAACATTAAGATTGGCGAACCGGCTGGTCGCCAAAGGCGGCTAGTACGAAATAAATATGAATGGAATATGTATTGTCTAAGTTTGATTAATTGCTTTATATATATATATATATATATATATATATATATATATATATATATATATATATATATATATATATATATATACTCTTTTACTATCTTCCATCTCTTAAAAATTCTCATTATTATATCATTCTAAAACTGTTAGAACTTTCAATATATTTCTAGAAGTACGTTTTTATTTCGCTTACGAATTGAATCATTAATCAATTGGATAATTTTTTAATGATAGCAACAGTCAATAGCAGGAATGGAGTATGACTGGGAGTATTAAACTGTATTAATTTTTTTCTCTTACAGCCAAAGCAACAGGCGATTTTGAATTGCCGTGATGAAAAATGGCACCTCATCTCTTCGCCAATTCTTGCCGTTTCTTGGCATGGTTGCTTTCAATCTATCTAGATGATTTCGGTATTTATAAATGATGCATTTTATCTTGACGAAGAAGCTTGTATTAGACTGTAAGCTTTCCAATCCACCAAATGGACGTAGTAACTTATTTACCAGACCTCGTGGCAGTTAAAGGTCTTTGTCCTTAGACCGAATGGTTTTTTAATGCACAATTTGATAGTCTTGATGTATATTTTCCAAGTCTCCATTGAGAAATCTCTTTAAGGTAGAAGTCTCAGGAGAAGCAAATCGTAGATTGATGCGGCTAAAGCGATCAGTCTTGTTCAATATGTGTTGAATACAAACTTCACATCGATTACCATATAGCATCTTATTCACAAGTAATTCTCGTTGGAATGTTATTTTCATTCACTATGTCCCACGCACATTATGTCTGTTTACTCCATTTCAACACGCATGGCCATCATCCATCGTTGTCGGCTGATTTTTTTTTTTCATTTTTATTTTTCCGAGTCGAAATTGTCAACTCTAAATCGCTTAAACTATTGCGGGTGATTGTAATTGTCGTAACCTTTTACCATTCTTGTAAAAGGTTAAAATCTATTTTGCAGTATCCTTTAAACTATTACATTTTTAAAGCAAAGATGCAGTAAATGCTTCCTTGGCTATCAAATATTAAATGGTGTAGACAACGTCTGTGTCATCAACGAATCATATTATAAAAGAGCATAGAGAAAACTGAAACCAATGCATAGATGATTCATAAATACGCCTGCATTTTTACATGAATATAGCCAGTTAAATTAATTCTATGAGTGGAGAGAAACAAAATTATGGAGCATTCTTATATTCTTTTTAATTGATGAAAAAACTAAAATATAACATTTATGTCAGTTCTAATGAGAATGAACATACTAATATAAATCCTTATTTTTATGGCTTACTGTTGGAAAAAAATGAAATTAGTTTATATGTTTTATTCAAAACATTTAATGATACATGTTTAATTACGTTTTGCACCATATTGAAAATAAATTATCTTTCCTTTTGTAGATGAGGGAATTGTTTCTATCGCAATAATAACTCAGCCAACAACAAAAATAATTCAATTTCTATTAGTCGAAGAAGATTAGTTTTTAATTTTCAATCAAATTCTACCATGACAGAGTTGTAACGTTTCTTCTCATTTTACACTAAATGCAATAAAAAAAATATAAACTTGGAAATTTCTGTACCTTAAAATCTTATTAAGCAATTTCAAATTTATAAAACATATTATTAAAACACATAATAAAGATTGAAAAATATACCATAAATCCAGAGCTTTTAATGAATTATGGAATCGATAGCATCTAAATAGTAAATCAAACCTGCGTTAATTTTACTTGATTTGTTAGATCAGAATGCTGCTTTAAAAATACATGAGTATATTTTTGAACGTGTTTTACTATTATGAATCGTATTTTGATGATGATGACGTCACACTCTTTTCTAAAATTTCACATGTTTCGGTACTTAGTGTTGCTTAAGCATTTGCAGTAAATAACTCTGAAGTTGCATAAATTACGAATTTAAATAATTGCATTAGAAACATCAATGATGGAAGATGCATTTTGAAGTTCACCATGTTTGGATCCTTCTTTGATTTGAAAATCTGATTAAATTCAATTAAAAGAATGAATTTAGAAATTTCTTTTATTTTTATAACTATGCATGAAATAAGCAATTATGTAAAAGCAATTAAACCTGCATATTGTAGAAGCGTGAGTTCGAAATTGTAAAGAAAGAAGCCTTTTATAAATTTCTCTCAATAGCGTGGGAGATGACCGAAAAATAGCAAATATAAACGAAACACAGTATGACTGTCTGACGGTGGTAAGTAAAAATTTAAAAGGGATATAGATAAGATATAAATTAGGAACATTAACTAGCTCGTGTAAATGAAAATGACTTAATTATGTTTAAGGACTAAGTAAATCAAAGATCTTTATTAAAAAAAACCCCTTTAATTATGTTTTATACAGACTTTATTCAAGAAAGCTATGTGGAAAATAATAAAAAAAGTTTTAAAACATAGCCCTATATAAAACGTAAGATGCACCAGCATGAAATCTGAAAGTTTCTACGATATTTTTTTTTTTTTGGGGGGGGCGGGGTTGTGATTTTCAAATATTCTTATACATAGGTTTTCTTCTCTCTTACTTTCAACATTTCAAACTCAACAAGTGTAAAATTATAAACTACTTTCGCATCGCACAAATGTCTTTTATTTATTTATATATCTGATGTTTCGAATTTTTTCATTTTAAATGATGGTTTTTAATTAAGTTTAAATCTTGATTTGTAACAAAGAAAAAAAAATACTGAAAATTATTTAAACAAGATTAAGAAATTAAAAATTCTAATTAAATATATAAATGTATAAATACAAATGAAATATATTTAAAACAATTTTAATCACTCCATAAACTTTCTTTTGCTTTAAATATTTTAAAATATCAAATAACTTTTTTATAACAATATGATTTCTTTCGAGAAAAATGCACCAATAAAATTACAAGTTTTACAAAAATTATTGGAAGTTTATACTAAAAAACATGCAACAGAAAACTAAAATGTTATGCATAGTAAACTTTTTGAGAAAAAAATATTAATAAAAAATAGTAACAAAATAAACCTGCACTAAGTTTTCGAATTTCTTTAAAATTAATCATCTTAAAATTTGTATTCAAAGGATAAGTTTTCATAATTCATTTATAATATTAACATCGGGTTTAATACTTTATTTTAAAAAAGCAAAATATAAATAAAATTTTAAAGAAAAAAATAAATACATGTTAATCGTCTGCTTAAAATGTATACCTGATAAATTTATTGGAAAGTAAATACTTTTTTCAGGAAAAATATTTCTTGAAAGAAGAATTATTTATTTTTTTTATTTTTATTTTTCGGCTTCATAAAAAAAAGTTTTGAATTATTTTTCTGCTTATATGTATAGAGTATCACAGAAAAGTGCATCATTTGAATGCTGGGTTTGATGTCTTTAAACAAGCCACGTAATTTTCTTAATATTTAGAAATTTTAAACTCTTTTTGTACTGGTATTAATGAAAAATTAAAGAGTTTATATAAATAAACCTTACAATGAACACAAACCGTTATATTTTGGGTAAAAAAAAGAAAATACTCTTTTTAGAATACT
Source organism: Argiope bruennichi (assembly GCF_947563725.1). Classification (NCBI taxonomy): domain Eukaryota; kingdom Metazoa; phylum Arthropoda; class Arachnida; order Araneae; family Araneidae; genus Argiope; species Argiope bruennichi. The sequence goes on from NC_079158.1 coordinate 50,474,718, forward strand.
GAGAAAGAAATCGACAAAATTCGAGTTTTTTAATATTTAAAAACAGCTTAATTTTTTTATTTGAGAAAAAAAATTGCTGTAAGCGATATTTTTATCATATTTCTGAATGTACTTGGAATATATGTAGCTTCATATTTTTGCTGTCTTTAGGGCTTATTGAGTTCTTAAATGGGAACGTATTTCATGTTCCTTATTTTTGAGTAGAATATTGAGCAAGAAAGAGGTAAGCTTTCCTTATTTGAAAAGGGTTCTGTACTGGTAGGCCACCTGGTGGTGAATATCGAAACCTTGCTGCGAAGGAATCAATACAGGTCTGCCGCAAGTAGCTTTGGTTCGGTCAGTAACACAGTGGAATTGTAAAGCGCAGCGCTCGCACTTCTACTAAGAAGTTTCGGTACCACAGTGCCTTTAATTCAACGGCATATGTGACGAGGCTTTCAACACTTCAAATTTTCTTCACCAAAAAATTAATTGGAATTTTTATTTACGATTTTCCAGCTCCAAATCTCGGAGTTTCTAATTCTTTTTCCGGCCGAAATGTGCATGATGGAAAACTTTCCATCAATCTTATGTATATCACTATTTACGGAAATTGGAAGGTGTGTTGATGCTAATATACGGTGCCAAGGTTCTTCCAATTTAATATTGTGGTAAGAGTGCGATGTGGATTTTTTTTCACTTGGAGTTCTGACACTTAAATGAGTGGTGAAAATATTTATGTAGGGATTTTTAAGTGTTTGCAACAACTGACGAGAACCACACTTTCAGGATTATTTATGTCATCGAACTGGGACTAACCGGATTGGTTATTTAAATCAACGGGACATATTTATTGGAAATTTTATATCTAGCGATTGTTATGGCAAGGCGGGAATTTTTAACCTCATGTTATGTGTTGTGCAATTTATGGACTCTGGCTGGTGTTATAGCCAGAGCTCCAGCTCCAGCTACGAATGAGCAACCTTGGGGTGAGTATTTCATATTGAAAATCAGATACAAATGCAAAAAAAAAAATTATAATGCATATTATATGAAAATATGTATATATAAATTATGTTTAATTTCATTACATATTTTTCATCATGCAATTATCGTTGAAAATCAAAATGGCGTTGATTTTATATAATATCCGTGCAAAATTTTTTATCGTAATTTTTAGGAAATAAAATCCCTAATGTGGCTTAAGAAGAACATTTATCATTCCAATATTCAATACGAACAATGATTATTTAAAATCAAGTGATTTGAAATTGATAACGTTTTACTAATATTTCTCCCAAAATAATTCAAAATTATAAACAAAATACTTGAAATAATTAAAGATAAGAAAATTATGATTTTATATGTCCAAGGCATCAAAATGTTTATGAAAAATTGGCATTTGTATCCCTTTTGAAATATTTTTCGGCTAAATCTTTTACAGTAATAAAACACATGTTCTTAAGAATCTTTCCGCATAACATTTAAAATAAAAACTATATTTTATCGAAAAGTAAATAGTATGAAAAATATTATTTCATTTCAAAATCAAACCATTTTTTAAATCGAAAATTTCCAATTCACATACTTTATAATATGAATTAACGAAATGAAATATTTTATGAAGAATCTCATCCAAAATTATTATGAGGCCTACAAAATTCTGTTAAGTAATGAAACATTTCACTTTAATATTTAATGATTTATTTCAATTCATCATAGGTAAAACAGCAATAAATGTAAAGATTTAAATCATGAAAAGCGATTATAGAAGGGAATTAAGATTTCGATAAAATTCATGATTAGATAAATTAAATGATGTTTTATCGTCCATGCTCAAATCCCATAACCAACAATTTTTTATGTTAAATATGAGTTTTATAGTTGCTAAGATTTTAATAATCACTAAATGTAGGAAACTCTAAAAATTAAACTCTAAAAATTTACACATTTATTTATAAAAGAATATTTAAATTTGAGAAAATATTTTTATTTCTCGATTTGAAAATTCTAGTTACTTACTTTGAGCCAGAAAAGCAACTATGTTTCTATAATTTAATGACATACGTTTTATCGAAATATATTTTAATGATAAGAAATAATCTAAAATTTGCATACCGTAAAGTAACAAATTTATATATATATATATATATATATATATATATATATATATATATATATATATATATATATATATATATATATATATATATATATATATATATATTTGTCATTGATTTCATTTTTCTGTATCATTTCAAGACTCATTTGTTATATTTACACAATGCCAAATACATGCATCTTCATAAAGTGCGTGCATATAACCATCGATCATTGAGGCGCAAATAAAAAAAAAATAGGAAAGAACAGAAATATTAGAATACATGAATAAAAACACGCACATTTTCAAAGCATTCAGAAGAGAATAAATCTCATGAAAATCATTATTTCAGTCAACTTTATTAGAATTCTTAAGGAAAATAAATATTACAATCTTTTAAAAAATCAAAACGAAGAATAAAAATTTAATTTATGATTTTTTTGAAGATTTAATTGTGTATTTATTCTCTTAATTAAGATATTTTGTAACAAATAAATTTAAAATCTTACAATAATGTATATAAAACGTATCGTTTTTAAAAATAACTCCCAATTAAAATATTCAAATACATGTTTCGAAATAAAATAAATAAGTAATCCTTAGTTAGTTGAATGAAATATATTTTTATGGGCAGCAAATGAAGCAATTAATAATTAGGATGAAGTATTATGTTTATATTTCTGAAGAAATGTTTTTTTGAGGATTGAATAATTGTTACGTTAATGAATTCCTTCCAAATATTAAATATTAATCCTTCCAAATATTAAACAGATAAATTAAATGAATGCCGCAAAAAATGACTTATGTGAGTCAGCAAAAAGAAATATAAATTTGTTCAAATTATATGATTTCTACAAATTTAAGAGACAAAACGGGAGTGTCATAGTATAATAAAAGAAATATAAATATTATACATAAAAGATACATTTTTTGTGAATACAATGAGAACTGAATTAAATATGCAATAAAATGCGCAACTATTAATTTTTTTTCTTATAACTATCTAATTGTCATGCATCATTAATATCCTTCAGTATATATTAAATTTTTCAGCAATCTTAAAGAAAAATTATGAGCACTGATGATAAAAATATAAAGCTTTGCTACTTCATTAAATATATATATTTAAAAAATTTTATCAACTGCAAATATACACAAGAGTACAAAAATTATTATGATTAACTTACATTACTTATGATTTACTTACATTTCTTATATTATGAATAATATGTAAAAATGTTTAATAATTATAAGAACCCATAAAAATTTCTTGGAATAATGAATTAAAAATTAAACATCAAGGAAATTTTCTAAAAATTGATAAAGATAGTGGTATTTTCATGTTTTCTTTACATTAATGTGTAATGTGTTTAAGGAAAATGTGTTTTTTTCCTTAATGTGTTTAAGGAAAAAAAAAAAAAACTTAAAGAGAGATATAAGACAAAAATAGAAATTAGAGAAATTAAATTTATCCCGCTCTTTACTTAATAAATTGCATAATGAAATTAAATTCATTTGATTAGGCTTTCTTTTAAAATGTGAATTTAAAAGATTCTTAATTGTTTTAAAAAGGGAAATTCCACTTTTATTTTCTTAAGAATTAGGCGGAATTTTTCATTAAGCAATCGGCTGATAATCAGCACTCTTTATTATTCAAATAATTTTTTTTGATCCTTTGACATTTATCAGAGCATTTATTGTTTTTTGATAAAAAGAAGCATTTCTTTTCGAAAAATATAAAATTTTTTAAAAAATTTTAAATGATGACATATATTTATTTTGCTGTTTAAATCATGACATTTTTAAACATGGCAGTTTGATTCTACATTTAATGATTTGCTTAAAATAATTATTAAAAAAAATCATATTCTGTGCCTTCTAAGTTTCCCAAAAAAATTAAGACATTATGATTCATCGGTTTCATTTCTTTTGAGCATTTAAATGCTCAAAATATATTTACAGCATTTAGTCTTTCAAAATTATATAGCATTTCATTATTCATAGTTCTTTCTATCTGTATATAATTTCCAAAAGCTACATCTAAAAACAATGCAACTGCAGAAAATATGCCAAACAATTATAATAATTAAATTTTAATATTTATTAATTATTCCATGAATATTTTTTTAAAAAAAATTAAGAGCTTTTATTCGATAACACTATTTTGTGTCTGGAAAAAAGGAGAATAATTTTACTGTTCCCAAATCATTTAAAAATAATATATATAGGATTTTTACATAAAATTGTGTCACAATTTTCTAGTTAAAAATTTAACTATTGCTTAATGAAATAGAATTTAAGTATAAAACTATTTGCAATATGATTAAAATTTAGATATATTAATTCCACATATAGGAGTCAAATTCTAATAGCTTATAATTATGATTTTCATGCCAACTAATCAACAGATGATCTATTCTTCTGTATCATGTCTGAGAATCTCAACATTTTTTAAATCCGTATCATTCCAAATGTTATTAATTACTGGCGTTTATTAAAATGCATGCAGTTATATATAAAAAAATGTGACAAAATTAAGGAACTTTTAAAAACTCAAGTACTTCCTAACCAAATAAATATTGGCCTATGCCATTTTGGTCATCATCACACATTATCCATTAATCTGGTACCTAATCAATTTACTATTGAACTTCCTAATCTAATCGACCTCAATAGGATGTGTTTCGTTCTTCAAGCATTCATTATCCATGGAACAACCAGGCATCATAGAATGCCATTTCCTGGAAGGATTTCCTGGTTCAGAAGGATTCCAGGTACTTGACGTCACAATTTCTCACCTTTTGTGGGAAATGGGGGGGGGGGTGCATTATGAAATTGTCCGTGATTAAAGTATAACAAAGGAAAAAAAAACATTCTTTGAAATGTTTTCTGTGTAGTTGTGTCGAAAAATAGATAAGTTTCACGAGATATTTATTTTCACCAATTTTAAACGTGTTTATAAGTAATAATATTAAACTATGTTTAGCATTAAAATTTTTATAAAAAGTAAAACGGAAAGATAAAATGTATTTGTAAAGCTAATGAAATGTGAATAAATTTAAAAGATGATTCCAAAAATTAATCATATTAAAAATGCTTTAATCTTAAAATTTCCTAGAAAGGCTACATAGATATTAAAAAAGAAAACTGGAAGGGTATTCTACAGCTTCTTAGTTCGTCTATTTGTTATGAAATTTGAAGATGCATTTTTAGGGTATTCTCTCATGAGAAATAAAAAAAAATAACAAAACAATCAATTGTTCATGAGATGTTAAGTGGGCATTTAAGGAAAAAACATATTAAATTTCACATTACTGAGAAAAAAAGATTTTTTTTTAATATATAGCACACTTCCGAGTACACGGCCTAATGTGATGAAAAGGCAGGCCAGATAAGCGTAGCTCAATGAATTCAATTCTTTGTCCACCAATACCGGAATACAAAAGTATTTATGCCAAAATTCACAGTTATAATACGTATTTTCTCACTTCTTATTTGATATAAAAGCCTTCAATTTATCACAAGCCACAAGCTGTGAACCACAGAAGCAGTTGCCAGTGACGCGTCGAGTTACAATAGAAGGTTCTGTACAAATAGTTTCATATGTTCATATACTTCACTACACGTTTCAAGAATTTATTAGTGAAAAATGTAAATTAAAGGTTATAAATTTTCGCATTTTAACATAAATTCTGTAATGCCTAACTTAAATGTTGGAAAAATAAGAAAAAAAACTTTAATTTAGGCCTAATTTTTAAGAAAACTGATTTTATTTTTCACTGATAAATGATCACACAGATATGAAAGGACAACTCTAAAATCTGAGAGAAAACTTACAGTTTTTAGTTTTTGAACACTGTATACTACACACTGACGAAACAATGAACAATGAGCTGCTCTTTTCCTGTTAGAACTTGTATTTTGTTCACGACACGTGGGAGAATAGACGCCCGCTTCCAATGGCTTTGAAATATTACTAATGCAACGCGTTTCCTTCCTTATTTAATTACGATAAAAGTAATATAGGGCGGGCGAATAGTACAGAAGCCGGGTATTCGGAAGTGTACTTTATTAAAATTTTAAAAAATAATATATTTGGCCATAGTTCTTAATACTTACGATTCGGTAGGAATATTTTATTCATTCATGTGGTTAAGACTGAAAACTAGGAAGAATTATCCCAGTATGCGTTTACTTTCCTGAGCAAAACATTCTTTATGCAGCATTCTTATTACATAGGTTTGATCTGTTAAATATATTCAATATGTATAGTATTTATGCCATTTCATGATTTTTTCAGTGCTCCAGACATGCGATTTTCAAACGTTCCATAAAAAAGTACTGGGAATAAACCTGCTGTGACAAGAGACTCGTTGAGACAAAATTTAGCTATAAAAATACTGAATGTAAGAAACAGATTAACGACTTTTACCTGAACAAACCGCAGTACCGCCCCAAAGCAATAAATTTAATATGAAATTTTATTGGAAACTGCTTTGCCGATCTGTAGATATCGGAAATCCATCACCTGCGTTACAATTTTATTCCGGTCTTTTCGCTTCCGATCAAGAATTAATGATGCGTCTCGTATTACCATTTTTTGGCTTTTCACTGCTTCTAGGCGTCTTTCAATAAAAAAACTTAACTACCTAGGAAATATGAATATTTAACCTCAAAGACTATAATTTAAGAATGCACAGCAAACTTCTGAGATTAGTCTGAAAAATGGAACTTTCGATGTTTATGCGTAAGTACATGGAATGTAGAAGACTTGATGAAGTTGCATTTTTTAAATATGTACTTTTGAAAAGAGAAATTTCTTTCATATTAGACGAGGATAGCTAAAAATAAGGCTCGAACATGCTTTGCAGCATAATGAAACTGTTATTTTAGGAGCGAAAGTGGTGAATGGGAAATTTGATTAATGGCTGTAATCTGTTGTTGAGATATATAGGCATAAAAATCAAAATAAAATTATGTGATTTTTTTTTTCTATTTGTATTTGATAGTTTCTTTCAATTAAAATGCATGGAATATAAATGTATGAAAGCATTGAACACTTGCCTGGATTGAAATTAATATAATTGGTTTATAAATTGAAAACTAATTTATAATTCATTCAATTACTTGTTGTCTTTGTATCCATCTGTTTTGCTAGAAATACTGGTTGCATTTTCTTTTAATTTTGTATTTTATGCATTTGTTATTGAATAATTATCTATCTACTATGTTTTGAGCATGAAATTATAACATTCATTAAAGGTGCATTATCTTGTTTGTTTTAACTTGCTCTTTTTATTTATATCTAAACCTTTGTAATAAAATCGAGTCTCATAACATTATTGTGCATGCAAAACGAGCGATCCAAGTCAATAAACAATGGTCAAGCAAGATCAGTGTTTCGAATCAGTATGCAACCCTGATCCGGAAAGAAAAAAAAATCAATGATTTGTTCTACAACATGGTTGTAAACATTGAGAAAGGGCGGATTCTTTAGAAATTATTTTTTTACTTTTTTGTTATTATTTTTCTATGTTTATTTCACTGGTATTGTTATTAAAAGTGTAAGCATTTTGGAAATATGTATAAAACTGCTCGTTGTCTTTTTACGGTAATATTATTTCACATTCCGATTTGTCAATAAGCTGGTAGATAATTAGCACAATCGTTCTTTCTTACTTTTCAATAATGGAAGAAAATCCCGAGTTTGAATAATTGATACAATAATGAAATTGGTTTAAATTTCATTACAGTGATGAAATTCATAGCTAAAAATTATGCAAAAAAATTATCAAATGTCACGAAAAAATTGCACTTTAAATAAACAAGTAATCATTTATAGGATGATTTTTTTTTCAAATTAAAAATTGTGCAAAAACTAGATTTATACAATAAAATTTCAGGAGTTATCATGGAAAATACCAACATTTTTCTTGACTTTCAATTAATTAAAATTATTATTAACTTTATTAGAAAATATCTCCATGGCACACATTCTTACCTTCCACGTACAAATGTGCCAGATTAAGTAGATTTAGTTGAAGCGGTCTGTTCTATAGAGCATCAACGTACATATGCAAATACATACAGATTCTCCTTGCATTTTCGAGAAGGAGATTAACTTGTTTTCAAGGAAATTAAATAAAAAAAGCTCTCTTAATAAATAGTTATTTTTAATGTTATAATTTTATTTGAATTAAAATCATACGAGCTTTGTTATGTGTAATTTTTTTTCTTTACACTGCTAAAGGATAAAAGCTTATTTAATCATTATTGCTCATGCATTTCTAAATTCCTCAAACGAGCGTCATGATGTGTCGCTATTTCTTATTTAAACTGTTTATATTTTAATTCTAACAGACATAAATTGGTGTATATTGGGTTCGTTTGAAGTAACATCTTTATTGATAATTTGAAATATTCATCTTCATGCTTTATAAAGACAATATTTTTTCTTATACAACGAAATGGTCCAGTTCACGAATTTACAATGGCCTGTTGCAAAAGAATAAAATGACATAAAATATTTTGTATGATAACAAATAATAAAGATCAGAACATTTGACTTAAAAATGCTGAACTTGGTGCATTATATACTTTCAAGAAGGTTTGCGACTTGGAATGAATTTTTTGATATTTTAATTAATATTTAAAATAAATTAGAATTAAAAAAATAAAAGATATTCAACGGAATTTTCCGTGATAATTTCCGAGAATACTATTGTAGAAAAAATTAATTGTGAATAAATGAAATAATAAATTATTTTTACATCAATTAAAATATCAAACAATAATATTTTCAACAATGCTAAACCTTCGGCCTTGTAATATTTCTCCCAATTTTTAATTGATCTTAATAAAATATATCAAGCTCATTTTATAACAATATATTTCATTATTGATGTGAAACTGGAATTGTTCCATTATTGCTACAAATACTTCAGTTTAGATTGATCTGTTTTCCTATTATTGTAATCAAGATATGAAGATTCGGCAAATATTTCAATTTTGAATAATTTTAGTGTAAAAACTGCTTTCAATATTTTTTTTATCTTTATTGCACTTTATATTACTTTTTAACTTCAAAGCAAAACAAAGACGGAAATTGTAATAAGTACCAATTTTAAACTCTGCCGTTTTTCGTATTATATAATTGGTTGTATAGAGATGTTGAGAGGATATCAGAGAAAGAAACGTTGCAAAGAATAGAACATTGTAAAGTTTTTGAAAGAAATAGGGTAAGTTGTATATCAAATTTTGGATTCAAAATTATTTTTCTAAAGAAACAATTGATTTTTTTTAAATTTACCAGCCATTAACCCATGTTAGCCAAATGGTCACGAAAGATGACTAGTCTTTCATTTGAGATGAAGTCCTCAATATATATATATATATATATATATATATATAGAGAGAGAGAGAGAGAGAAAAGAAATTAATAATTTCAATGGTTTTCGAATGCAATGTTTTCCGAATATAAAATATGAGGATATAACTTTAAGAAAAAAAAATAACTGTTATTTTTAGGAAACTAAGCAATTGCTATTAATAGATATTAAATGTGAATATATGATTTCTGTTTTCAAAACCTTTAAGAAATTGGTGCTCGAAAGATATATACATCTTGAGGGATGATAATATATCTATGCAAGACAAGAACAGTATTTTATGTGCTTCGACACTTCGAAGGAAATGAGGGTCAAGAAATCTGGCCGTGATGGTAAATCAGATCGCTTTTTGCTGGTGTTTGCCTCTATTTCTTCTGTGGTTCGGTGATTAATGACCGAATGACCCGACAGTCATTAACCGCGGTCACAAAAGAACTTTCACGCAAAAAGAAAAAAAAAAAAAGAGCCATTTCCTTAAAGGCTTTGCAGGCTGAAATTAGAATGTATCGATTCTTTCACACTTAGATTGTTGTGGATTCATTTGAAACAGTTTTCCATTTGAGCAGCGGATATGGTAAAACACATTAAAAATGAACAGAGTTTCTGGAACAATATATACAAGAAAGTCCATGTCATATTTTGGAAGATTCTTTTAACTGTACTCCTAATTTTCTAATGATGATACATGTTGTAATTTCATTAGCTATAAGACGGAAAAAGGGACTAAGGATCAAATGGACTGTAAAAATAAAAAATGGGAAAGAAAAATTATTACCATTTTCTTTAATTTATCATTTTAAAGGTTTTCAATCAGACATTTTACAAATACTGATTCCGTAGTTATAAATTTACAACTGAGTACTTATTGTAGTTCGCTATTTAAAATTTTGTTTACTTCATTATATTGGTAAAACACTGCTTTCATTAATGAGAAAAAAATAGTATTTTAATATTTTTTTTTAATTTTATATAAAAACAATCTTTATTTTATATTTTGTATTTATTCCTTAAGCATATATTTTGAACCATTTAATGCAACTGTATTGTTTATACATCTATTAAGAATACAATTATTGAGTTAAATGAAATATAAGTAAAATTATCATCTTAATAACAATTATAATGTTCCGAATATTCAATTTATCGAGTATTAATGGCGTGCATTTATAATTTTTTGAAATATTTTAGTTTCTTGACTCATAGAATTGACATCGTCGATCATAACTTTGAACTAGTTTTTCTTTTCGGAGTTTAGCATATAAATATTATACAATTATCAATCTATTATTTTTAAAATTCATCGTGTTTCGAAGAATTTTATTTGGAATTTAATTACTGTTAAATGTAATAATTTGTAACAAATGTAATAATTTGTAACAAATAATTTGCATTTTCATAAAATTTTAGCAATTTATTCAAAAATTAATTCTGCTCATCCGTTATTAATGTGCTTATTTATACATTGATGCAACAATATTAGGTCTTACTTTTGTTAAATCATAACTATGAAAAATGTAAAGAACAGACTATGCATATTTGATAGAATATTCAATTACTAAATTCTTTAAATTGGAAAAAGACGTACTTCGGTAGCATGGAAACTACTATCCTGTGTTAAGTTTACGTCAAAAGTATCTAGACATAAAATTTGTTTGCTTTGTTTCTAAGCTTAGATTCGAAGTGAAAAAAAAAATCTTAAAAAGTGCATTATGAATTGGTTTTGAAAATTGAAATGAAAGACGATCTAATAAGGACATACAGATGGATGAAAGAGCATTTTTCTTCTTTAGCAACTGTTTTTTCTTTTTCTGGAGATAAAAAAAAAACGGCAGTGCGCTGGTAAAATGGATGTTTTAATATTTTAAAATATGTTAGTAGAAATCGATCTAATATAATGTAGCTAAATACTGCTGCCTATGTTTTTGATTTATTGTTTATATGTGGGTTTATTTCCAGTTTATACTGTATTTAGAATGGGATAAATATTTTCATTTTTTTTTATTTATGCTAAAGTGCAATGTTTTATTTCTAATTTAAATAATTTGGGAGACTAATTTTACCAAATTTCTGATAGTACAAACAGAAATATAGAATAAGATATGTATTACTAGCTAGGAATTATTATTTTTTCTTTTCCTTTTAATGTTAGAAACACTTTACTTTACATTTATTTAAAAATATTCAATATTTTAAAAGATGTTTCATTTAATTTTGGTATTGTATTCATTTAGAATCAATGCATTGAATATATATATATATATATATATATATATATATATATATATATATATATATATATATATGTAACATTATTTGTTGTGAAGCAGAATGTGAAAACAGTGAAGATACTTTTAATTTTTGTGACGTCGTTTTATTTCATTTTGAAGAACCAAGCATGTGTACAAACGATGAGCACACAGAACGACACAGAAAAGGAATGAGGGAAGAGCTCTTGGACATTTTATCCCTGGTCTTATATAACCTATGTTTTTGATAGAGAAAATATTTCCTTACAGTGCTACTATATTACAAGATTTCGATAGGGATTTTCATTGCAGGTGCTGAGAAGGTAGGGGAAACACAGGGAGACTCTTCCCACTCTTCACGCGCAGTGTGGGAAAGTTAGATTTTAGCTGATTCAACAATTTAGCAAAGATTCTCTTGAATTAATTAAATAGAGACAGTGGAATTGGATCACGAAATAAGAGAATATTTTAGAATGAAGTTACTATGGGCTAAATTAAGATAAAACACACACACACACACACACACACACACACACACACACACACACACACACACACACACACACACACATATATATATATATTACATAAAACAGAAATATTATCTCCTATTCACACTTCTTGCATATTTTACATAATTTTCTGTCAACCATGTTCATCTTTAAAAAAATAACTACATTACATAAAACATATGACCAATTTGAATACATAAATAAATTAATAATACATAAATAAATTACAATGTTATAACATAGCAATTCACGAAGAATGAAAGGAAACAGAAATTCACTTTTGTAAAGCAATTACAAACAATATGATTAAAATTTGAACCAAGAATTATACATATATACATAAAATAGATGCAAGTTTCAAGTCAATAGTTCAGTAGATAACTTGCAATCAACATTATTGTTATTTTTACTATCACTTCTTTTTATCTTCATTAAAATAAACCTTTATTTTCATTTTTCATGAAAAATTTTCTTCTAGAATTCTTTTGAAGTTTTCCCTATAGATGCTTATATAACAGTAGGAAATATCTATATTTTCAAATCGAAATCATAAGAAAACTCGACTATTCATTCATGAATACTAATCCCCAGGAGCTTAAACTCGGTCCATATTTTCAGTATAAACCTCCGGAGAAGGGAGGTTGAGAAGCACTTTCATTCTTCCTCTTGCCTCACTTCAATCGGAAATGGTGTCTAGAAACTTTTTCCCCCTTCAGAATTTAGATCAACCTTGATAGTCTACAGCTATCTGGACCCCTGGAGCTGCAAGGCCATTGGTTGAATACATTCGCCACGTCATAAGTCTTGCTCGGAAATCCCTCCCAGCATCGTTAATGACAATCTTCAATCCTGTGAGGCACTATTAATGCTATATCTATACATTCCTTAAAGAAATGTGCCCCCGCCTGCTGGAGATTCGAGCTCGCTGTTGCAACCGAGGAATGATACCAGATAAATTGCACAGTAAAGCCGTTATGATCCAGCATTGAGTCGCCGGTACATCTTTATGGAATGGGAGGTTAGGTTTATTTATTTTTTTATGTGAGTTATGCATGCCATAGACGCAAATGCCGTGGAAATAGAATTGCAATTTTCAATTCGATTTCAAAAACAGTAAATTTTTGAAAAAGGTTAGTTATTTACGGTACAGGATGAAATTTGAGCTTCAGATTGAATGATTTTAGTATGATCTGTGAGTAAAAAAATGTGTTTCTTAATTAGATTTGTATCAGGGCAGATCCACCCTGATACAAATACTCTGATTTAATTCAAATCGGATGATACCTTTCAAACCTAATACCTAATGTTCAAAGTCATCATATCTTAATTAAATTTGTAATTGTAATGCTATTTTGTCTTGTTTCCAGAAGATTGAAAGTTTCAATTACTTTAAAATGCCAAAGGCTTTAAATAAATGCATAAATAAAACTAAAAAAGTAAATTAGGTTTTCGCACAACAGGACTAAAACAGTCGAAATTAGCATCATACATTTAAAAGCGTATGGAATGAACATGGGTAGAAAATTGATTTCTCGTTTTAAAATCATCCTTAATTAAAATTTTCATTTTGTTCATTGAAAGGTAAACGTTACTTTTTGTTCCTTTTTTTTTCTTACCGTGATCTGTAATGAATGCTTCAAATAAGAATTTATCGTTGTTTGTACAAATTAAATCATAATAAAAAAAACCGGCTAATTATCAATTTGCTTCAAATCGGTAAAAAAATTCTGAATCATGTATCTTTATTTCAAAAATCTTATATTTTTTTTCTAAACAAACTGAATATCATTTATGATACAATTAGATATATAGTATATGATGTATAGTCCCAGACTCATTTCTAGGATCAGAATATTCTTATATGTCTCTTTCATAGTTTACAATTTATTAATCCCTCAACTGTAATACCCGTGCTTTTAATTTTTAATTGCTATTTTGGCAACGGATAATCGATTCTCAAACTGCTTCAAGCTTTCTATGAATTTTTAATTGAATCATAAGATCAACACTTTCTAGAAGATGGAGTTATCTAATTACATCATAAAAATGTATGAATGTTACGGGGTTAAATCCTTTGGTGAGTTTATGTTTTTATGTTATTTTCTAATATTTTTGGAGTTAATTAATTTATGGATCTACTTTCATGTATATAAAGAGAAAAATTCGAACCCGAGAATTTGATGAATCTTCAAGATTTAGACCTTCCTAAATCCAAAAAATGCGTTTTTGTAATTATTTATGTCTATCGCTGTCGAAGAAGGAATCTAAAATACACATTAGAAACTACTAAAAATATATCTCCAGCCACAGCAATTTATTTAAAAAAAATTGTAGTTTTTAGTTTCTTACTAAGAAATACAACCACTATTATTTTCTAATTTTGAAGAGAGTTGATTTTCATGGAATATTGGTTATGTTTAATTCTAAATAAATCTTTTATACATAACTTGATAATAAAGATTCTATTTACCTCGAATTTTGATAGATATTAAAACTCTGCTGTTTAAATTTTTTCCCGGTTCTGTTTACTGTATGTATGGACATTCCCAATGAAAACGGGTCTTTCGGCATCAAAATTTCAATAAAACTATAACTGTCTAAGCAATCAATCTTTTAACTACACGTTATCATTTCCGATGCAATAATCCCCATTTAATTTTCACTTGTAAGCTGCAGAGATAATAAACAAAATCTTTTATTTGTATTTCAACAGTGTAAATCTTTTAGTTAATATTTGAAAAATTATAAAAGTGATTTGCATTCCATTGTAACAAAGTATTGCTAAAAAGTATACAAAAGTATTTAAAAATATCATTACTTAACCTGTAAGAAATTAAAATCGGTAATTAAAGATCTCACCAATATCATTAAAATGAATATTTTTTTAATTTTAAAATGGTGTAAAAATTAATTCTGTACATTAAAATTATCTGCAATTAGAAATGAAAAATGATTACTTAATCTTTACTTAAATAAGATAAGTAAATTTTAAAAACCGCTAAAAATAGCTTGATTCATGCTCCTTTTTTCAAAATTTTTTAAAGTCAAAATTGATGAACTGTGATTAAACTGTTTGCTCCATAGAGCACGTTTGCATGTAAGCACATGCAGAAACATAAATTCTCGTTTATTAACTGATAGAGATAATTAATGCTTTAAAATTTATATATTGAAAAAAACAAAGGGCATATGTCAATAACTATACATTTTTCTTTTGAATAGTATCAACTTTGATTAGTTAATTAAATGCCTTTGATTCAAATCTATGTTATTGAATCCAAAATGACTAATGAATAAAATAGATTAGTAAAATATTCCCATGAAAAGAGTATTTTTGTTCGTAAATGTAGATTAATTGGAATTTTGTAATATCAGATGGTATTCCACAAGCCATACTATATATGGATGGTAGGAGCAATGGTCACGTCCTATCTATTATTGCAAAGTTATTTTTTTAAAAGAATGATACAGCTGAATGTGATACAATAACATTCATAAAATAATATTAAATATCATTCTCAAATATGTTTTGCTATTTTAGTATTATAAGTGGGAAAGCATCTACTTTTCATGAAATTTTTAAAAGAAATTTAAGTACAAAAGTAAAATTAGAAGTGTGAAAGTTTCACTAAGGTAATTGAATGAATAATTAGTGAAAAAAAGATAGTATATTTTCTATCTATGGAGTATGCATATACTAGGTATAGATGCGAATTTTCAACATTCAGCAACTGCTAAAAATATGTCCCTATCCTCAGCAGCAAACTCCTTGATAGAAAAACGAAATAATGTACGCTTCGAATAATTCGACTCCCATCCAGAAAAAGTTCAATCTACTCTGGATTTCTTAAGCAGGAAGGATGAAAAAAGTAAGGCTTCAAAAATCTCAGACTACTCTCAACATGTTGGAAACTAAGGCTGAAGCGAAAGAAGAAAAAGAGTTTGTGGATTTAGAAAGTCGCAAAGAAAGAAGACGTTTTGTTAAAATGGAAAGAAGCTACTCAGTTTTCTGTTCGCTGTAACTCAACTGTTCCTAAGTTAACATGTGTAGAAAAGAAGGAATATGAAGGTTTCAATTTTGAAGCAAAGGTCTCTATTTTTTGAAGCCAACTTTACCCTGAGCTTCTTATATATTTTGTTTACAATTAGAGTACATCTGGGCTGAAGCTTAGCCAGTAGACTATGTGGATTTCTGACAACAACGACAAAAATAGCGTGGTTGTTTGACAGTAAAATGAATTCGAAAGGAAATGAAATCTTCTTTCAAAATTTAGAAATCTTTTTTTGTATAAAATGTATTCACACTTCATTTGTATTCACGATTCTAAGCCTTGAAAGAAATTAGATTCCTTTCTATATAGTTTTTATTTTTGACCTGCATATTTTGAGAAATTTTTGTTAAAAGATTGTGATGATAAATTTCATATATTTTCATAACAGAAAAATATAGAAAAATTATTTTGATTAAAGAAAATGTGACCTATAAATATCTTTACGAATCGTATATTTAAACTAGAATCAACCGATTAAGCGGCATATTTTTCCTATAAAAACTCAAATTTCAATTAATTAAACATCTAACTAATCATTGGATCATTATTCCTTAGATAAACACGACATAATCCTTACTCTATTAAGAATTGGATAATCGTTTCCCATAGAAGGATTTATTATTGGGATATACATTTATGTGCGATATACTAAGCTCTGTATCGATTATCCTCATTTTAATAGAATGCCCAAACTTTAGTTACTAATAAATATACTACCATTATCTCTCTGTACCATCTTTTAGAAACTTTCTAGCATACTCGTCAATAATGATCCTATTCCTCTACCGCCTCATAAAATGGTGGAACTTCGGTATGATTGTAATTCAAATGCGAATCATTGGCAAACCTTTGTCACCAAATATAAATTGTTGGCTTAAAATTAGCATTTTTATTGAATCTGGCGCGTGAATAAAAATTTGATAAGCATTTATATTTCAGATGGTGAGCCTTTGTACCAAATTCTATTTATCTAGATATTTATATTTAGCAACTTTCAAGTTCACTTGTATTATTCGATCAATTAGGTAGAGAGATTCTTCTGAATGGATTTGGCTCAAAATCTGTCAACAAATTTGGTCAAAAGTCCATACATTAAATTTTAACTTGCAGAGCTCACAACGCTTTGTGTTATGTTCACACACACAAATATGAGATAATACCAAAATATTTTTTTTTCGAACAGAGGAAGAATCTGAAATATGATTCATCAAAATCTCAGGTCCGAAATTTTCGATGACTGTAGTATTTTCTAGATACTTAGAATGTGAGAGAGTAAAAGCCTCATTTACATAGTTTTCATTCTCCTTTTTTCACTTAATATAAATTGTTATTTTTACTATTTGATCTAAAAAAGGGATAAAACGGCACTCGATCTAATTTTATTTGCTGTATCA
Organism: Argiope bruennichi; assembly: GCF_947563725.1. NCBI lineage: Eukaryota > Metazoa > Arthropoda > Arachnida > Araneae > Araneidae > Argiope > Argiope bruennichi. The sequence goes on from NC_079158.1 coordinate 50,492,390, forward strand.
GACTTAATTTTTTTCTCTTACGTATACGGTTTCCTCTACAATAATTTATTTCCTTCAATCATATAATGTTATTTTGTATTGCACTATATATTCTACTTTGACAATGAAAAACTCTATACAAATTGTTAATTCTGAATTTTATTCTATTGTTGAATTTTACTTCTATAACATTTGATCTTTGCTAAATCTTATATCTACATACTTACACAAAAGAAGAAATATATATATTAAAAAATTAAAGTCAATTCCTACTTTCGCAAGAATTGAACTCGCATTCTTCACCTTCACGGGAAAAATACTGAAATCCTTGCATTTTACCGATTGAGCTACTGCCTGTTGATTTCAATTTTCATCGCAAACTGCTAAAACTCTATTTAAAGTATTAAAAATTAATTAAATTTAATAATCAATGAATTAATATTTGAAAAAAAACTGTATTAACATCAAGTGTCATCCACTTCAAGTTCTAAAAAATGTATTTGAACTTGAGTGGATGAATTAAAAATATTTTATTAGCGATTGAAAATTTGAACAAGATATATAAATATATATAGTGAATGTGAATTAATAGTAGGAATCGAATAACTTACGAAGCAACTCTAAACTCTTGTTGTTTATTTTCTTCTACTATTTAATCATTTAAAATGTCTTGACAAAGAAAGATTAACTTGTTTCATAGTGAAAACGCTTGATTAAATTCATTGATGTGAAGCACACTTGAGTTTATATTATTTGTGCCTTAACATATTTACTTCTCGGAAACTGCATTACTTTTACTAAACTTTATATTTACATTTAAAAGAATTTCAATTTATTAAAACAAAAAGCAATATATATATATATATATATATATATATATATATATATATATATATTTCATCAGCATTCCGCCTAAATGCAAATGACTTCCCAAAAGAAAAATGTACTCAGAAAATGTGTTGAAACTCTTAATATTCCACCTACGTATCCTTTCAGAAATATAAAAATTAAATTGAAGGGAAAAAAATCCCTAAAAGGCAGTTCCTTCCCCAATAACGAATTGAATCCAGCAGCAATTCCTTTCCATACAATATTCTTCAAAGTCAACGAACCGATGCCGTCTAGTTCCCCATCCCAATGTAAAAACGTTACTAATTCACGAATTATTTGAGAAACAGTTTTTTGTGAGCGAATTTTCACTTGGTACAAATGGCTTCAACGATTTTTACATTAACCATTTACGTAGTAAAGGCACTAGTTTGGAATGAATACTAATGATAGGACGGTTGAAATCGACTGTGGCTCTATTATCGGAGATACCTATCAGGCATACAGGCAGAAGCCACAAATCGTTCTTTTTGTTGTGCACGGAATAATTATCGGCCTCCGAGTAATGAAAATGAAGATTCGTAACACTATAATGTGGAACAGGAAATTAAGTCAGCAAAGGACCGATACATGCACATCGTGCTTTATGTGATTAATTGTTCTTTATGCATTTCGCTCGTGATAACTGAAAAGGAGAGAATGAAAGTATGCCACTATTTCTTTCCGAAGAATTAAGGAGCTTTTTTTTTCTGCTGTTAGTATCTATTGTGTGATTCACAGTTTGACATTTTTCTCTAATTTGAAATTCCTTTCTCTAATATACATTATTTCAATTTCGTAAGGGTTGAACACATTACTATAACTGTTAAGGGTATGGGACCACATTATATCTAATTCAGTAACTTGGATTGTTTTAATAACCATTTTAAACACCGTGTATAAAATTTTTATCATGTGAGTGATTTCAAACGGTTTAATTAAAAACGATTTTCTTAAATTTATTTTTACTTTTTGATGAGATAGATTTAATGGCATTTTTGGTTTTTTTTATTTGCTGTAATCTATACTAATAATAAAAAATGAACACGTTTGCTCATATTGCCGCTCTACAAGCCTGACCGTTTGCTCTATAGTGATTGAATTAGCATATGTATATTTTGAAAGATGGGAATATGTACTACGGAGCACCCTTTTGAAGAAATATAAGAATTTTAATTAAATAAAAATTAATCTAGATTTTGGTATGATTTTGACATAAATTCTGAAAATATTGTTGTACAGAAATAAATTGTACAACATTTCCAAATTTCAAAAATCGATTTTTTTAATGATACCAATTTAATTGTAAAGTGAATTTTTGCTAAATTTGAGCAAATTTTTAGAAATGCTTTTTGTCTAAATTCCAATAACAGATTGCGTTGTTGACCTGAAATTTAAACTTTCATCTTTTCATCAGATATTTAATAATTTTTTCCGCTATTGGAAATTAAAGATGAAGGATTCTGTTTTATATCAGTGTATTTTTTAATATGAATAAAACATGGAAGTTAACAATATTACTAAATTCAGAAAATAGATTAACAGGATATTCACTCTTTTAATAGCTCTATGGGACTATACCTATTAGAAATGTTCATGTATACGATAAACAGAATTAAATTAAAACCAATAAAACAGCACCATTTTAGTTTCGGACAATGTGAAAATAGAAATTGAATCATGAAAAGGGAATTATAAAAATGATTCCATTTGAAATCAATTCTAACCACCACTCTTTGCGAGCCATATAGTTGCATAAAGTGATTAGTAATTCATTAACTTATTTATGACAAAATAATATTTTCAGAACTAAAAAATCTCTATTAAGAAATGTGTATGAAATTAATTTATTTATTATATTGGAATAACTTATGAAGGCTTTACAGATTTTTGTGTATTCAGAGTGTCATACTTGCTTTTTATTCCTTTATTTAAATGCATTCATTTAGCTCAATGCATTAATTATGTGAAGATATTTCTATAAAGATAAGTTATTTACATGAAATGTATCAATACAATATGACACAACCTATAAAGTTGCAGCATTCAGTATATGCAATTAGATGCAGTTTATTGAACATTTTAATCGGTTGTAAACTTTTAATACAAAACAATTTGCTTAGGTTTATTTTTATCCTTGGACGATAAGAGTTTCGTGATGTTTCTGATGCTATAAACCATATGTTTCAATAAGTCCTGGGGATGGTAAGATTTACTTACTGTCTAGATAAAGAAATCTAAGTCTAGAAATATGTATATGGTTCGATCTGCTGACGCTGAAATGATTAGTTTTTATTACTCAAACGTGAGTAATATCTGAGAGTCTTATTGATCTTGGTGTATTCACTGAGAGAATTACTTAACGTAACATTTGCAAATTGACCTAAAGGCTATTGCAAAGAAGATAATTTTTATTTACCAGCAGCCCTACTAAGATGCATTAGTGAAATTCGCCCGTCCTTCTTATGAATCATAGGATGAAGAATCAACACGCTTGCAATTCTCTGTAGTTGGGAAATCCATTTCATGCAATTCATACGAGGATACTGATATGCTCTTCAAAAGTATTTGATAAATAAAGTATTGCGCAATTTTTTGTGTAATATCTTGAGAAATGATCAGGTTTTATTACAGAAATGGGGTTAATATCTGAGAGCTTCACTGATCTTTGTGTATCCGCAGAAAGAATTGCTTAACACAACCTTTGCAAACTGGCACAAATGCTATCGCATAGAAAATAAATCTTATTTACCAATAGTACCACTAAACTCCATTAGTGAAATTTGCTAGTACTCCGTATGAATCATCCGATGAAGAATCAAGGAAACAAGCTTGCAATTTGCTGATGTTGGGAAATCCATTTCATGCTATTCATGCGAAGGTATTAATATGTTCATCAAAAGTATTTGATTAATGAAGGCATTGTGCAATTTTTTGTGCTACATAGTATAAATGAAATTGGAAATTACAATAAATAACGCCTAATGTCTATGGTTGCTCGAGCAATGGGTGTTTTTCTATTCTTATTAAGAATCTGATCTTAAATGCACTTTCTGTAAATTTACACATTTAGATTGATAAATCGGATGGAAAAAATTTTCAAAATATATCTTATTATTTTTACGATGTTTGCTATGATTTTAACATATTTAACTATTTGTAAAGATTTGAAAATTTTCTCTAAGTAAAATCTCAAGTCTTTTTAAGAACAGTATAAAAAAATGTTCTGCCCTTTTCCATACTTTATCCTGTTTTTTCTTCACTTTCTGTCTATATATGTGCATACAAAAAATGTTCTGCCCTTTTCCATACTTTATCCTGTTTTTTCTTCACTTTCTGTCTATATATGTGCATACTAGTATGTATGCAAATTTACTTACATTAGTAGTGCATACTAGTGTATATGCATAATAACATGTGCCCTGTAGTGCATACTAATATATATGCATATTTATATATATAGTAGTAGTGTATATTGGCATATATGCATATTTACATATATAGTAGTGTATATTGGCATATATGCATATTTACATATATAGTAGTGTATATTGGCATATATGCATATTTACATATATAGTAGTGTATATTGGCATATATGCATATTTACATATATAGTAGTGTATATTGGTATATATGCATATTTACATATATAGTAGTGTATATTGGTATATATGCATATTTATTTACACATATAGTAGTGTATATTGGTATATATGCGTATTTACACATATAGTAGTAGTGTATATCGGTATATATGCGTATTTACACATATAGTAGTAGTGTATATCGGTATATATGCATATTTACACATATAGTAGTAGTGTATATCGGTATATATGCATATTTACACATATAGTAGTAGTGTATATCGGTATATATGCATATTTACACATATAGTAGTAGTGTATATCGGTATATATGCATATTTACACATATAGTAGTAGTGTATATCGGTATATATGCATATTTACACATATAGTAGTAGTGTATATCGGTATATATGCATATTTACATATATAGTAGTAGTGCATATTTGTATATATGCGCATTTACATATATACTAGTAGTGCATATTGGTGTATATATATATATATATATATATATATATATATATATATATATATATATATATATATATATATATATATATATATATATATATATATATATATATATATATAAATATATATAAATATATATATATATATATATATATATATATATATATATATATATATATATATATATATAAATATACTAGTATTAATAAATCTAAGAAGACTGAGAAAAAAAAATCACCCCCTCTGCCTATATACAAGTACTCTCTGCATATGTACAAGTGAGCAAGCATCATTTTCGATTTCAAATTCAAACAACATCTTTGATGACTTCTGATATACGTAATTATCGTAAACTGTTATAAAATGCGATGTCTAACACATTTGTTTGTTATATCCTTATTCTGGAAACGATTCGTAGCGTTTTTATGATATCTAAATGAAACACGCAAAAATTTAAAAGCTCCAATAGCGTGACTCAAAATGAATTTTTCTTTATGGCTTTAGAAGGTTTACTAACATATGTTAAAAATTTCTTAGTTGGAAATGAAACATAATACTTCTAGATTTTCTTTTGTATCTAGAATAACAATTTCCGGTATCAAAACCATTACTAAACTATTATAAAATAGTATTTCATTAATTTTTGTTTTGATTGTTGGTTGTTTCTTTATTGAATCTGTAAAACTTGAGGAAATGGTCTGTCAGATAATGAAAAGAAACATCGCCAGATTTGGGAATTTGTCTAAAAACTAATATTTATTTTATGCTTGTGCTAAGATTCATGCGTTTGCAACTGCTTAGTTCGGAATAAAACATAAGATTTCCTTATTTTCTTTTATTACTCATTATATTTTCAGACCTGTCTTGTACACTCTTTCTCTTCGTTGCCTGAAGTTTTGTGATTTACGTGATTCCTTTGTGCTTCATACATTTTCATTGTAAAAATTAATAGAACTGTCTTTTGTAACACTGGTTGTATGAAATGTTAATGCACTTGAAATATTTAAGGAAACCAGACAAATGTTCTTAGTGATACAAATGGACAGAATATAAATCCAAGATGTTAGTGAAATTAAATACATTATTCAAGCTGCGTAGAAATAAAATAAATTATATAAATATACTGCATCTATCTCTTTTATAGCATTATGTATAAATATTTGTAGAAAAAAGAACTTTTCTAAGAAGTGGCTTTACTAATTGAAAAAAAAAAAGAGTAAGAAATAATTTTTTGTCATATTAAGTCTAGAAGTAGCATAATTTTTTGTTTATTGGTGTCGCAAGTTTAAATTATTCAAAGGACACTGTGTTATTTTGGACTGCTTTCTCAGCTTTAAAAAGCAAAATGATGTCACAATTGTTTTATATTTTCGGATTGTAGTATTTACATCTGGGAAAATAAGAATTCAAATAGTTATATCTGTGAACAGTACACCATAAATTCATATATTTACATCTAATTTCAAATGCGCTCGTAACAGTATACCATAAATACATGCATTTACATTTAATTTCAAATGTGCTCGTTTACTACATTAAAATTAAGAACTTCTTAACACGATCGCAGCAATAGTTGATGCTTGATGTTCGACCACTATCTAATACGATTCTTACTTATTTGCTCTTTTTCCATTGCAGTAGAGAAGAAAATATCTAATTAGATCGTATGTATGAATCGCAGGCGTATCACGTGCTGAGCAAAGCATTAAAACATGGAGATATAAACTAAATATAGATATGCTCTATTCCTATCAAATTCTACATTGACTGAGAATTTTTGCTGTCACTCTAATGTGACTGACGACAACGGTGTGATGAATGTTTCGGCAGAGCACTTGGACTCAATGCTCCTAATCTCCGAAACCTTATAATTTTGCGAATTTTAACCTTAAATTTATGATACGTGCCTAGATATTTAACTGCCTGGCTAACTATTGATCTGTAAGGGAATTTGTTATTAAAAATATCTAATGTGTCTGACATGGCAGTCAACGTATTAACATAATACAACGTTCATTATTTAATCAGAAAAAATAAGAACTTCTATAATTTCACAAACATATGTGCACCGGCGATAAATAAGAAAATGCTCTCAAACGCCGAAAATATGCTAAATAGTTTACTTTAATGAAATAATATTCTTCTTTCATATCATTGCTTGATTCTTTTTTCGCTGTTCAAATGTAAACATCTAATCGCTCGAAACAGCCCTTATCGTCATTATAGAGTTAAAGCGAAAATTCACCTGAAATGTATCTTTCGGCTCACATATAAGCTGAATGGATTGAAAGAGAAATTTAATAGCTGCTTTTATATCATCCGATGAACATTGAAGATGTAGTTATATTTTTCAAGCTATATAGTTTCCAAATCTGAAGTGTTATTTGTAATTATCTCGTATATTTTCACATCAAAACATAGCAGACAGGAAATCCTTACTGGAAATAGTATTTGACAGGTCATCACTACAAACATCAAACTCTATATAAGAAACATCTTGAAATTCAAACCTTTTCCAAGCAGTCTGTCAATGTTAGAAAAGTTTTCCTCATATTATTTATTTTATTTTTTATCACTTCTTCGATTCGAAAGATCAGCTAGTCGACATTCGATCTTGGGCTGGAATTTTTTTTTCTTTCTTACAGAGTTCTTTCAATTTCCGTGTACTTTGATCCCCGTCCTCGTTTCCTATGGTTAGTATCTTTTTTACCAGATTTTTTTCTTGCTGGCGGTACATTTTCACATACGGTTTTAAAGAAAACTTCTTTGCGGGTATTAAAGAGCCTCGATGCGATTCGCGGGATTTGCTACTACTGGTGAGTTAGGCTGTTCGCGTTTTTGTACTGTAACATTTTTTTTTTTTTTTAAGTTCAGAAAACACCCAGAATACTAAGTTACTTTGCTTGTATATTTTATTTAAGTCAAGGGTGTATTTCATTCTGAGTAAACATCTTAGTGACATGAATTTCTGTGCGGGGACAATTTATCATAAAATTTCTAAAAGTAAATGAAAATCGAAAAACTTGAGATATTGCAAGACTTGTTTTTTTTTTGTCTTTTTTTTCTGAGATCTGAAAAGAAATTTACATTTCGAAATATGCATCGAATAGATTTTTCATAAAGTGTCTCGGGTTTTTTTTTCAAGATTATGTATATCACTGTGAATTTTATGGGTTTGGAAGATACATTTTATTAAGTTTGAGAAAAAAAATGACGATGGGGGTTTCTTATAAAATGAGGGAAAAGAATATAGTATGGTGTATACATATTTTAAAAAAAAACATAAATGTCGACGAAGAAATAATATTTGTCCAATTTTTTTTTTTAAAGTGGATTTATGATTTTAAAAAGATATAGTAGATTAAAAAGATATTTAGATTAAAGTGTTTTTTAGCTGTTATTGAACTTTGATTTTCTAAGATTTAAAAGGAAATATTTCATTAATATTTTGAAAAAGACAGCATCTCAAAAATGAAATTATTATAAAAAAGCATGGTTTATCTATATTTTGCTTTTTTACTCCTCTTAAAGTTTCCCCTTTGAGTATTTCTTTCAAAAATTATGTCACGCTTGTGGATGAGATGTCAGAATAAATGAGTCTTTATGGTCCCATTCATTTGAGAAGCACAACCAAAAACATTAATAAAATTCTTCTAAGCTCTCATAATATTTATCGTCGACTGCAGTCCAATAATAAATATCAAAATATTTAGTTCTTTCTTTTTAATTGCTCATTGCTGGATCTATGAAAAAGGTACATAAATTGTAACTTGGAATGCCCATTGATTAAATGTTTTCAATTCTGAACTTAGAGTATTTGTAATTTATATTGCCTTTATTCGAGGTATGATAATTATGATATAATGAGCTAGAAGATCTTTATTGTGAATTATACGTAACATATTATGTAATATGAATCTGCATTATATTTAAATGAACATTTTATTGTTTAATGACCAAATCTGGTTGTCTTAAAAAATTTCAAAACATTCTATTGAACTTTAAAAAATTAAAAAATAAAAATTAGGAATTAAAGGATTTTGGAAAATTGATATATGTATTACTAATTTATAACGCATTTATTTGCAATATAATAAACATGAAAAAGCACGTTAGAAGATTTTTGTTGTGAAATCATACTTAAATTTATCTATACTGAAAGGCCTCAAATACCCGTTGTATGAAATTACGGTGAACGCCCGAAAATTCTAAATATCATTGCAAAATATTCACCTTTTTGTTTGATTGATGAAAGTACTTTGTTTGTTAGGGACGCTAGTCCAAATGATTTCGTGAGATAAGACGGTTTTCTGAGAGCTCTTAAAGGATATTCAAGCATATATTTGATTAATAGCCATCAATAAAATATCTTTTTTTATTTGAATTTAAAACCGCTTACTATCATTGCTGCATTTTTTATACGATAAGAGATTTTCTAAATTATGAAAGATACTTGGGAGTTTCAGTATTCTGAGGTACCTGAGCTCAAATGATCTTAAGAATGAGAGGTTAAAATGATAGGAGGTGTTAATGTATATTATATATACATGGAAACAATGTTTAGTTAACAAGAGAAATCTTTTCATACACAGACAGAAACTTTTATTTCAGGAGAAAAAAAATAAACTTTGGAGAATTTACTAATCATTTTCTATCATTCCTTTTTAACAGATATACATATTCAATGTTTATCTCTAAATCAGTAAATATTTCTGCATGATTTATTTACGCATTATATCTTAGCTTCTTTCCTATGAATCGATAGCAGAAATTTTCCTTTATTATAATATTAAACCTTTGCACCAGGATGGTGTTTTTCAATAATCATTCAAGATGGTGCATCATTTTGACGTTTTATTTATTTTTCCAATTTTGATTGTTAAAAACTCCAATAGAATGGTAAAAATATGTAGATTAATTTTTGGGAGAAATTCAACTTAAAACTATTATATATACATATTTATTTTTCAGAACAATAAACAAGCCCTTGTATAAGGCGAATAATTTTGCATTGAATTACTTTTTCGAGTGTAAAAGGTTAAGAATCGTCAGCTTTAAAGCTAAAATATATTTAGAAAAGCAAAAACACCTACACGTTGTTGAATATAATTGGTAATCTCATGAAAGTTTATTTATTTTGTGAACAGATATCAGCTGTCAATTGAAATCATTCTAAAAGCCAAGAATAGAAATATGAAAAATTCGAAACAGAAGTGAGATAACATGTTAGAATCCTGAAAATCAAATTTTTATATATTCAAATAGCTCATCACAGAATCCAGAAATACGAATGCAATGTGAACGTTAGACTGAGCCCAAATACTCAATATCTAGACATTCCAGTAACTTCTGTAATAAGGACAAAATGATCTTTATAGCCGCTGGTTAGATATCCCTTTGTCGATAACGATATGTCCTCGAGGAACAAGCGTCATATACATGAAGAGGAATCGCTCTGTTTCAAACTTGACTGAAATCTTTTGGAGCAGCTAATATATGTTGACTGTTGCATTTATTAATAACAATCCAGTGCCTATTTGTTTTCAGTTTTCCCTTCAGGTATTTAGATGACGCATTTGGGCAATTCTATCAAGGTTGATTTCATAAGATGTTTAAGAACGATGAGAATGATGTGTATTTATTTTTAAGCTCTGGAAGTACTTCTCTTTTAAAATGTTGGAATGCTTTGAAATAATGAAATAAATTTTCACTTATGCTGAGAAAGGTGGTTTTTCTTGGAAAATGAGGAAAAAATTAATGATGTACATTCATTATGTAATTTTGAAACATTGTAATATACAAATCAATCAATCAATTAATAATTAAACTTGATAACTTTTAATTGTGCATTAAAATGTTTTAAAATCAAGGTAATTGAAAAAATTGTTTTTTGAAAATAATCAGATGACCTACTTAAACTAAAAATAATGAACTACTTTATCATTATATAATCCTGGCTCATTACAAATATTGTATTTGTACTGGTATAACAAGTAATATTTCTGATGTTATAATATGTTTTCGGTATTTACATAGGCTGAATTGCAAAATATATGATTTTATATATTGGAATTACTTTAAAATAACAGGGAAATGTAAAATACATATCATTAAATCTTTTAAAATTTTGAATATGTTGTGGAATTACAGAATGATTTTTGTTTAATTTTAAACAAAAAAAATTTACATTCTTGTTATAGGAAAGTTACTGTACCGTATTAGATAATGCAAATAAATGGTTCAAATAAATTACTTTGAAGTAACATTTAGCTTACACTTTAAAAGAATATTTTATAAAAAAATTTTTATTCAGAAAATTTTTTAAATTTACATTTGTTGTACGAAAGCTACATGTTACGGTCTAATGCGATTAATTAGTTATTATTAATAAGAACCGGTGAGAGTGATTCACCGATTATTGTTAAGACCTGGGTTCGAATCCCGCTAGAGACAATGCAATTAATAGTATATGTAAATACTTAATTCCTTTATTTTATGTTTTCCTTTATTTCATGTTCCAGAAGATACTGGACATTTCTTTAGTTTACCAGACAAGTGTTCTGGACTTTTCTTACTGTCTCCAGAAGAGCATTCTGGAACTTTCTCTGCTTGCAAAAAGCAGAAGATTTGTCAGTCACTGTATTCTCTTAGTTCTGAGTTCAGTTAATAAATTGGTTTAGCTCTATCTCTTGTGTGTGTCATTGAGTTCTATACCATAGTATCTATGTGTCAATATATTGATTGAAGTTTATTGTTGCTGTATCATTTCGAATTGCATGACCAAAGCTTCCTAATATATTGTAAAGGAAATTTTTTCCTTGAAATATTCAAATTTGATATTTATAAAGGCCAAATTCAGTAGATTTTGAAACTTTTTTTTGTTTTTAGTCTAGGTAAGTAAGTACTAAAATAGAGTAGTTTCAATAGCACATAACAGATGAAAAAATGAAATAGGATATAGTTATATTTTAAACTGAAATTTAATGATTTATTTTATTACCCCCATAAAATTCCCAAAAAGAATACAGTCAAAAAAATTTCCTAAAATTTCATTAATGAAACAGTTTTTTTTTTCCAAAAGATAATGGTAATTTATTATAATTATTATTTGTAAATCTGATTTTCTTAAGGCTATTGCATTTCTTTGGCGCTAAAAGATTCTTATATAATTTTTTTTTATAAAAAAAATTATCTTTCGAACCTAGTTGGTTACTTTAAAAATTAAACTATACTTCCATAAAAAACGAGACCAAAAATAATATATAATATTTCTAACAACAGACAATTTCTATCTTAATTTCTTATTGAATTCATTGTGTCTATTTTGATTTTGTAACATTTATGACGGGCTGCATCTTGCAGGCATCTACCAATAAAAGCCTTTAACTTCCAAAGATATTCAGAAAAGTAACCTATTGGCTGGTTTTTCAACTTTTCGTCACTTTTAAGATATATTTAAGTTGAGCAGGAGAGATGAAAGAATGTTTCGGATGTCATTGAAAGCAAATGCAAATATCCCTTACTTAGTTTTGCACACAATATGAGAACCCCAGAAATATCATCCTTAATGGGCTATTTTCTGGTTTTATGGGAAATATTGCAGTGATATGGCAAAGAAATGTCTTCTTCTGGTCGGCTTTCTGTGCTCTAAAAATGTTGGCTGTTTAGAAAATATACACAAAAATAAACACAAAGTAATGGCGTTTTCTTTGATGTTTATTTTAAGTTATGTTTTGTTCTATGATCCATCCCGTAACTTTCATATGTTTTCTTGTGGCATTAGCTATTTCTCAAATGTCTCAAGATTGGTTTTTTGCTCGTGAAAGGAGAGGTGGATTTTTTAAAGATGCAAATGTCCAAACAGCTAATATCTCCATTAGTAAGAGTTAAAAATCAGAAACTTTATAAAGTTAACAAGGATTTTTAGACTGAAATAAATTTTCAACTAGTAATTTCATTTTAAAATATCTATTTATTTAAATTTGAATTATTGAAATATGGGAAAAACTAATCAATTTTATATCCGCTGTTATTTCTATATCATATTATATATGAGTGAAATACTATTTCTTTGATAATTACATAAAAAAATCCACAAGCAATATTATATGAAACAAATATCTAACCTCGTTACAATATTTTTTATAAAATTCCAAAATTTATTTATATAAATATTTCACTTATCTAATTGTTTCTTTGCTTCCATATTTCGCATTCTGTTGGACTTTACTTGAAAAAGGAATTCCCTAATTTATATTCTTTTATCCATCATTAAGAAATGACATTTTTTAATTGTATAAATCAGTGATTTGCTTTGTAAAATCACTTCGGAAATCAAAAAAGAAAAACCAATACAACTGAATAAAATCAATTTATAACAGTTACATCTCCAGATTTAAAAAAACAAACAGTACTTGCTGTTCATGGTTTAAAATGTTTCTCCTATATGTCGTTCAGAGCATTCTAAAAATTGAAATGATGATTTAATTGCGTGAACATACATTTCAAATTCTTGAAATAACTTTTCACCTTTTTGAAAAATATTTTTAATTAACTATTAGATAAAATATTATGCCTTATCTTTTAAAAGAATTTTCTTGCATTTATGGCTTTGTTGCTAACATATGAATAATGAACCCAAAACAGGACGACAGGTTGTAAGATTAAATTTCATTTCATGATTCTCTGAATTTAATTTACCTCCAATAAATTATATTTCCTATAAAATTGCAACCGATAGGGGAACATAGTTATATATCTTTTTTTTTCCTTTACAATAGTTTTTATAGCAAAATACTGGATTATAGGTAAAGAAATCCTTTTTACTGGTGACATTAATTCCTTCAAATCATATAAATCTTATCGACAGTTGTTTCTGTAGCTTAATTCTGGGTGTCTTTACACAAAACACATCTGTACAAAACATTCATGTTTTATTAAATTTATGCTGAAAATTTATGCAGCGTTCTCAAGTTCTTACGCGAACTTAAGAATAATTAGTGACGTCTCTATTATTCTTGAATTAAGATCTCTCAGCTGTTATACTAATTTCTCTTTATATCAATCTCCACAATTTTGTTTTTAAATATTTGATCTTAGATTTTACATCCACGTGCTTTTATTCTTCTTTCAAATATACTTCTGGATACACCATAATGGGGAAAAAGGGCCATTTCAGATTTGTGTTTTTGGTTTGCTCTTGGACTATTATTCTTGGTTATTATACATTTTTTGTGCTTTTCCTCTGCAAGTTTGTGAAATTATCCACCAATATAATCTTTATTAAAATCTAATTTTCAAAAATAAAATTACCAAGAAATTTAGTATAGCTTAATAAGATACTCTTTCAGAGAAACAAATTATTTATTTTAAATAACTTACGTGTACCTATTTTAAATTTGTTTTTGTACAAAATGCCCAATTCTTTACATGATTTTTCACCAGAAATTATATTTCATGTATCCTATATTATACCTTTCATAATTTATATAGATTTATAGAAACTCAAAATTATATTTTACAAAATTTGACTTTTAAATATGATTTTAAATTTTAAAATTCTTTATATTCAAAATATTTGTTTCTAAATGTTTAATATTTAACTGTAGCATGATTTATGATTCAAAAATTATTTCATTCTTTTTCTTTGAAACACCAAAAGCAATGACTGAATAAAAGCAACTGAAAATACTAATTTGAAAGCTCGGACCATAATTTGTGCTATATGAATTTTATTGTTTTTAAATACGATTCCAAAGCATCATAGTTTTAAAATTATTTCTCTTAAAATAATAAGTGTTTCATCTGTGTTATTATTATGCATTTATTATCCTCATGGTTTAAACTAAACTGAATAAACATAGTTTATTCATTCTAACCTTTCATTAATAACTATTGAGAAAAACAGAATTGATACATTTTCTATTTCAAAAATCATTCTTTTCAAGGCATATTTGGATCAATTTATATCCAAAGCATTTATATAGTTTAAGAAATTTTTCAGATAAATGCATGTGATGATAATTATTTTATTTATAAGGACTGAATAAAATACAATTTGTCTAGAAAATATTTAAATATTTGTTACAACAGAATTATTTTAAAATCATTTAAACATATTTAGAATATTCAATTTTTTTTGGAAATAAATGCCTTTACTTAATTATTATTATATTCGTAATAGTCAAATCAAATGATATGTTTTGTTGAAAATAATTAACAATATATTTTACCTATCTAAATTATTTTAAAACTACCACCGTTTATATAGTTTCTAAATGATAGTTTCTAAGTTGAACTTGTGTAACTAGTCAAAATGAAAGTGACAAAAAATGTAAATCAAATAAATTAAACAAATATATATTCAATCTGTTCACTCAAAAATATATATTCATACATTTTTAATAATGCGGATTTATATTTTAATTTACGCACGTATAAATGGTATGAACATTTTTTTTCGATAATTGATATAAGAATAAATTATTCTTCATTAGAAATCGGAATTTATTTAATTATGTAATACGTAACTATATAATATACATAATATTTCATTATTAATATACCATCTTTCCATTTTTAGTTTATAATTTATAAAATTATATTATTTTGTGAAAATCCTCCATTTGAATATTTATATGCAGTTAAGTTATTTTAAAATAATGAAACATTTAAATAATTTTAATATTGCTTTAAGAAATGAATGTATTTACGAAATTTAATTTAAAAGTATTGGTATTTAAAAATTTGGATTACGTTTATAATCCGTTATGAATCTACACAACACTCTCTAACTGCTACAAAAGTTTTGAGGCACACTTTTCTGGTTAATGCTGCAAATTTATTGTTAAAATTCCATGTATGTACACCTCAACCACTTTTCTTTCATCATTTCACATTACAATAAATTATTCGCCTTTCCGAAATCCGTGCCTGCTCAACTATTCATAACATTGATTTCGGAGAGTATGGGACTGTGACTTCAAACAATAGAGGCTGCCTGATATTCCCCGGGGGAAACTGAACAATGATTTATCTGCTGATGATACCAGTTTCTGTATTTTTGTTCGGCTTCAAATGATATTGATGTGGGAGAAGGTAATAATGCCAGTCCTTTTATGAAAAGAAGATGGAGAGAGAGCTTGGAATTTTTCAGATATATGGGCTTTTGCTGCATTGATCGTACATAATTAGATTTTTGCGAGATATTTTTTTTTGTCTGTGTTTTTTTCCCCTCTCTGACTGAAAACGATTGTTAACTTATTTTAATTTTCTGTAATTTAGCGTTATGTTAATGGCATTTTTGTATTTTATGGTCGAAATTAGTTGAATGTATTCATTAGGAGGAAACAATGCTCGAGGAAGTATCGATGATATTAATTATGAGTAATAGTGAACAATAGATTTCTTATGCAATTAATTCGTTGAAAATGAATGTAGGTAGACGTTCATATAATACATGCATGAATCAGAGCTTGCGAAATTCAGACATTCGAAATATATATATGATAAATAAGGACACTCCTAAAAATAAAATACATTCATATTCATATAATAGTTATAGAAAATATTTCAATATCAAAATTAAATTGGGTATGCATTAATTACAGCAGGAATTCTTGAGCAGAAGGTAAATATATCTGATTAATAAAGAATTTTGAAAAACCTGAAAGCAAATTAAGCTTAAAGATATTTTATTAATATATAATATGTGTGTGTTTGTGTGTGTGTGTGTGTGTGCGCGCGCGCTTCGTTTCTAATTTGCTAAAAAGCACTAAATTTATTTCGGTTCTACATGCTTAAAAAATTTGGGAAAAAATCAAATGAATCTGAATAAAAATATCAAAATAATTAAATGTATATAAATACACATCAGAATAAGTAACAAGGGAAACAAACAATAATAACAAAACGTGATGTTTTTCATAAATCTAGTGAAAATAATAGTTTACAATATAGCTTCATCAAGTCGAAGAAAGTACAAAATTTGTCTCTTTCGTATTCCTTTTAAAATAGACGGTAAGCTAAGTTATAGAAGCTATGACATTAAATATGCATATCTCAAAGAAATCTTTGAATCTTTTTTGTAAAATAGATTTTTTTGAGCAATCTTAAATTTTATTCCTTTGATGAAGAATTAATGCACTTTTATTGCATTTTTAGTTTGTTTTTTTTTGCCAGATAATAATTTATTCTATGCATACAAATTTTTTCTCATTGGAGAAAACGTAAAACGTTTTCAAAATTAAAAATAAAAAATAAACATTCCTCTCAACTTGAAATTATCAAAAAATAAAATTTTTTAACTAAATTTTTGGAAGTAAATATAAAATTGAAAAAGCGCAAATGGATAAATTTATTTAAATATTTTGTATTGTCTTTATAATAATTTTTATTGAAATTTCGTTTCAAATTTTGCTTTGTTTAAAAATAGAAATTATGTTTTTTAGATGTGCTGGGAAATAGAAATTGTCTAGCTTATGGTTCAATTCAATAAAAAGCTTTGAAATTGGCTGATATTGGTTTAGATTTTTCCTGCTGATAAAGTAACCAGAATGATATCACTATTTGTTATGCATGTCAGTTTTATTCTTAAATGATATATAACCATGTACACTGGGATTTAAAAAAATATATTTTTAGTGAACGACAGTACATAGTGATACGAAAGGTACATAGATGAGCAGAGGAAAGTTCAGTTTTATTTTAAGCATTACACATGAGCTCCATTTGTTATACGACAAGCGTCATTTCTTTCCATACATGAAGTAAATGGTACATGATTATTGAATTCCCTACTGTAACAATTTGATCTCGCAGATTTTCATGAGTCGCTGGCATAAGTGGCCCCATTTGCTATTAGACAAGCATAGAATCGGGAAATCATTTCTTTCCACACATGAAGTAACTGGTACATGGTAAATGAATTCACTACTGTAATAATTTGATTTCGCAGATTTTGAAGAGAATATGCATATGTGGCACATCCACGTGAGCTTCATTTGTTATACGACAAGCATAGAATCGGAAAAACATTTCTTTCCACATATGAAGTAACACGTACATGGTATTGAATTCATTGCGGTAACAGTTTGATCTTGAAGAGTAACAGGCATAGTAGGCACATACACGGTGTCTTTTATGCACAGCCACAAACTTTGAAAAAAAATCGGAAACGCTCATCATTTTCACTTAACGTCCGAGTAAAATCAATACTTTTCCTTTTGCATATACAAACATCTTTTGCAAATCTTTTGTCGCAAACCTAAATGTTTTTATCACAATCCACTCCTTTTTAAAGGAAGCCCCCCCCCCCAGCATTGTGAAAAAGAATTCACTCTTTGCATTCTGTAGCATACAAAACTTGCTCTCTTGTGGCGTCGACATTTTTTCATAAACAAACAACAGCGTTGTTTGTACTGAGATTATCAAAATACATAAAATAAAACTTTGAACTTTCCCCTACACAATGATGTATATATGTGCCTATATCCACTGTCGTTTCTTAGAAAAGAAGTGTATAACCTTATATATGGATTTACGGATAGTAAGAGAAAGCACGTTATTTCTTTTATGAGACATAAGATAGATTAGGAGGGGAATAAGAGAGTGGTAATATATCTTATTGCTCTAATGAGACATAAGAATGAGAAATAATAATTTTAGAGAAATTGCAAGACATTTAAAAAAATATCTTTCTTTATCCTTCCTTTTCCAAGGAATTATATATACTATTTTCCCCTGGCAGTTGAACATCTTCTAACTCATTACAATTGAAGAACCGTACACTTTCACCACAAGAGTATTGAGGATGTACTCCTTAATTTTTATTTCTTACAAGAGGACTCATTTGTTGAAACTGGCAGCCTCAAAAGCTCATGATGCCCAGAGAATAAATCACTCTTAAGTGGGGAAAACTTTTGAACAAATAAAGGAAACAACGGTGTTTCTACAATGACTGTGGAGATTTCCAGGAAACGGTGACAAGTTTGGCCCATTTATTATTAGGGAGAGCAAACAACGAGTCTCTCTAATTCTTAAAATTTTCTCCAGATATTTGCTTACTTCTCATTTTCGTTAAAATGACGTTAATTTTCCGTTACGACTTACTTAATTCTCTGACATGTTGCAAGTCGCTTACCGCACTTTTCAAATAAGGTGAGTTAAGATAGTTGTTGAATCTTTACGAAAAATTGTGTATTCTTGTGCAATGCGGTTAACAAACCTCATCGTTTAAGAGAAATGATGTTTGTTAATTTTAAGTAATAGTTCAATTGTTGGTTAAATTACTATGTACATATCAAGATTTAAAACTTCGGGATTCTGTCTTTTAATCAGTATTATGTGCTCTATCTTGGTTTCGGAATAATATGAGTGTTTATATTTAAAATGTCAGACTAATATTTTGCGAAATATTATCCCTTTTTTTAAAAAATATAGTGGGCTGGAGATTATTAGAATTGACACAAATATTTGAGAGCAGTTTAAAAGGTACTGATAATATCCCCGTTATAAGACAATCCGATGCATCTTAACTTGCACTGTAAGCAATGTGGTTGAAATGTAATTCAGTTAAAATGATTTATTGGTTTTAGAACTAAATTTAAATGCAATGCGAAGGGGTGTATAATGGCGTATAATGACTTATTAATAAATTTGACAATCAAAGTGTTTACTGGAAAATTAATATATGTTCCTCGAAATGAAAATCCCTGCTTCTTTACACAATACTTAATAAAATATTGAAAGTCTAGTAGGAGACTTTGCAATTTTTAAATAATATTTACTAGATGCTATAAATTGAAATAATAGTCTAAATTTTATGGTTGAATGATTCATAATTTCAAGTAGCGAAGAGTTAGTTTCATTCACCTGGTATTGTAAAAATAATGTTTCCTTTGTTAAGATTTATAGTTAAGTTTTTCAGAACTGCATCATCAGAATCTAATGATTATCTGAATTAATATATAATTGACTCTTTAATAGATTGAAATGTTGCATGTTTATTTTCAAAATATGTTCCTTATAATTGCAAGTCTAATAAGGCTTAAAATTCAACCAAACTATTCATTATAAAAAGTTTGATCAATTTTTATAAGATTTTTTGAAGAGATCTCAATTGTTATTAAGAACAGTAATGATATTTACAGTATCTAGGGCAGCATAAAAAAACAGAACAATTATTGATATAGGGCGAGCTATTCAAAGCTCAGCACAGCATTATCACTTCAAGATATGACATAATGTGAACTAGCTGTACCTACAAAACAGATTTGTCTAAAGTTGAGTTCCAAAAATTCCTAACATTAAATTGAACCTCCTCGACAATGTCTTGGCATATTTCTTAACCCTAAATGCTTCTGCCATGACTCAGATGAGGTTCAATAATTTTTTTAAACTCTAAACATTTCATGCTTTTATTTCACACTTTTCTGCAGTTGAAATAGAGCAGGAAAATAATGTTGAATTAGTTGCAAAAACCTGTAGAATTAGTCATGCAAAATTTCATATGATTTGGAATTAGTGACTGCACTGAGTAAAAGAGTAGTTAAAAACAATCTCATCAAATTAAGAGTAGTTAAATAGATTTACGAGAGTACTTAAAGAATGCATTTCATAAAAACAGAAGATTATGCAATTTTCTGTTTATAAAGAAAAAAAATATGGGAAATATGATTAAAAATGTATAAATTAATCAGTGTCTTGGGAAAGATTTTTTTTCAAACATGTATAATGTCTATATCAGTGTTTATTTTTAAAGTGATGGATTTAATAGCATTAAGACATCACTATATAATAGTAATTCAGAATTATTTATTTTTCTTTTACTTTCTCATGTACGAAGTTCAGAGAAAGTATTAATATCGATTTGAAGATTTTGACGAATCTTTGTTTCAGACATCCCCAGGGTTTAAAACCCAGTTTTTGGCACTATGTCTGAATGCAACGTTTTGAGTTAGAGTGCATATGCCTTTAAAACCAAATATGTAGATTTATATCAAATTTTGAACAAAATACATTAAAAGAAAATCTGTTTGTCTGGCTGTTCAAATAGAAGTGAGCTTTATTATTACAAATCCCAAAGAGCTGCATAAATAGAACTATTTTACAGAGATTTAGCGTATAAAAAATAGATTCTTACCCAGTTTTGAAAGAAATCTTTCAAAGAATTGACCGTCTATACTTTCACATGGATATAGTCGCTATGATTTAAATCGAAGAAATTAGATATGGGATCTTGTAACTATATCTGAAGCCCCTTGTGAAAATCTGGTTGCAATCGGTTTTAAAGAAATGTCCAAATTACACATTTAGCAATAGATTCACGTCAACAATCTTTATTTTGTAACTATTGTTCCCAAATGTCATTCAAGGCATTCGTGGGCTATATAAAGGAGGATTCAAAGAGATTATTCAAGGAGGAGGACTTCAAGGAGATTACTCCAGTTTATTGAATATGAATTCTTACATATTTCCTGATTTAAAACTGAGATAAATATTTCCTTTACAGAAGTGTTCGATAATTTCTGTACATATTGGCAAAAATAAATATTAAAAAAAATTAATATAAAAAATTATTTGAAATAAAAAAATGGTCTTTAATTATATATTTTCACAAATTGGTCAATTAAGCGGGATACATTTACTCGAATATGTTTTTTCACATTGAATTCAAAGCATATTTTGATTACAATACAGCAGTTTCTAAAATGCTAGTGCGCATAAATAATAAATAGGAAAAGGAATTGAATTCTCTGAAATTTATCAGGTAGAAATGAATATTCATCTTTTGCATCAAGCTAAAACTAAGTTAATTCCCTGGCGCTAAGTTTTTCCTCACAAATTGTCACATGAAAACTCGAACAGACTGAATTTAAAATGTAATAAAATAGTGAAGTTTAAATATTCTCTCTCATCACTATTTGTCATAGTCGAGACTTCCCAGAGGGCACAGATGAAAATGTTGAGGAGAATTGCTCTGCAAGCATCCATATGAGGCGTTGCTCTATGAACATGCAAGGCTCTTCTGTATTATCCTGATTAGGATTTAATATTAAGGAGTATAGTAGAGGTAGTTTTGTGATCATGTGATGGTGATATAATTTCGCTTATAGGCATACTACATTGTGGAATAGGAATATTAAACTGCAGTAAGACTTGAGAATGTTCCTATTAGAATTAAATTTCGGGGCAGGACCATCAGCAATCTCGAAATATATAAGATGTTCGTGAAAATTTACATCATGTAAATTGGAATAAATGATGTTGGGAAGCAAAATTAATTTAATAAATCGAAACTGCCTAAAGCAAATGTCTTCATTAGAAAAGAGTCTTCTAGAATATTTCGTTTGAAATCAGGTAAGAGTTGGTTTGAGAAAAATGGCTGCATTGTAAATAGGGAAATGAATAAAGATAGGAGTATAGATAGTTGAAAAAAAAATTTATCGATAAAATGACTATTATGCATGAATTAATTGTCATTACTGAACAGAAAAACGGGCATAAGAGTTCTAAGATAAGATTTTGAGAAAATATGGATTTTTTGGGGAAAATTAAAAAAAAATGGGTTTTATTAATACTTTAAGTTAATTTCGTTCAAAGTAATATGATTATTTACGACTGTTCAAATGCGCGTAATAAAAGAAAATATCAATTATGAAATTAATAAATTAATGTGGATTAACATATATACAAATTTCAACAAAAATAATTAAATAAATACGACAAAAAATAAAGTTTCTTTCATGGGCAAGATTTTTACATTTATCTGCACTATATTCTTAAACTAAAATCTAAATTAAATAACTAAACACCAGGTATTAACTGAATAACTTATATGATGCATCAGGAATAAACTAAATTATCCATTATATAGTACAAATAATTGTTTAAATTTTTTCTTATTCTGCATTCGGACTTGCTTTTCTGCATTCAGACGGATTTTATGTTTGATAATTCTTATTCATCTCTAACTTCTCAATTTTCGAGCCACGAAGATTCGAATTTCGGGGATAAGTCTGACCCCTCAGAAAAAAAAAATCTAGATTTAAATCCATACTTAGAGATGTCCCTTGATGAAGTTTTTATACCGGACCCATTTTTATTTTTTAGCTTATTTACATGTCCATTTATATTACTGGATATTTATAATTGGTACTTTGGTGTAATTGGTGTGTTGTTTTAATTAGTTTTAGATGTATCAGCATTTTGCGCGCTCTACATTCAATGTACTTTTCATGCTTTTATTTAAAAACAAAATATTTGAAAGTTTCATAAATATTACTTTCTTACCATCAATGTTATCCCAAACTGTCAATTCTCACTCGTATATAAGAACACTGTTCATTAACAGTCTTCAATAAAATCGTTTAAAAATCAAAATAATAGAGCTTCCATTATAACGAAGAAATACAATTTTTAAAGTTAGCTTATTACTATTTAGTTTACTTTACAATTTAGTTTATTAGTTACTATTTATATTTAGTAAAAATATGCGCATCACGCCCAAAATCGTTTCAATAGTCTAGCATTTTAATGAACTGAAATTGCAAAGAGAATGCCGCGACTGAGGGCAGGGGAAAAAAAAAAGGATACATTTTCGAAAGGGTGGAGTCTATATACTTCTCATTTTGAAACAAATGCCCTTGACGAAAGTGCCTTGATGAAATCACCTTCGTAAGGTTTTAATTGTGCTCCCAGGGGTTAATAGACGCGTCGTGCCAGCAATGTTCCGTGCGTCGCGTGTACGTTATCAATCACTTTCGTAGACGGAATCGTGGCAAGGGTTTTATTGCAGTCGCTGAAATTCCCATGGGAGTTTGGGTCACATACCATAACGACAGGAGCTCGTAAACGGTTTTCAAAAAGACCGCGGGGTAAATTGAAAGTGTGTCGGATTTCAGTCCCCCTCCACTTCTTTTTCTTTCTTCTTTGGCATCCACCTCTTGTTATTTGAGAAATCATATCGGCTATTTAGTGATTTAAAGTGAAGTGGAAGGAGTCATAAACGAGGTACTGGATTCTATTTTGGGGCTAAAATTCAGAGGTAATGGCGCGTGTGATTGGAAGTAAAGCAGAAATTTTCGAAAGAAATCGATTTCTTCCGGTAAGTTCCAAAATGAATCGATTTCAGGTGAAAGGTGAACAATCTATAACTATAAATTGTTCCGAAATCTAAAGAAATGTCGAGCAACGGATGTGAAATTTAAGGACTTTCGTTTTATAATGAGAAATTTAAATATTCTCAGTTTAATGGAATTTGCATAAGAATTTTCTATGGTTACCTTATTGTTGAGGAAAATTGATTGTTCACTTCATTTTTAACAAGACATTTATTTATTTTTAATGGCTTTAGATTTAGAATTTTTAGAATATAAAGAGTAAAATATAACAAATCAGTTAAAATAACAAATAAGTTTGAATGACTTTTAATATGCTAGTGGAATATGAAATACCATTTATTATAAATATAAATGTTTTAAAACTGATCTAAAACATTTTAAATAATTAATTTTCAAGTTGAAAGTTAAGATTTGACGATTTTCCAAATAGAAAATATTGCTGTATTTGCAATTCTATAGTATTCAGTAATTTTAATATGTATTAAGGAGGCTATTGTTGCATTTGCTTTGTAATAGAAACCATATGCGAAAATATTATAAAATATCTTTTTGTCAAAGTATTCATTAGTTTAATTATTTATGTAGTTTAATCTAATAAAATGTTATCGAACTGCAATTTAAAAATTCATAAATATAATACGAAGAGTTATATAACACACACACACACACACACACACACACACACACACACACACGATATGAATTTTGTCTTATCTTCCATTATTTTTCATTTAAAGGTGTTATATTAGTCATAAACTAAAATGATTTCAGATACTTTCAATATAATTTAAATAATATTACT
This sequence comes from Argiope bruennichi, assembly GCF_947563725.1. NCBI lineage: Eukaryota > Metazoa > Arthropoda > Arachnida > Araneae > Araneidae > Argiope > Argiope bruennichi. Next base: position 50,517,223 of record NC_079158.1, read on the forward strand.
GAATAACAATACTACCGAATTCATTAATCCAAACATGCATTCCGTTTTTACCAGATATACTGTGTAACTCGGATTCTCATTTTTATCTGGATTTCGTATTTATATATTGTTCTTCCACAGAAATGTTTTACATTCTGTTTTTATCTTTGCAAGTAATTCTAAATATAGGAAACTGAATTTGCGATATTTGTCATCCTTAATCTCCAAACAACAATTGAAGTGGTCTGGAACTGCCTGATTAAAAAAGAAACAATCTCATATTTCCTTATTTATGGAATTATTATCATTTCCTATTGGGCTCTTTTTCACATAAGCCTTCAAACCTTTCCAATTATATTATCATAACAACTTGGTTAGATGAATAATTCAGGAATAGCATTAAATTCCATACAAGGAGATGGAAATTACCATTGTGTATGCAAGAGATAAATTTTCATAAGACAATAAACTGGTTTATTTACTAGTTAAACAGTTAAACTGGTTTAACTGGTTTCATAAGACAATAAACTGGTTACTCTGAATTAATAAGTTTTATAAGACAATAAACTTATTAATTCAGAGTTAAAAATGTATGCATGCATGGCAATAAGAAAGTTGCTATAAACTGACAGAGCGAATATAAAATAGATGCAGAAATACTTTAATATAAAATACAGAGATTATTTACTATATATTATATTATATACTATGATATTATATGCTATATTAATCCTACATAAAATAGCTATATTATAGTTTTAGCAATGTTGCTAGTTAATAAGAATTCTCTAAGAGCATTAATATATTGTTCATAGGAATTCGTAAATTTGTTTTCTATTTAGAAAAGAGAAAATATGATAGTATTTCTTAATGTTCTTCAAATATAAGTTGATAAATCTTCATAAATTAAATTATTCTTCAGAAATTATTAAAAAAGAAATCAAAAGGCATTTCTTGACTATTAATATAAAAATAAGATTTGAAAATAAATAAACAGATATTCAATTTATTCTATATATTTTTTTTCCAAAATTCTTCTATAATGTGATCTTAAAACTGGTTTCATTAAGTTCTTTAAAAAAGATACAGTAAAAAACGTCATTAATTCTATTATACTATTTTATATTTTGACTCATTTTTCTACTGTACATCATATTTTATTCCCATTTAAAATAAACTGAGGCATCACGGGAATCTAAAAAAATCATATAAAAAGAGAAAATCTAAATCATATAAAAAGAGAAAACAAAATACCACATAATTTTGCAACTTATATACTATATGTATAAAGACACTGTATTAACTCAATAGTATTATTCATTATGATTGTATCGAGATTTTTTTTATAGAATTTTAAATTCTTAAATTTTTTCGAAAGATATCAAGTATTTAAAAAAATAATGTACTTAATGTTATAAATTTTGTGCATTTTTTAATTTTTATTCATAATATTTAGCACTACATATTTTGAAAAATTCAATCAGAAAAAAAACGAAGGAATTACTATTTTAATATACTCATATAAAACAGGAGACAAGTTTTTTTTCTAAAAGAAGGCATTTATTGCTTTATTTAGTTATAAAAAATAACTGTTGAAACAATGTATGTGCTTTGATCTTTTGTTTTGACTTTGATTTTTTCAAAATAATGGGTTCTGTAATTGAATAAGCGACTTTTGATCAGTTTTGAAGTTATTTCAAGCTCTTGATTTTCTAAAATTGAAATAATTGTAAAATAATAAAGTTATTTCTTTATGAAACAAGCATAAATGTCATGAGAGAGTTTTATTACTTTTCAACAATTTTGATTATTATTAATAAAATTCTTTTGATTTTATTGCATTCGGGTCTAATCATATTAATCTCCAATTGCTCATATAATTATACATATATACATTACTCATATAAATTACATATATAATGATCTCCAATGAATCATATAATTACCAATGTACTCTTTGAAGTACATAATAGTACAATAAAAGAGCTATTATAAGTAGCAATAATTACAATAAATAAAACAATGGTACATTACTAACAATTCCCACTAATATAATTAATTTTATTGAGATCTTCTAATCATCAGTTAATTTGAAGACGATTAGCAAAAACTAATCGAATTATTAATATTTATTAACAACCTTTCGTGACCAATTTGTATAACAGGTTAATTGACTATGTTTTATTTTTTAAAAATTATATTTGGAGCTTGATATTCTTGATCCTATTAACAAAGTATTTTAATATAATATATGTTAAAGTTTTGATATTTCAATTGCTAAATGCATATTCTTTTTTATTGAGTGCACGTGTTTCTAATAAATACACTTCTTATACTCAAAATCTTGAATGAAAATCTTCTCAACAATGAGACCACCAAGTGCTCTTCAATAAAATTGCTCTATTTTAATACGTTTAACTCTAAAATAAGTATGAAATGAAGGAAGAAAAATGAACTTAAACTACATTTAAACCTCTTGATGTGCAAGAGTTCAACAATCAATTTCTAAACATAAAAATAATAATAATCTCAAATCCTAAAGCAAAGTCTCTGTTTAAATCTTCGATGAAATACAGGAAAGCAGATATTACAACAAATCCAACTATTCAGTTATCTCCGATATCCGCAAAAGCAAAATATCGGACCACTTTATCTACTCATTCAACATACAAGTGGTGCTTTTGTTATTCTTGGAGTCAACGATAAAAAGAAGGAAACTTTCTTCGTTTGTGAAAGAAGAGAAAGATGGAGAAACTACGAAACAATCCAAAGAAAATCATTTAAAAAACTCTTGTCCCCAAACTCTTCAGATTAAATGAAAGGAATGTTTCATTAGAAATAACATAGCGTTCAATGGAAAGAATGACAGAAAAAACAAAAATCAATTCCCATCAATACTACATATACAACAGAATGCTCGAGATAGATAGTGGCCCCAAAGAACACCAAAAAACATTACCCAAGGGAATTTATGGGGCAAACGAATTTTTCCCAACCCTACCTTAAAGACTAACAAAAGGGTTTAAGAAAGGGGAATAAAGAAATATTTTTGTAAAGCGCAGGAATTAAGTACTCACAATAAAGTAAAATCTACCTTCAATTGGGAAATGATCCCTTAATTCATTTAATGGGTAAAACCTTCAAAGTAGTAATTTATTGTTAAGAAAAGCATTTGAATTGCAAAAATGTTGGAAGCAGATTTAAATTCGACGAGTTAATTGAATGTAATCATACAATAAAGGAAATAATCCTTTTTTCAGTGATATTTGTTGTCAGACTGGAGGAATGCAATTCATAAAAATAATCATTATAGATTTAATAGCATTGGGAATTTCTAATTTTGTATTTCAAAGAAGTTTTAAAGAATAATCTTGCATTCTTGAAATGGAAATTTTACCTAGTCTTGAAATATGAAAGTTGCTCGTTTTTTTTAAAGTAATAAACCGCGAAAGACTGGCATATATATATATATATATATATATATATATATATATATATATATATATATATATATAATATAATCTTTTTAATTTATAAGAAATAAAGGCAAAAAAAATTATTGAATGCAATGATTGTAATAAATATAATAAAAATAAGTTTTTAATGAAAATATTTATTGATACTACATTGCCGTACTAAGTTTAGAAGATTTTCATATTTCAATATTTTTTGGTTCTTAATTTATGATTCATTATTATAAAAATAAAATATTCATGAATTTTTTTTTCAATTCCGTAACCTATAAATATAATTTAAAATTAATTTCAAAATATGATCTTTAGAAACGCAAAACAGGTCAGGTTAATAAATGTATAGAATCAGGATAGTTTACGGATTTAAATTCGATCTTTAAGCTTTCATCTCAAATTCGTACATATTCTTTAATAAATGAAATTTCCACAGAGAGCATTTCAACTCATAATTTTTGTACATATGATAAAATTTTACTTTGATAGGGTTTTTACAAGTTAGTTTAGTTAGTTTTCAATTTTTGTGTTAGAATATTTTAACGCAATGGAATGAATAGATATTCTACAGCTTAAGTATTTTCATACGGCTAAAATTTCCTTTTCGAATAATTAACTAATGTATTGGTATTAATATAATTGTAAAGTAATAAAACTTTTCAATTTTCAATATAAAATTATAAAGGTAGACTTCCTCACATATTATTCTCTAATAAAAATGCTATCTTCCTTAAATCACATAAAATTTTATGTAAGACCAGAATGGTTTCTTTGAATATAGATCAGGTATAGTTTTGTACTCGTTCAAATTACTGATTCCTGTAATATTTGTTTACAGAAATAGACTTAAATCCACGGAAATCTGTTACTTTCTCGCATATTCATCAAAAATTTTACCCCACCCCGTCACCTGTGCGTAAATTGCAGACTTTGGGTAAGATCGTAAATGCCTTGTATAGTATTGACGGAATATCGATCCCTGACATGAATTTAGCTTTTGTATTGAATCTATAATGTAAAACTTGATGATTTTTTGGCAATTAATTCCTGATTTTTAGGTTAATAACAGTCGATTTTTCCCCCCGATTGATTGATTCAAAAACTGAGCGCAGAACTACAGTTGCAATCACATACTAAATTTGATGGGTATTTACACTTAAGATGTTAAATCTGTGTACCACAGCTTATTCATGTAGCTTTCACCGTTTGGCAGTTATCTTGTTAACTTATAATAGGACAGACAGACTTCTCCAAAACGGATTTTGCTTAAAATTTGCTAGAAATCTACAAATTTGGTGTAAGGACCATGCACCAAATTTTATCCCTCTTTCTAAATAACACACTTAGAATTTTTATTTCCCTTATCATTTAATTATTATAGATTCAAATAATCAAAAGGACAAAAAGATTAACATAACAATCCCTGTAAATTTAATACATAAAAAAATTGTTTTGGTCATTGAAACGTTTAAATAAACATATGTTTGTGCATCGACCCTCAAAACCAATCATTAATCCCTCTACAGTTCAGTAATCGCCAATCCACCGATCAGTCTACTCCAGGGTATTTCAAACCTCCATATTCATATGCAACTAGTCTGTTTCATACACACTAGTCCAAGTTTCGCGAAAGCGAAGGGCACCAACCTAGCAGACCACATTTCACTACATTTCCATCAATAATTCAATACCAGCCCTCAGCTCTACTACAAGGCATTGTCTGTTTGTTTACCTGCGTTCATGAAGTGTACGGGTTGCCAGTCAGGAAGGGGGGTTTCTGGGCACTGTCTGTTCAATTCGGCTAAGTGCACCTATCCTCCGGCTCGAGATAAATATCCTACTCCAAATGCGAAACTTGTCCTGTATTAGCACAGTAATTGCTATGGAGATACAAGTGGCTTGGCTCATCTTTGCTGTACAACTTAGTCCAATGAATACTCTTATCTGCTGAAGTGGTGTATGGGTATTATGGGTATTCTTCATGGGAATTCTGGGTAATGTGGGGATTTTATGAGCCCCCAGAATATGATGATGCAAGTTGGTTGGTAAAGTATTAGTAATTTATAATGGAGCTCTTAATTATGATAAGTTAAAATCTCTGGAATGTTTTGAGCTTTGCTTGATATAAGAAATTTTCCGCCATCTTTGGCCTTTTGAAAGCAAAGTTCAATTCGATAAAAAATTATGAAATCTAAAACAATAAAAAAAATCTCGAAGTTTCAGATATATTACTTCCTACCAAACCGATTTGATCAAGGACACAAACCCTTTATCAAACCTAATAACATACCATACAGAAATCGAAAAAATATTTTGACAACATTTTTTTTATATAAAATTGATTCGGTAGATTGTATTGCTAGTTTGAGATAAAATTAATATAATCAATTTTTAAATGAATCTATTAAGATTGACTGATTTTTTTTTGTTTTAATACAAACTTATAACTCATTATTAAAAACTACTATGGAATCCTGCAGTTATTTTTTTCTTATATCTGCCACTTGTATGTGATCAAAACTTGACCACTTGTATAGAATCAAATTAATTTAAAAAATAGATTAACTGATAATTTAGTTCAGAAAATATTAAAAGGGATATTATGAGAATAGTCAAGTATAAAAAATTTGAAATCTAAATATATCAGGAAGTGAGTAATAGAAATGGCATATATTATTATTTTTTTTACAAATATGAAACAAGCTAAATAAAAATGAATCCTAGAGGAAACAAATATGCCCTATATAAATATTTTCAAGGATATCATTCTAATTTATCTTTACGTTGATTAATGCATATATGCTGAAAATCAAGAAAAACAGAATATCGGAATTGTTTCATGTTTGCTTATAAGAAATACCCCTCCCTCCCAAAAAAAATCTTAACCTTAAATAATTACATTAAATTTTAATAATTCAAACTGCATTTTTTTATCTAAGCAGATCTCTTCTTAAGTGAGCTTGATTTATTCATTAACAAATTCAAATTCAAATTCAAATTAAGGAGATAATAACGTAATAAAAACGGAATGTTTTATAGATGAAATTATATTTTTGTTTCTTTCTGTAATAATTCTAAATTATGTAATTGAGAAATAAAATTAATTTTCTTACAGTCCATTTAGCTAAATCAACAATTAATATATCTCAAGTATGTATGCAAATGTTCAACATAGATTAAAGTTATTTTGGACGTAAACAAGATGTAAAAAATAAATAATTCAATTCACAATTTTTTATATGAAAATTTTAAAAACGATGGAAAAGGGTAGCTACCCTCCCAAGAAAGAATCAAAACTTGTAATATTTTCAACAATGTATCTTCATGCTTGGCAGATTCTTTTCAAATTAAATGCTTAATGCAAAAAAATGTATCGAAGACATTTTGTAAAGATTAAGATTTTTTTGTGTTTCCTAAAGAGAGAAACAAAAAATAAAATATTTTTAATTTGAAAAGTTGATTAAAGTTTTCTGTTAACGCAAACATATTGCGAGTAATTAGTTTAATTGATTTTTTTTACGATGATGATTAGAAAAAAGAATTTAGAATACAATCTTTTTTTTAAAAAAATGACAAAATTAACGTTTATTTTAAGTTAACGCCTTAAGGAACCCCTCTTATCAATTTTAATCTAGAAAAAGAACATTTAATTATTTTTTTTACCGACGAATGATATTGTGAAAAATACTGATTTTGCTCAAAAGCAATATAAAAATATCAACTAATTAAATTTAGAAATTACCATTTAAAAACATTTCAGTTTAATTATTTTGCATAATAATAATAGATTTCATGAAATATGGCATTTCAATGGTAGTTGAACTGGATTCAAACAATATTCCTAGACAATGCTCAAGTAAGAATTAATCCTTTTTCGAAGCCTTGCGTTTCGTCATTCTTTTTTCTCCTTTATACTTTTGCGTCGAAATTTTAAAATGAAGAAAAAAAAAAGTTGACGGAAATAAAATAAATCATTCTCATTTCTACGACAAGTCGAAGTTCTTGAAATCAGTTTTTCTCAAGTTCTCGTAGTCAAAAATAAAATGCAACAAAAGGAATGGAAAACTCGAAAAAGCTGACTTACATTTTTCTATTGGTTTATCCCGTTTTCCCACTTTTTCTTAACGAAATGTACTTTTGCACACGTTTTGGGGATGACACACCACGAATTTCTTTTATTTCAACTCTTTTCTTTTTTTCTTTGGCGTTTTCAACTGCATTCTTTTTATTTATTAACATTTTTCCCTTAAGAATCACGCTGTCGCTAGGGAGATGATTTCATAGTGTATAAAGTACGATGAAGAAGAGTCTTCTTTGCACTTCGTCGAGAAAATACATTTTCTTCCTTGTTCTTTTTTTTTTCTTTTTATATTCTTTCTTCCATATTTTTCTTCCATCTTGAAAAGATAGTCTAGATTGCGTTATATTTTTATATTGATTTGTTTTTTCTTTTCCTTTTCTGATTTTTTTTTTTTTTTTTACTCACTATTCTAATAGAAAGAATAGACAGCTAAACTCTTGTATTCGGATTGGAAAAACGAGCAACGCATTTATTTCCAATTTTTTTATCTGCTTACTTATATTTTGCACAATAATTTTCTCGTAACCCTTAGAATTTCTTTTTAAAAAAGAATCACTGCATCCGAAACTAATTAATCAAAATCTAAGAATCATTCTAATGCTTCGCATTTCAGGCTTGGAAAAGTAAAAATATGCTTTCGACGTGAAGTATGTAAAGTGTTGTTACTTGTCAGCTATTATAGTTAAATTCCTTTTTTCAAAAATTAAATATCTAATATAGAAAATCGAGCAGTGTGATAAATTGTATTAATTTTAAGTAAAAATAAAAGATTAATTTAAAGATATTAAGTAAAATTTAAGACTTCTTCCAATGCTTCGTATCGCATTCTCAGACAAGAACGATAACTCATAAAATAACTTCTATTTGTCAACTGACACTGATTAATTCTTTCTTTCTCAGTAATAGAATTTTAAATGATGATATTTAATTAACATATTTGCTTTAGTAATGAAGCTTTTTGTTACGAAGAAACGCATCTAACTTGAAAAGCATGAGCAGTTGCTTGATATCTACTAATTTTATTTCATTTACAGACAATTAAAAATATTGTATTCTAGATTGGATACATCGTCAAATCATTCAATTCCATCTCCTTTGCCTGTTTATTAATGTTTTTATAAAGTTTCTTAGACTTTAGATATTTGAATAAAAAATAAATCATTGAATTTGAAGAGATTTAATTAACAATTTCTCATAACATTTACATGAAATATTACAAAAAATATAATCTCGAACTTTATTGTATAAAATACTGTTGCATCCAATTTAGAAAAAAAAACCGTCATAAATTTATTTCCATCTTTTTGTCCGCTTATTACCATTTCCTTTCCATTTAGAGATTTTAAATAAAAAAAAATAAAGCTCTGAAAGCGAAGATAATTAATTGAAATCTAATTATAGCAGTTATTTGCAATAGATTTTAGAATAACATTAATAAAGAACACACGCTTCTAAACTTGGTAATAAAAAGATGTTAGCATAGCTGTTGCCATAGAATATTTCTTATACTTCCAATTTGGAAATTTTCCAAAATTTGGGGGGAAAAAAGTAGTTTAAGTAAATAATTCATACGCTTTAGATTTCGTTGTTAGGAGAATTATTTCAGAAAAATAAGTTGTTGTTGAATATAAACACTTTTCAAGTAAGTTGACTGAATTAACTCTCCCATTTTTGGTGGTATTTTATAAAAAGGAATTTCAGCTGTCATGGAGCAGAAGTTGAATTCATTAAGTCTTATATTCATCTTTAAAAGGTCGCCAAATTTTATTCTAGGAAAATGCGTGTAGTATTCATAAATGTCTAAATTTATATATAATTTAAAAGCAATAATGTAATATTTTCCATAATTTAAATATATTGTTTTTAGCTTATTTCAATGAAACATTTATCAAAATTTCAAGAAAAAAATTTCATACGAAAGTGAACAATATAAGAAAGTTAAGGAGGAATTTTTATAGAATATTAATGAATTGTTATATTGAAATAAATAAAAAATAAATAAAAATATTTTCAAATTTAAAGAAATTTGAATTGCGAAATTCAAGAAAGTTTCTTTTCACGAAACCATCCATGAAGAAAGCAAATATTATGAAATTATCAAAAATTACTGGAAGATATTGAATTGAATCATTTTTTATATTATTTTAGCTGAAAAATTTAATTAAATAGAAGTTTAAACATTTTTTTTACAAATTGCAAAATAGTATTTATTGTCATTCTAGTTATTAAACTAGAATAATCATTAAATAGCAATAATTTTACATAGATAAATGTACTATTTCCTACAAGTATGATGTTGGAGGTAAAGTAGAAAAATGGATCTAAATATGTATATTATTACTGTGGACGGTCAGAAATGAAATAAAAACGTGTAAGAAAAATTCGTATGGTTGAAAAAAAAATCACATGAAGCAAAATTTGTCTTTGGCTCCTTTTATATCATTATATAAATTAATTTTTGATCATCTAACTACATGTAAGAATTTTTCTCTTTTAAAAGTCCTTATCAACCTTCCAATACGATAAACTGCTTTTTTTTCTAAATAACATATTCCACTAAAAAATAGGAAATTCATATTCACATTTTTTATAAAGAATATGAGTAAATTAATATTCCGACTATAAAATCTCGACTGCGTCTTGGCTTATATACTATACAATTCTTATTTATCAGATAAGTAATTTGATGAAAATCAGAGAAGTTAGGCTTTCAGTGGCTTTAATATAACTTTTTTCGCTGACCTTATTCATATGCTTTAGCGTTATGAAACAACCATATCCAGGGCTACGTAATTAATATACTGGTTTCATTTTAAATACGCAAAACAAATGAAATATAAAAACATATAAAAATCATGATGATGAATATTTCAAAATAATGCAATTTAACTCGTTTATTCTCGTTTCCGGCAAAAAATAACTTTACCGATCGATTGAAAGCTAATCTGAAGTTTGGAATCATTTATAGAGTCTCAATAACGATGAAAAATTTGAAAGATTCAATATCAAATATAGAATTAAGAGATTTCATGTAACTTATATCAATGCATAAAATGTAAAATTTAATTTTGGACGAAATAATTATAATTTGAAAGAAATTTAAACCAATTATATAATTTCTTTATTTAATGTGCTATATAAAGAGAAGTATAAGAGGAATCTTTAAACTCTAAATTGAATTGCGTTTTACTCCTAAGTAATTTTAAAATATTGTTTTTTGTATAATAGAAATGGTGGAAAATTTATAGTTGAACTAAAGAAAAAAGAATACAGAATACTATCTAAAATTTAGGAAAAAGTTATTAGTAAATTGTATAACAACTTCATTAATTTGTGTGTTATGTAAACTTGTGCGTAAAAAGGGAAACGGAGCTTGAATAATACAAAAACGCTTTCAAAAGTTCAGCGCTTTTATGTTTCCAACTCAATTTACGAAACAGAGTTTATATTATTTTAAAAGAAATCTTTAGTAAAGCAAATGCTTCCCATTAATTTCAAACTTGAAAAAAAATCAGTGAAAAAGTATGGTGAAAAATGAATACAATAAAAATTATTTTGAATAAGAATTAATTCAAAAATGAATAATAAAATCAAATTATGTGTTAAATAATCTGGTATAAATATGTACATAAAATAGTATATATAAAGTATTGGATACACTCATTTAACATTTATACAGTAGCTAGATGTTAGTGAAGCTTCGAAGTAGAATCGAGACTTAAATATTACATAAGAGCACAAGGGGCTTGAAATTTTTGTGCGTTTAACCCCATTCAAGGAAGGGCTTTCTAAAATCTTCTCTAAAAGAATGTTCCCGTAAAGAGAATACTTCCGAAAAGTGAGTTGTTTCCACAAGATACAACCTTCCCCTCGCTGGGGAGATAATTTCTCCACCTTGGTTCTCTCGAACCTCAGGGGCAAAGTCAATAGTTTCTTCTCCAAAACCGTGGAGGTATTTTTCTATCAAAATCCCTTCCAGCAGCGAAGGCCAACAGAACGAAGAAAAATGGTGGAGATCTGGGATTTGTTTTTACTTACTCGGCAAAGAAGATTTATACAAAAATAATAATCTTAAGAAATGTATGAGAATACGGTTCAATTTCCTATTTTAAGTAATATTTATATATTTTCAGTGTGGTGCCTAAATAAATTAATTAGCTAGGGATTTTCTTTAGGTTTTGAATATTTAATAATCATCTGTAATTAGTTGTTTGCATAACTTTGGTTTTTCAATTTCATTTTTCATTAGTGATATTACAATGCTTAAAATAATTTATTTGCGTAAAATTATTTCTTATTTTGGAGGTATTCAAAGTAGTTAATTTCAATTTTTCCCAGAATATGTTTTTTTTTTTTTTTTAGAATTCAACTTAAGTTTGAATAATTTTTAGCGGTTTTTACATTACATTTTTACTGTTAGGAACTGAAATATTGACAAAAATTTCTCTAATTGACTAAAGCTCTTGACTGTCACTTTAGAGTATTTTTTAAAAAATGCATTCACCAACCGACATTGCTATTGTGCATTGGGGTTTCTGGGGCATAATGGGATTTCTGATATCTAACTTGTGTGTGATGAATGTGTGCTTGCGTGCGATTTTTCCAAAGACCAACCATTTGTCGCTTTTTTAATTCAATTAATTTTAAATTGATAATTCAATAATTTAAATTAATAATTTTTGCGGTAACTTCAAGAAATATCATGCTCAATTAATAATTTTCGCGGTTTCAAAATTTTAATATATCATCTTTCTAAAGGTACCAAATTATAAATCGTACATATTTGGATTGAATTTTGACATTTTTTAAAATTACTTTTTCTCAACTTTTAACAATAGATTATTACATTATTGTCCTGAAATTCAAACAGGTTTCATTGTTTCATAAATTATTTAATCAAGTGATTTTCTTCTATTGTTTAAAGCTAAGGAAGAATGATTCTGTTTATAATCTTTGTAATTTATAAGACAAATAATAAGCTGCAGTAACAAGAGATTTATAAGATAAATGAACCTGAAATTATTTTTTAATATCGCTATGATGTCATGGATCCTGTTTTCCTTAAGAAAAGTTCATGTTTACAAAGAATAAAACAAAGCAAAAGTAAGATACAATAACACAATTTTAATGTCTAGCAGTTTGATGGATATAAGGTAAAACTGCAGTGCAAAGAAAGTTATAAGAAATATTAACTGCGATTTATATTTTTAATAGCGCTTTGATGTCATGAGATTGGTCTATTTTAGAAAGATTTACGTTTACCAAGAATAAAACAAAAATAAGATCAAATAAAACACGGATATTCTGAACTTCATTAAGAATTTTTAAATCATGATATATACTATCTAATAAGTTTAATTAATTATTTAAATTTTATTTTATGAAATGTAAAACATTGTGAATAAATTTTATATATCAAGGAATTCTAACGCATGTTTTTATGCAAGTTAATGGACAAGTGCATTTCAACTTGACTAATTAAAAAATATTATTTGAAATTGGAATTAATTCAGCTTTTTCCCTCCGATCTTTTGAATTTCTTATAAATGTAAAACAAACTTATTCGAACTTATTGCCGTCAGTTACAAGTAAAAATTAGAAATCATGAAAAATAATTTGATTCCTGAATGCTTTTACGAGTTAAAGATGTTCTTATATTCCTCATCGAATTAAATGAGTAATTCTTGATCCCACTTCACTTAAGGATTTTGCTTCCGTACCATGCAATCTATCATAAAAGTAATAAAAATACACAACCGTTTATGCACTCATTAATTTTAAATTGTTATTTAAAATTTTATTGAACAATTGTTTTAATCAAATCCTTGTAAATTGTTCACTTATAATTTTTTTTTTTGTTATAGTTCTTTTTTTATTGAAGATATTTACACTTCTGATTAAATAATGATTGTTATTACTTTATTTATTGAAATAATTTATTTTATTTAAATGTTAAAAATAAATCTTTGCTGTTGTTTTTATATTTAAAACTTTCGTTCTTTTTGTGTTGTTTGTTTTTTATATTTATTTTTTCTTAGTTCGAATCTTTAGATCAATTGAAATTTATTGCTGCCGTTTAACTTTCAAAATATCCCTACTTTGATACATTATAAGATATTTTTGGAAATAATGCATATAACAAACATACATTTTATAAATAGGTTTAAGGCTTCACTGAATAACAATTTTCCATTCTTAAATATTATATATTTATATTACTTAATGCCCTTGAAGAAATATTTTATTTCCAATTTTTTTCTCATTTATCCTTGCGGTTGAGAAGGAATATCATCATTAATGAGATGTCGGAGGAATAAAGGCTTGTTTATAATTTGTTTGTTTTTTCAAGCAAATTACAAGCATGTTGTTTTATTGGAACATACTTACTTTAAAAGAAAGATCAAATGTACCCTTAACTATATCGAATAACGATACACTTCTTATCCAACAATATCTACGACACGTTTTCTTTCTTTATTTTTGAGACCATTGAGATCTTTTGGCATTTTTGCTTTTTTCTCTAGCCTTTTACTGCATGGTTTTGAAGCCATTAGTTGCAATCCGGGTATATTTTTCTTGTGTAACTTGACCCCAATCTATCTCTTCTTTGACAGCTTTTTCCAAGTTTTTGGCCATTAAACAAACAACCAACACTCGTAAACAATGTTCCAAATCTTTTGGGCTTCTTTTTATTCTTGCAGTTTGGTCCTTTTTCGATACTTTTTCTCGACAATTGGTTCATTTTCTCTCGACCATTTCCTTTCGTCCTTTACAAATTTTTGAAAACTAAGTTTCCTTTTTTTTTTCTTCCCTTTTTTTCTCCTCTGAGCCATCAAAGCGAAACGGAAGAAAAATGTTAAAAAATTGCCGAATTACTAAAAAAAAAAAAAAATACTGGTCTCTTTTGTTGAAAGAGTTATATTCCTTCAATCTGATATTTACTTATATCGCATTGCTTCTTTCGTATTTTTTTTTATATTCCTATTTTTTTGGAAGAATCTCCATCATTAAAAAATTCCTAAATTATATATTTTTTTTAATATCTTTTCTGCATGAGAAACATACAAAGGCGAGAATATTATATTCTTCTAAGAAATTCGGTCTCGACATTTTGATGAGCCTTCCAGTTTTGGACTTCCTTCTGTAAAAATACAATCACTTTTAGAGTTATGTATGTCTCTTTAGTATATCAATAAATTCTAGTAAATCTGTAACTTTATGAGAAAATTCTAGTAAATCAGTAACTTTAGTATATGAGAATTCTAGTAAATCAGTAACTTTAGTATATGAGAATTCTAGTAAATCAGTAACTTTAGTATATGAGAATTCTAGTAAATCAATAACTTTAGTATATGAGAATTCTAGTAAATCAATAACTTTAGTATATGAGAATTCTAGTAAATCAATAACTTTAGTATATGAGAAAATTCTAGTAAATCAATAACTTTAGTATATGAGAAAATTCTAGTAAATCAATAACTTTAGTATATGAGAAAATTCTAGTAAATCAATAACTTTAGTATATGAGAAAATTCTAGTAAATCAGTAACTTTAGTATATGAGAAAATTCTAGTAAATCAGTAACTTTAGTATATGAGAATTGTAGTAAATCAGTAACTTTAGTATATGAGAAAATTCTTGTAAATCAGTAACTTTAGCATATGAGGAAATTCTAGTAAATCAGTAACTTTAGTATATCTTAAATCTTAGCTTGGTGTGTAAAATTCAGTATAGTATTAATTCATTTAACCAAAATTCGGTATTTATATAAAATTTTGGAAGGAATTCTACAAAAGGAAGTCTTTTGGTTCATCTGTGTTTATGTGAGCATAAGACGAAACCATAGCAAGGGGAAATGATTTTGGAAAATAATTAGCAAATAATATAAAACATAATACTAATATACAAATAGTAGATGTGTATCAGATAGAAAATGAAGCACATCAATTGACAGATTTCTAAACTGTCTATCCTTTTTTTTATATAAATGTTAAAAGAAATACACAATGCGAAAGGTAAATAAAATTAAATTCATAAATTTGATGCTAAATCATAAGCATATACCAAATCTTCCTCAGTTTTTAATCGATCAAGGAAAGAAATTATAAATTTTGTTTACATCATTTTAATGACTTATTATGTATTTAAATTATGAATGTATGTAATATCATTATTGCAAAAATAACTTAATCATTAATTAGACATTTTATAAATAAGATACTTAATATTATACTTAATAAATGTATAAAAAGTCGAGGGAGAAAATTCATGATTACTTTAATTAATTTCTGTGATATTTAATCATTTAATCAATACATTAATTTGCAATTGGTATATAACACATAACTTATATCTGATATATTAGAATGTATGTTCTCATAAAGATATAAGAATTAGCATGTTTTAAAAGGTTTTTATCTGATATAAAAATGTATAAATATGGTAATGTTATAAAATAAAGAGCAATTTAAACACGATAACATAGGGCATATATAAATAATTCCAGATGCTAAACTACGCTTCTAAAACCCAGTAAATATGCTTCTGGTTAACAACTAGGAACCTAAGGGAAAATTATTTTCAATATACAGTTATTCCATTTAAAAAATAACATATAAATTTTTTGCTTTTTTAATTTGTAAAGGTAATTCGTAAAAATGATGCAAATGATAAATTCAGTTGGCCCTGTTAATATATTATGATTTATAGGTAAACATAGCTCACAAAACGTCAAATAAAATGATTGTAAAATATTCTGCCAAATGAAACCCAAAAGAATGAGAGAGAATATATGAAGCGATCTTCTAAGTTAGGCAAATATTCTTTCCCAAAAATTATTCAAACCAGATGCGACCAAGCCATTATTTCAATCATCTTCCGCATTCTTCCACATTGTGCACAGCTGAGACCTTCACTTTAACCGTGACTTTACGAGGATTTTTTTTATATCCATACTTTTTTTCAACCATAAAAGTTTTGTTCGCATTTACATTTAAAATATTCTTTTAAAGTATCGAACATTTCTTTGCTAGTCCGAAAAAGAAACGAGAAATCCTCTGATACTCCAATGACTTATTTTATGTCGCCATTTTTGAAATTCAAAATTGTGTTTAAAGCTTAAGAATGAAATCGTTCAAACTCATTTTACTTGCCGAAAAGTCATTTTATATCGGATTTCTCAGAGAATTTTCAAACAAAATCGGCCAAGAGATTCGTAAAGAGGCGTATGTCGTTACGCTCGATGCTTGTGAACAGAGGATTATCTTGGGGACTGATGCATTCTCGCTAGTCGCTATAATTTGCTGTTTCATTCTAGTTTTTTGAGAAAAAAAATGTTTTTTTGCCTCATCATGTTAGTGAAGGGTTTAAATTTATAATAGCTATTTTTCTCTTTCTTATTAAATGCTCTAAAGACGAATTTTTTATACACTTTTGTTGAATATACATAAAATAAAATCATATCATATCATTTCATTTTTTTTTCATAATGGCTTAATAAATTCCTTTGATTAAGAAAGAAATTAATTTTAAAGGAAATGATAAACATTTCTAAAATACATTATTTCAAAATAAAATAAAGCATATGGAAGATAATATATATTTTAATTAAAGGATGGTCACAGATCTTTGAAATTGATAGGTTGCATATCAAATATTTAGAAAACTGCTTGTTTTAAACTATTGTTTTTTTATTCTATTAGATTTACTTCTAATGATGTTATCTAGAAATAAAATACTAGAATAAGAAAATTACATCTAAACAGTGAAAATCGTTTTGCCTGGTATAAAAATTATAAATTCAATATTAAAATTAATAATGAGAATAATATACTTATGTATTATTTAAGCTTAGCAACATTTATAATTTATAAAAAAATATCTGTTGCATAGCAGAAGTCAAGTGCCTATTTTACATTTTTGTTGATAAATCGGCTCCCAATTATTTCATGCCATTTAAGATATTTTCAAAAAACTTCAAGGATTTGTAAAAAGCGATTTTTTTTTTTTTTCAAATAACTACTGTCAAACGTTGATATCCACAATTTTCATTTCTCCAATCACTGTGAATGAAATCTTAAATATCTCCAGCCTCAATTAAATAATTTTTTAAAAATAGTTTAATTTGTATCCCATTCTTATTTTTTTAAATAAGACGATTTAACAGAAACAACGTATTTTTGTCAGAATTTATAAATTTTATAAAATCGATATGACTGACTCTCTCACTTTTTTATTCTTTAAAAAATTCAATTGTTGTGATAAGAACAAATTGTATAATATATAGATGAAGCTTATTTCACTCAATGATGATATGATAATATTCTCAGATATTAGTATTATATTATTATATATTAGTAATATGTATTTATTAATTAATATTATTATAATAAATAATGATATTAACCCTTATCATGGCAAGATTGCTTTTTTGAAGAAAAGCAAATATATATATATATATATATATATATATATATATATATATATATATATATATATATATATATAATATATAAAATACAGATAATCTACTATTTTTATTTTTGAAGTATAAATAAACGTCTAGAAATGTCTTGTGTTTAATAAAACTAAGTTAAAAGTTATTTTATAGTGGTAGTATATTTTTATAAAGTTGTATGTATGGTATACTATACAAAATGAACATAAGGGTTAATATAAGACATATAATTATTAATATTGTTACGGAATTTCCGGGGTTCGTTTGGATAATGGGGGTTATATGGTGTGAAGAACGCTCAATCACCAGGCGGCAGTAGAAAATAAAACAACGACGTTTATTTACACGAAGACACACAAGACGGCACAAAGACGACAGTTATGTACAGCACAGAAGACGATTATCTTCAGCCGAGACGTGCAGCAACAACAGTATACAGCAGCATACAACAGTATACACAGCAACTCTACTCCATCGCTGCTCCGCTAGTCCCTGGAAGGCGAGTTCTTCACCGTCGCTTCCGACTACTCTTCGACTCCACTGGTCCACGACTACTCTAGCCGATCTGGTTCACCCTGCTCCCGGCAGCTGCGGGTGCTTCCTTTTATAGGTCTCAAGAGGCGGGTCTAGAAGCCTCTCAACCAATCAGGAATGTTCGAGGCGTATCTCCATTCCTACTGGACGGAACGGGAAAATTCTCGATGTTTCGGGTATAATCTATTTTGGCGCCAAATGGTCGCCAAGCACTGGGACCTCCTATGTAACCAACTATGCTAGGAAGCAGTATTACAGATTCGTAACAATATTATTAATTATAAATAATTATTAATAATATTAATAACTATATATTATTAATAATAAATATATTATTAATATTAGTAGTATATTTATATGAAAATAAGAAAATTGCATCCAAACAATGAAAATTCACAACTATATTATTATTTTTATATAGGTGAATTTTATAGCTATATTTAAAAATATTATATGAAAATGTTGTGGTTTAAAAAAAGAATTAAATTTGCAGAAAGATATCAGTTTCTAATAAAGGGAAATAAAGATATTTTATCCTTATTAACAAAAGTTAACACAACTTTTTTTATTATATCTGGTATGATTTCTACATTGACTACAATATACTTGCAGCAAAATATTTGATTTTTTAAAAATTATTTGTTAATATTGTTAAATATCCTTACAATTTATAATGAGCCTATTTATAATATATCGAGCTCCATCTCATAGAAATATATTTTCTGGCATCTCACAAAGGAATGATTGATGGTACATAGCAGTAAGAATTGGCTATCCGTTTGAAATTTCATCAAATACGATACATCAGTGTGTCAGTGTTTTTTTCTTCGTCGCTTAAAAATGTCTTTCCATCCGCATTCTTCCCAAGGATATCGATCAAGCCCTGGTTATAAATCCAGCTCAGGTAATAGAACAGAAGAATGATGAACTGCCAACCGAAAGTTCTATTCGTGGATTGTGCACTTTCAACACCAGTTAAAATTGACACCATGATTAATAGGAAATCTTCTACTCCATACGCAGGGATTCATTCGTTATTTAAACGTCGCTTTTCAAACGCTTGGTCTGGGTGCCTTATGCAATGAGAACCTCCAATTTCGTGCGCATGAATCAAATTCTCAAACATCGCCATTTCCTCGGCGGCAATGAATGAATTGAATTCCTAACTCTGAATTCCAAGTCTGGGACTTTCTTTTCTCGTCTCCTCCATGGCATGTCATCAATTCTTAAAGTTTTGATTTTTGAATTTTCGGTTAAGTTTTCCCTTCCTAAGCACCTGAGAAAAATATAAATGCCCTATGATATTTTCGAACGTTGTAACCATTTACAGCCGGTTGCATTTTGTGGTATGTTATATCTTGGAAACAAAATCTAATATGCTGATGTATAGATAAATTGTAACAAAAGGCTAGGAATTGTAGAAATATTTTGCTTATGTTTAAAGTCAGATCGTATATTAAAATGTATAATATATTTTAATTGAATAGTACTCATTATACTGGGAATATCTTTTTTTTTGTTTCATAGTTACAATTATTATAAATATTTTTATTGACATCCAATAGTCAATGTTGCTTATTCTTTGGAGGTAAGATCAGAAGATTTACTTTACATACAGGGTTTGAGCCATTACGAAATCATTGGAACAAAGTTTATTTTTAAACTATTTTGGAAAAAAAAAGCAGCATTCACTTAGTGAATGTTCTTGGTCAGAAAAATTAAGAATTATAAAGGGGGGGGGGACTAAATGTCATAGATAATCTAATAGGACTCTGTGTAGCTTAAATTTGACCATATGCGTTCATATCTTTTCTCTCAGTATAGTATGGAAATTTGGAGAAGAAATAACTTTAAACCGCTATTGCTATTTGTTGGCTCAAAATTCCAAGATGCGAGTCTTATAGTTCTAACATGACATCAGAAGAGACCACAGATTCTTAAAGAAGATATATTTTGCATTTCATCTCATTATATATAATGTAAATATCTTGTTAAAAAGTATCAAAGGATACTTACATTTCAACTGAATAACTAGCGAATTTTGGTTGCAGTTAACTGTATTGCTTGCTGTTTACTAAAGAAAAATTTATTTGATTTCTTGAAATCAAATTATCTACATTTACATCTAATTAGTCGATATCTGTTAATATATTTATCTTGTGTTTTTAAACATTTTATGAAGAACTTTGAATTCATTAATTAATGATTTGCTTTTATAGAAGAATTATTTTCAACCAGGTTGGGACAGGTAGAATTTCATAGAATATAATTCACTTTTAAGACTTGGCACAGATAATAATTTGATGATCGGAGACTCTCAAAATATTTAAATTTTCAATTATTTGTTAATATCACTTTAAAATGTTTATTTAGAATTAAAAAACGCAAATAATGTTTCAAAAAATTTAAATTAAATTGGCTGTTTGTTTATTCAATCGAAAGGAATTTTTATATACTTTTAAGGTTAGGAGTCGAAACACTCAGCGTGGGTAAAATAATTTCTAACTAAGTTAATTAAACTCATTATATAAGCATATACCTAATTTTATTTTTAAGTATTTAATTATTTCGTGGTTATGTTTTCAATAATGGCTAGTTTTAAATCGGTAACATATTTTTAGTATTTGCACATTTTAAAGCACTTAGGGTACCATATTTCATTCATTTACCATATTCATTCTACCATACTTCATTCTCTTTCATTCGTCTATTCTGACCATGGTCGAGTGGTTATATTCATATATTTGGATTTACTCCATGAGTTTTGCGTAGAATGCCTCAACTAAAATCTTCACTCAGGCTTCTTAGGCTGAGTGGTACATCTTCTGTTCAACCACAACAACGGATAACTTCCCCAGCAACCATTAAGAAGTAATTAAGGTAAACGTGAAGTAGGAAAGTTATGCCTCACACTTCACTCTGCAGTCGTACTAGTTCTGCCTTAACCATGGTACTAGCAATTTCTTTAGGAACCTATTTTCTGGCTGTTTGCTTAATGTCCAGTCATTTACCTAGCGGCTGTGGAATGCGCTTAGACATAACGCTTGAGACTAAGTGCATGTGAGGTTCGGTACATTACTGCTCCACGTAAATAATTTAGAGAACCATGGCGCCATTTCAAGATGTGCGCTTTTGTTGCTAAACAATGGAGGGAATATATATGGCAATAGACTAACGTGGTATTTATTCCTGACTGTGCTAATGTTAATTTAACAATGATATTATTCTAGAAACCTTTTGTATTTTAAAGGTTTTATTTGAATTCAAATTTGTTTTAGTTGCCTCTTTTTATTTAAT
Organism: Argiope bruennichi; assembly: GCF_947563725.1. Lineage (NCBI taxonomy): Eukaryota > Metazoa > Arthropoda > Arachnida > Araneae > Araneidae > Argiope > Argiope bruennichi. The sequence continues at coordinate 50,539,037 of NC_079158.1, forward strand.
TATTACACTTGATGAAGTTTTGAAATATATCATAACATTCATTGAAAATATTATTTGTAAGATGAAAAATAATTTACCCTTAGACGCAGGATTATTTGTTTTAAATTTTAAAAAATTGTTTAATATAGGAAAATAGTCATAGGTTACGTTAAAAAAATTCCAGGTAATTATATAGTATATTTACTTTGATAAATATACTATACTTTGATAAACATATTGTTGAAAAAAGTTTTGAATTGAAAAAAAGTTGTATGTATGGCAGCATACAGTATTTTCCAAAAATCTAGCTCATATCTTATATAATTTTCCTCTACAACATCACGCATTGATAGCTTGTCTGACAACGAATGAGAAGTAAATTTTTAACTATTAGATTAAATAAATCATAATTTTATAGGGAACTCAACAATAGAAACCATCTCTTCATCCACCATATACAAATGTAAAAAAAAAAAAAAGCGATATATCTTACCCGCCAAATGTAATGCAAATTTTTTCTTTCATACAGGATTTATTGTTTATAATTATTAACCGTTTTTTGAATAAAATTAAGTGGATTTGGATGTAGACATTTGGCAACAATATGCATTTAAGGGTTGAATTAACGAACATATTTTTGATCATTTGGAAAGATACCAATAAAATGTAGAATATAGTTTTTAAACATTCAAATACTTTATTTCACTTATTAAATACACTGTTGTGGGCTTCTGTGATCTGTTTTCTTTCCAATTTTATTTCAGAATAATTGTAATAATTTTACAAGTATGCTAAACTGGAAATGATAAAAATAAATACTATCATGGATAATTTCATTTTTAATTCTATATACAGGACACTTTCTTTTTTTAAACAAACGCGTGACTGGAATAAATGTGTAGTCATCATTAAAAACAAATCTGCTTTTATTTGGATTTTAATTCAGTTTTTAAACACACACATCATTACGTTATGAAACAAAACAATTTCTTGAGAAGGCACTATTAGTAGGTATTTTTAGGAAGCAAAAAGTATTATAACATACACAAAAACGGATTAAATTTATTATTTGTTTTTCTATAGGATATTTTATTCCATATCAATAAGATTAATAACATTGAATAAAACCGAAAAATAAAATATGTATTTTTACTATCACATTTGTATTCAAGTTGCAAATATTTATGTATGATTTCAGTGTGTATCAGTATGATTTGGAGAAAATCATAACTATTTATGCATCATTTTACTATTTCTCAAATTTTCTGATTTCTTGATATTTTCTCCAAAAAAGAGCACCCGTACTATTTTAAATTCATGTTATTCCCTCACAAATGTGTAAGCATATTTCAGGAATAAAATGTTTTAAGCTGCCGTGGAAAAATAAATCGGACATAAATATTCTTCCCGCAGTGCTTACGTTTAAATCCTATTGTATATATCACACTGTTTTGTTTCCAATGAATGGAAAGCCGGTGAGAATCTGTAAAAGGATACCGTCATACAAATAAATAACAAAAGAGTGTGCGCTGTGCGAGACTTGTGCTGCGAGCGCAGAAAAAGAATTTCGCAGATTTATTCTTTCAGCGTGAATTCTTCCTTTGTGATTCATATTCTGATAGGATTTGTCTGAAAAGTGAAATCTATGATTGAAAGAGTAGAGAGTACAAGATCTTATTTTCTTCTCTACAGAAAGTTTGTTGTTAAATTTCTTATATTTTGTGGTGCGCTGTTTTTGTTGTTGTTTCCTTTCTTCTGCTCAGGTTAAATAATTTTGTTTATGCTCTAAATTCAATACTTTTAATCGGATATAATAGAAAGTTTGTTTTTTATGACTGACACTAGAGGCATAATATTTGTTACTCAAAAAACTATTTATATTATTAAAAATATACTTTAGGGAAGATTAAAATTACATATTTATGTCGAATCGCAACATGTAATATTTTAAATTGGTTTCAAGATGTTTCAAAAAATATTATTAATCTATTTATATAATTATGAGTTTTTGTTAAAGTAACAAAACGGAATTTTCTTTTCTTGAATAAATATGCAGGTTTTCATATATAGTATCGTATCATTTATAATATTTATATTACACATTTATTCATATATAAATGTAAACTTTTGTAAAAAATGATCAAAAGTAATCAAAATTATTACTTAATGTTATGAATGTAATTATTTGTAATTACTAGTAAAGATTGATTATTATTTTAAATTTTGTCATTCACTTGCTTGCAAAACACCCACATTCTTCAACTTTCTGGAAATAAAATGAGTTATTAGTTCATTTTGAATAACTTATATAATATTCTTTTCGATTTTTTTTAAAAATGACATTGGAAAACTGTTGCTTTAGATTTTATACGAATGTACATTATACAAAAATTAATTCAAATGGTTTTGAAATATTATTACCTCATTATTACCTCTATTTAGTGTTCATGTAATGACATTTTTTACGGAACCATAATTTTGAACATATTTGTATTCGATAATACTAAAGATAATATCGATATATAGAAAAATTTCCATACTTATCGAAGTTGCAATAAAATTAATCAAATGGGTTGAACTGAAATTTGGTAGCATCAGTATCATATAAGGTCTTGTAAAAGATAAGATATTTCTAAAAAAAGGTGCTGAAAATATTACGGTTGCTGAAATACTTCAAAACATACATTTTTCGAAGTGTTATGAAAGGCAATGAAAAACCAATTATGACTAACGGAGATAAAGTGAAATTGGTCTAAATCGATAATTGTGAAAAATTGCAGCATTTTACTGAAATGGGAACTGTTGAAGAAAATAAGATATTTCTGAAAAATTAAGAGAACATTGTAATTGCTTAATATCTTTCGAAGCATAATGTATTGCAAAGTGTAATGTCGACACTATTATAAATGATGAAGATAACAGTGAAATTCAACACACAGATTTAGAAGAATTGTGAACATATTATACAGTAAGAAAAATATTATAATTACCATATAATGTTGCAAATAATGTATCTCTCTCTGCGAAAAGTAAGAAAATTTCTATGAAAAATAAGTTAGCTATAATATGTAAAAAGCAGGTTTCTAGATATTTTATTGTTAGATATTTAATTAATTCTATTGAATGAATAGTTAAGTTTTATTATTTATTCAATCCCGTTATTTTTTTAAATTTAGTATAATAATTTCTGTTTAAAGAACAATTTTAGAAAAAAATATTAAAAGAGCTTCGATTATAATAAATTAAGACTATATTTTTCCGGAGTACAAAAACAAAGCATATCACGTCTGGTAGATAACGACGTAGTGTCTGTAAACAAGTAATTAATTCTTAGAAGATCAAAATAAATAAAAAAAAAGCGTACAACTATGAAAACTGTGAAATACCATCAATATTTATGTATTAAAGATGCTTATGATCTTTATTTTAGACATGAACATGTATTGTGAACATTTTCTCGGTTATTTAAATGAATTGAAACTTTTTTATGCTTTCTTAATCCCTTTGGTTTATTTATCTGTGAAAAAAATAATTGTAGAAGCTTTTACAAAGTTCAAATAATATCGGTAAGAAAAAAAATTGATACAATCAGAGACATACATTTTGTACGCTACTGAGTTCATGTATTAAGTTCAAATGCGCGCGCACACACACACACACACACACACACACACACACGTATATATATATATATATATATAATATAAATAATGAAGACAGAAATAAAACGGTAAAATAAACGGTGAATCAAGGCGGTCAGAACATTGATTGTTCATCAGGAGTTGAAATCAATGCAGCCGCCCACCTGCTATTGCTTTCCTCTCAATTGTTATAATCGACAAACATGGATAAGAAGGGGAAAACAATGCAAAATTGAAATGAAAATGAATAAATATTTTAAAAGAGAAGAACATAATAAATCATGAGAAATCACATATGGATATACACTGAAAATGAAAAAATGCGAAATTAAAAGAAAATGAATATCATAAAAGTGAATAGAGCGGTATACATAGCACATTCTGTTGTGCTTACAGGCCATTGTGATTTGTATATTCTTTGTTTTTATACCTATGTTTATACATTTTTCTTTCTTTTTCGATCAGGTTTATTTTCGGTTTCCATTTTGTTTTATTTTTGTTGTTTTGTTTATATTTGGATTTTCTATTTTGCCAGTATGTTATATTGTGTGTGTGTGTGTGTGTGTGTGTGTGCGTTCGTGTGTGTATATATATATATATATGTCAATTTCTAACGAGATTCAAAAGAGAATTGTATTTCGTCTTCAAAATAATGTTAGCACATGATTCTTGTATATTTAACCCACAACGAAATTATTCTGAATCTATACTTTCATATATATATATGATTTTATCTCTAGTAATAAATTTGAACTCCGATACATTTTCAATGCTGTCATATCAAAGATAACAGAGACGAAAGGATTTCTCATCTTTACTGTAATAAAATGATTTTCATCCGGCGGAATATATAATTTTCATTTTTATAAAAGTCCTGTAAAATATGTATATTCTTTTTAAAAAGAGTTTTCAGTCTTACTTATTTTTATTTGTCCTTTATTTTGCTTGTAGTACGAGGAAAAAGCGTTCACAAATTGAAATTCGGCTTTTCTTTCCAGTATAAAATGTAGGCATTAAATGTAAGAATACATTTTTTGCACTTTGAGTTATTGGAATGCTGCTGCGAATTTCATTTCGCACGAATTGCAGTTATTTTTGAATCTTGGCTGTCTGAACTTTGAGAAATCCAAATTTCTTGAACAGTTTGTATAACTCAACAATATTTATAAACTAGATTTTAGTTTGGTGCATATTTTGTTACCGAAAATAAAATACTGTGAAGGCTTACATTTGAATCGATGTTTATATCTTGTCCAGACAGATACTATTTCAAATTTTTAATGAACGTTATTTAAATATTCGGAAGAATTTTTATGCATGTACCAGGATTAAAATTTTTAACTTCGATATGGTTTCTTTTTTTTTGTCTTCCTAATTCTAATTATATTTATACTTGCATAACATAACCAAGAGAAAATCATAATTATTTATAAGTATACTTTTCTATGGGAAAAATTCGAATTAAATTTTTTCTCGAAATTCTAATTTTCATGTAACTGTAATAAAATTATGCTTATTAATTTACCATATAATCTTACATATAAGATTCTTTATTAAATTGAATTTCCAGTTATAGTTTTTTTAAGTTTTTATTTATTTATTTATTTATTTGTTTTAAAATGTAGTTTTTAGGGTTTTTATAACATTTAACCGGATATATTTTAATCAGATCTGCGTACAGCTATTTAACAGCAAATGTCCCAAAATGTTTTTTGTATAATAGTTGTAATATATATATTTAAAAGAAAAATATATAACATAAATATAGAAAATATAAAAGCAATTTCTTAATTAGGTATTTCTCTATTAAAAGCACGCCCTTAGCGGACTTTTGACTTCATCGCGTGCGATTGGTAAACTTTAACATGTTAGCAGACTAACATGTAAACACATGTTATTTCCTAACAGCCATTATATTAATATAAAATATTTCGTGATTTTTTTTAGCAAATAATCGCTGGCTGAAAAAAAAAACATTTCATTTTCGGTGATTAATCATTTGCATGTGATTAATATATGAGAATCATTTATTATTCTAATTTCTGTTGAGTATTTTGATGAAATGTATATATGTTATCATGAAAGACCGAGTGTTGGCAAATGCCAACAATTATTTGGTAACTATCAACATTCATACAGTTGTCATTCGACATTCACCAGACGATAATGCCAACATTTACTGGAGAATGTCGAGATTCTCTAATTTAGTTATTTAACGATGTCGTATACACTGACAATTTCAGAAAATCGCAAAATTTCTTTTTTTTTAATTTTTTCCCAAGCAATGAATATGTTATAAAATCATCCATGTATTAAAGTAGTTAAAACTGTCTATGATAAATTAAATAATTAAACAATAAAATCATATAGATAGTTGAATTTTAAAAAATGAAGTTCAAATTTTTGAGATAAAAATTATCTGTCATATAAAAATATTATTTTTTTCTTTACTTAAACTCACATTTTATTCAGAAGATGCTTTATATAAGATGATTTTATACAAATTTAGTTACATATACAAATTTAATATAAATTTCATCAGCTAAATTGAGCAGCGTTAACTCTCATGAATATCAAAGTTGTTTTATTTATTCAACATAAAATTAATTAATATGTATCTGTATAATGGAATTTGTTGTATTGAATTTCATGATGTAAATTTTACAAATTTCTTCCAACAGATACTTTAATTCAACTAGTTAACAATGGGATTTATTTTTAAGGTATGTTCTAAAAAGGTTTTTCGAGGAATGTTTTGCTTGGAAAGATTTAAATAACCTTTTATATGCAATATAAAATATCCCGTATACTTAAAATGGTTAAATTAGATTAAACAATTTCAGACAAATAAGATATGTCTGTTTTTATATTAAATAATTTCATATTTGTGCTTAAATAATTTAATAAAGATAAAGGGATAAAAACATACATTTTTTTTTCTGGACAGCTTATGGGTTTTTATTCCTTTTCCCTACAGAATATATATGCTTTACTTAATATCTAGGCCTCTATGTTTATTATATTAAGTGAATTGATGAAATGTAATAAAAATGGTTTATGAAGATAACTAATTGTTTCCGAAACTTTCTGCTATATAAGTCTTTATTTATATGAAACGTTATTACTACATTTATTAAATGAATCCATTCTTGGAACCTGATACTCCGTGATGACATTGTCATGGCATCTTTCCAAGAACTTTTGTGGATATGCCCATATACTTAAAATGGCTTTCTTTATCAATGAGAAGAATAAAAAATGTCTTGGAATACATAGCAAAGCGTTATGACAGAGAATGCCTTCAAGGAACATGTAATGCTTTCTAACTACATCATAAATTTGAAGATAGAAGGGAGTTTGTATTTCTATTTTTCTCTTGGAGTAAGTGTAAACACGGATATTTACTTACCCTGTTGTTACTCTTGCGGAATTTATAGATAAGCTTCCAAATTTATAAGATGGACGAAGAATTTTATAAAAGACTTAAGCTAAATGAATGTTGTATTGAAAGTGATTGAGGCAATAAAATTACATTGCAGTAAGGAAATAGTTCACTTCATATATGAAATAGTAAATAAATTGAATGGAATGTATAAACAAATGCTAAAGCTGTTATTTTATATCTGACACTGCTGAAAAATAAAACGATAAGTAATTGCTCTTATATTTCGTATGTTTATATATTATTTTCGTATGTTATTTTGTATAATTATTCTTTTCACGCTCTTTTGGCGACCTTTTCTATTTCCAAAAATGTTAATTTAAGTTTCAATCATTAAATTTTCTCAAGTCTTTTTTCGATGATAAAAAAACGAATTTTCACAAAATGATCAAATTGGCTAAAACTGTCACAAACTATGAGTTGACAGCAAGAGGTGAATACATTTTGAGATTAGAAAAAATAATAAATACCTGAATGAAACTTCGATATTGATTTCAAATAGCAGAAAATAACTCTGTAGAATTATAATACCAATTATAATACTAAATAAATAAACTGAATTCTTTGGCGAGTGAAGCTTTTTGCTAAAACATCGTCACTTAATGCTTTATTTGATTCATAATTTTTTAAAACTCAGCCAAGGAAGACATTAATAATGCAATAAGAATGGTCATGAGGACAAGTACTTTGAGATTTTTTTTTCGATTATTAGAATTTCGCTGTAGTATAAAATTACCATCACTTTTAGGAATTTAAAATTTTATATTATATATTTGTTACTTAATCCATCTACATCGATATCTTAAGTAACAACCTAACAACGCGGCCATCAAACATATTGCAATAACTTAATAATTCCCACTAATTTCTTTGAAATAGATTAGAATTAAAGTAGAACCAACAGAAATTAGATTTTATTTCCTTCACAGAAAATTTTAATTTATATTAAGAAACTTTAGATATTATAACTGTCAGGAAATGTCAAATTATAAATAGAATTCCATTATTGGGAATAATAAATAGTAGAAAGTATTTTGATGAATTTTTTAATGCTTTTATGCTTTTGTAATCACTATATCATTGATATTATCTTTTTTGTATATTTAAGGCATATACGAAATATTATATATTTAATCCTTTATTTCACTGTATGATTCCAAATGATTTAGAACATTGTTTAGAATTGGAACACAAACTGTTTACTGATTTTTTTCTTTTTCTGAAGAAGAAAAGAAACTTGTTAACAATAGATGTTACTCGCAGGAATTATCTTTTTTTTTCTGCGACATGTTTTTTCTTCTTCCGTATTTAATATTAAAACGAGTACATCGAAGATAATGAAAGAAGGAGACTCCATTTTGCAAATTACAGAGAGAAAGAATGGTGATGTATAACCAAGGCAACTCATTGGGAGACCAAGAGTGGACGTTGATTACGTAATTAAAGTAATCGAAAAATCGAAATTTAAAGGGACAAGGACACGAATCGGAAAAAGTAACGAAAAGGCGCAAAATAAATAGAAAAAAAATCTAGAACATTTGCCCTTTTCCACCGAGGCTTTTTACTTTGCTTCAATTCCACGAGGAATTTTTTAACAAAAAAAAAATTATGTGCTTTTCACGAATCGATAATTGATTAATCCTAAGAGCATCTCTTGAATCTTTTATTTATTTATTTTATCCTTTTAACTCGATTGTCATTAGGTACATAGCAGGGGAAAAACAGTAACAGAGGGGAAAAAATTCTAGAAGAATGAAAGAAAACTTAAGAGCTAGAACTCGCAGTCTTTTAAGAGCTTTAGAATCGTTATCTGGATCAAAAGTGTTAAAGCAATGCTTGTTTGTTCGGTAGTTCTATCCTTGCCGATAACTTTTATGGGTGCATTACCCGTTATGTTTATTCATAACGGAAAATTTATAGAATGATTATAAATGAAACTACATTGTATATAAAGAAGAGTTAATAGCCGGATTTTTTAATAAAGGAATCATTGTTTTAATTTTGAATGTCTAGAGTTCAAATCTAGTGTGTCTAGAATTTTTAACCTTCCAAACTTAACTAAGCAAAATTATGCTTGAAAACTTTATAAACAATTAGGTGTTAATGCAAAACCAAAATGGAGAATTTCAGCAATGTGTAATAATATTTTACGATGAGGTGGAGATCATGTAGTTAATAAAATAATTATTTATGACTCTTTAAGAATTAATTTTCATTTTTCAATTAAATACTTTGTATCATTTTAAAAAACTTAATATTTTTAATGAATTTTAATAAACGATCTATATTTCACATGAATGAATATGTATAATCATATTATTAAGCGGATTTTACTATTTTCCATTACATTCCTTTCCATGATTTTGATAATGCTGCATGATCTGATGGTTAGATCTTTCTATTTTTTTATCAATTGCGTATTTTATCTGCTAAAGGATTATGGAAATGAAATCGAAACTCTTATGTGTGTAATTACAAATTTGCCACATGTTGAAAGTGTTGTTAAATCAATTTATAATAATTACGTAACAGCTATAGTGACGATAAAAACCTAAAAATTAATGTTTTTCTTATTTTCTTCTCTTGTTTTGTTTATTCCATTGATAATACCATGTATTAACCTAAAATGTTGAATTATAAATATTTTAATCATCAGTTTTTAACTCAATATGTACCAATCTATAGAATTTTATTTTATTTAAACCAACTTTGATGTTCCTGATTTGAAGCAAGCAACTTTCGAACTAAAAACTATGTTTAAAGCAATATAATTTTTAAACTGTATTTCTTATTATTTATCAAGGAAAGAAAAGTCATACACTCAACAGTTTCAAAACATTTTAAAGGAAAATATAATTTTTAAAGTGTATTCCTCATAATTTATCAAGAAAAAAAAGTCATATATTTTATCAAAACACTTTTTTAAACCCCAGGGATTTAACGATTAAAATCCTGATTGAATTTCCTTACTAAGTACTTTTTATATAGTTAATAACAAAGAACTTTGTCAAAATGTTATCGAAAAGCAACAATAAAATCATTTAGAGTGATTATAAAATATAAGAAAAGCTCTAAAAATATTCAGTTAAAAGTTTGAGGTTCACATCAATTCTGTGCTGTAAGAAAACAAATCATAAAGCTATTATTCTTATAGTATATTATTTGAAAATTATGCATGAGATAATGGAAATCATTTGTAAAGCTTTTGAATTGAAATTAATTATATTTTTGTAATCATTTCATGCATTTTCAAAAAGCGTAAAATGAAGAAATTATGAAAAGAAAATATTTTTTTCCACTCTCAGGAGTTCCAGGAATTTCCATTCTCTTATTCTGTACTTACTTTCTCTGATTTATCTCATTCTATTTATACTGACTTTACAAAATATACCCATTATTTTACAAATTTATTCAATAAAACATTATTTTATCAATTAGCCAAATCAATAATAAAGAAAGATTTTAAACAGTTTTTAACATTTTGAAGATGGAATTCATTTTCTATTCTTGGAATCATTTTTAAATTTCCAAAATTCTGAACGATGATGCATTTTGGCATAACATATAGGCAAATAAATCGTAGAAAATCAAAGAATATATTCTTAGAATAATTGTGATGAAAAGAGGTATTTTCTAATATTAGTAGTTAATTACAAAAACTTATATATAATTATAAGTCGAATTTCAATCTGTAAGCCATTAAATCTTTCATCATAATTTTACATTTGCTTCAAATTTAAAATTTAATTTATTCTGAAATGGTTTTTGGTTATTTTTATAATTAAAAATCTAAAACCTCAGAGAGCCAGTTTAGTGAATGGTTATTTTAAATCATTTATAATGCATGGAAACATGTTTTCGAAGTTTTAGGAAATTCTGAAATGTAAAGCCATATTTTTCCTATTTTATATCTATATTCCTATTTATGAATTCTATTATTTATTATTCCTATTGATGAATAATAGTTTTTTTCTTGTTTTATGAATAAAGAAGCGTAATTAATGATTCCTAAAAATCATCTAATTATAGAAGACTGCAGAATCTGGAAGGAAAAGGCACAGAGGTAATTAAAAATTAAATTAATAATGGGAAGATTTATTTTTCCTACTAAAGAAGCATATTTAAAAAATAGAAACTAATTAAAATGTAAATCATGGACGATCAGAATGAATTAAAAATAAATTAATTTAACGTGATTTGGGAATAAATCGTTTTTACGATACAAATAATGATTTAATATAAAGATTCTAGCCCTGTTTTTGATATGAACTTTTAACGAAAATTTTTTTCTTTTTTTTCTTTTTTCTAAAATAAAAGATATTCTTCAGTGCTCTAATAAATAGTTAATCCAATTCCAGTGCACAGCTTACCGATTTTTATATTGTAGGGATGGAAAAATTCAAATTTTAAAAGTGGATCAAAGGAATGTTTTAATATTTAATCACATTTCTAAAATACTACAAATATTTTATCCCTGGAAATTTAAGAAAAAAATATTAGAAATAGATACGAAATAACCAGTTTTTGATTGGGAAAATTCTTAAAATCTGAAAACTGTTTTCGGTTGCTATGAAAGGTAAAACAGTGTATTGAAGCTTTTCATGAGACATTTAGTTTTTAGCCTTTAAATGGTAATAGTTATGAAAATAATAAAAATGAATTGTTTGGTTTCAATTTCTTTTAATTCATAACAATTGCACTGATATTTTTTCATCATTTCACGTTGCTGCTTCATTAATTTTTTACATCTACATTGGAACATATATCGTTAAAGTTATGGGTTTTCTGGATTCAAAGAGTTCTGAAACTTGAAATTTAATTAAAATCTCGAATACGAATTTTTTTTGACGATAACAATATTTTCTTTTTGTAAACTTTATATAAGGGAAAATAAAAACAGGCACCATTTTCTCATGATCTGTGGAATGCAATAGACTTTCTTAAATGCTTATTGACGATAATTAGAGTTAAAATGTTAAATAAAGGTTACTTACTGAAATTGGCACAAGACCTGACTACAACGCCCAAAATATAAGACAATACACTTGATCGAATTTGAGTATCTTCTCGCACATTAATTTTCTTTCATGCAATTATTTGAGATTTTATTTAGAAATTCTTCAATACATGCGTCGGATATGGAGGTTAAAACTGGTACAAACTTCATTCAAATACTCTTTTCAAACTTATACTATTCTTTTCAGAAGTATTTGCAAAAATGGTATCGCATTTTTTGTGATTTCTAGCCTTTTATAGTATTAAGTGTGCCATGAGAGTGCTGTTAATACTGTTTCTCTTAATTCTTTGCAATGATCGTTTTAAAACCTCTTGGTTGTTAGTTTCTATAAATTATGTCATGCTTAGTATAAAATGCAATTAAATGTTATAATTTAAATTTACGGTTTCTGAGGATCTATCACACCAAGAATACATTTCTAAAGAATGCGAAAATATTACTAATGGAGAATCATGACTTGGTCATTAAGAAAGTGAACTAGATAGCGTGCTTGAAACACTTTAAAAAAGATGCCCTATAGGTCTATTACAATTTATATAAATTTTGTATCTAAAAAAAAGTTTAAGCGATGGAGCGATTATTTTTCAAAACTTTTAAGGACTATGATAGAATATAGCTAATAAACTTCATGGAAATACCATTTTGTCAAAAGATCTGAAAACATCTATTGAATATTAGGCACTAAAAACTGTTAAAGAAGAATTTACCATTTATAAATATATTCTATAATTTTTTAAAGAAAAATATTCCGAAGAAAAGTAGTGAAACATACGGTGTTAAAAATGAAAGCTTTTATCGTGTAGTTGTACCCTATTAGCACAATATATTGTATGATATCTACAAGATATTGTTATTATTTTGAATGTTAGAGGGTATCGTGAAGATAATGCAGCAATATTGTTGGAAATTTCATGCTAATTGGGAAGAATTTTTAAAATATTTCAAACAGAAATATTAAATCCCCTTTAAATGGGATTTCTGGTGTATTGATTAATTGTAAATTAAATCTGAAGTATAATTTTATATGATAGCTTATAAGTCAATGCTACTAAATCGGTGGTGATAGTTAGAATGAAGTTAAACGTGATCTAAAAGTGATAATAAGACATGTTTATTCACATAGTGATGAAAAATGATATTTAATATTGTGAGCATGATATTTATTTTAATTTAAAAATAATTTTGTAATTAATTCATATTATACTATATAGATATCCCATTATTTTAAACGCTGATACATTAATACAAATAATTCAACTTTTTTTTTAATTTGTTGGATTCAAAATTGCCTTATATTCTTAAAAAATGACTGAAAATATTATTTGAGTACAAATAAAATGTAATTTCGGATATAGAAATTCAAAAATATTTTCATTCAAAGCTTCATATTTACATTTCATTACAACATTTTCATTTCTGAAATTTTGAAAATACGTTATTATCTTCCTTAAATTGAAATATTTCCCAAAGGAGCATAATTAATAAAGTCTTTAAATACGGATAATAATTTAAAAATTTCAACATATTAATATATATTTGTCTATATACATCAATTGCATTTTATCAGTTTTAAAATTTATATTAATTCTTCAAAAATAGAACTATTTACTTAATAACATTTAAATAAAAGATTTATAATCAAAGACAATTTAAGTCCAAAAGGGTAAAATAGTTTTAAATCAATTTAATCCCAAATGACAGAAAATAGCGATAACAATGCAAAGTATTATGTTGTATTTCATTATATAGCATAATAATTTGATAGCAAAACGTATCTTTCTATGTATAAAATATTTATATGCAAAAATTGCAATTTCTAGAAAATCGTTAACTAAGTGATAGTTTGAATGATATAAGATTTATTCATTTAAATTAAAACTTTAAATAAAACCAAGTTTTAATTCGAGTTAAAACTTAGCCAATATTTTCCTTTTATTATATAGTTAAGGTATATAATAGGAATATATATAGCTCTTTATGCCCCAGTTTCAATCAATATCGTGATTAATGGTGAAACAATAAGATTTAAATTTATATTCTGTTCAGAAACTCAAATAAAATTAAATTTTATAATAGTGAATTCTCAGTGGAATTTAAATTTTCTTTAGAAATTAACGTACTTAAAAACAAAAGCCTTTTAGATCCATAAACAAAATTAAAGTTCTAATAATGAAAGCGATGTTGTGTAGCGATTACAATTAATTGGAGAATAAATTATGTTATAATAGGTCTGGGAATATAAAAAAAAATACATATTTTTAACTTAAAATTCTTGCTATTCTTCAGATAATTCACTTAGAAATATGAAAATATAAAATATATTTGGATCGAATATTAAATAAATTCTTTGACTACTATTATTATGTTCAAGGTTTACTTACTATTGTTTATTGATTATTTATTTACTTTCTATTACTAAGTAGCTATATTTCTGAACTAATAACGACAAGAAGAAAATTAATATAAGTTTGAAATACGTATTTTGATACATATTTTTTTTTTCAAATTGAGCTTCAAATAAGATGTTCTCACTACATTTTTTGCATTGAAATATTGACCGATACAAAGAAAATCATTATGGCATCGATAAATAGCAGAAAAATAATTCTAGAGTGATTACTAAATAATTTTAAACATGATTTTTTTATAAAATTTTATATCTACTTCCTTTAATGAATTTAACCTTCTCTATCCAAAAAAGTAGAAAAAAATATTTCTAGTAGGATTACCAAATAATTTTAAACATGAATTTTCTGTAAAATGTTATGGGCTTTCTTTAATGATTTTGTTCTTCTCTATTCAATGCTTTATGCAAAAATAGTCACACATTTCAAATAAATTATTATTATTGGATGCTTCAAACAAATGGATTAAAAAAAAAATTCTGAGAAATTTTCTTTTATTCTTGAGGCACTGATAAACTCTGACTAAAAAGTAAAGCTAGAGGTGTCCACAATGGATAATTGAGAGGCGCTATAAAGAAGAAGAAATGCTTCTTTGAGAGAATTCTTAAGATTTCCGTACTAGGTACTTACTTCCCTAGGAAGAAAAATAACTTTATGGAAAATTTTAAGAAAACTCGGGAAAAAAGGTTTCCTTTTTCGTTCAAAAGATTGCTAAAAGCTCCAAAAGCAAAGAAAAATAGAGATTTTTCCAAATAACTTCCAAACATCGGTATTCACTTCAAAAACCGATTATTGATTTTTGCATTCGAATCCGTTTGGATTTCGTAAAATTAAGAAGAAGAAGAATGTTTGAAAAAAATGTCTCTCTACGTATGAAGAATAGAAATGAAAAACTTGGAGTTGTTTGAATTCGGATTTGTTTGGGGATCAAACACTGAATGAGAATAAAATACTTCATTATATTCAAACTGAATTCAGGAGTTATTTTTTTCTTTTTTCCATTTAAAACAAAAAGTTTTGCGATTTTTCTTCTATTTTAATTTGAATATAGAAACGTTTTAGAGCTTATTTAGCTAGTTTTGACGTATTATACGTATAATTAATGCCATATATTTTGACTTACATCAAAAATATTATGAATTTTCTTACCATTTCATAAATATTTCACATGAATAAATCATTTAATTATTTACGCATATTTAAAAAAAAAATCTTTTTCTATGCTTATAAAATACTAAGTTACAAAGTGGTAAATATATTAACTGTTTTTTGTAGCATGGTGCTATTATAAAATAAAATTCTTAAATTCCACCTATCAAACAAAATTTCATATGCATAATTAACTTTTATATTTATTATGATTTAAAAGAACTTGTTGAAGTAAAAATATGACATAATAAAGCTCATAATCGTTATTATGATATATGAAAAAACGTTTTCTAATAATAATAAAATGAATAAATAAATGAATAAAATGAATGAAGTAATTAAAAAGAAATAAATTTAGAAAGATAAACAAAAGTAAAAAAATATAGATATTTTGATTTTATTTCTATTGTGTTTCAATTTCTGGAAAGTTTTAAATACTTCTAAATATATAATTACAACCATATTTCTCTAATTATTAATAGTCCATACTTTTACAGTGGGAATATATTTATGATTTGGGGGAGGGGGATTTCCAAACGTCTAAAATTATTTTCAAATATATATGATGTTGAAATCCATATTTATCTTTTATTATTGTGAAATATATATATATATATATATATATATATATATATATATATATATATATATATAATATGATATACACATAATTGCATTTTATGACTTATGTATTCTATAATTTCAAAGAGAAGTTACTATAGCGCAGATGCTATGTGCTGCTTTCATATATTTATCTTTATGGTATTTTCATACTTAATACATATATCATTAAACGTTTTTAATTTCCTATGGTATACAGAGTGTAGAGGAAATATAAATGTAAAAAACTTCCTACTCGAAATTAGGACCGACACCCACGTTTCAGATTTCCCTGGATCTAAAGAACACAATTTTGGGATTATATCTGTCTGTTGTGTTTGTAAAGATGGTAACACAAAAAGGCTCTGAACTAGACATGTGAAATTTGGTATATAAAATTACGAAGAAATTTATATATTTCTGTTGTATTTTGAATACAATCCATTCACAAGAAGTATGTTTGCTTAGAAGTTTGAGTACCAGTGAACTCAGTAAGTCTTAAACGCAAAGAGCTATGTAAATAAAATTTGATACACAGATATAGGATCTAAAAAATGTATAACTAATTCCTTTCAAATTTAGAAAGAAATCTGTTGAGGGTTTGGCCTATCTGTACTTTTGTATGCAAATAAACATAATAATTCATAAACACAATGACTTAAATCAATGAAATTCGTTATGTTATCTTGTGATTGTAGTTCCAGGTCAAATTTTAGTTTCATTCGGTCGGCAAACGCACGTTCAAAATACATATTCGTACCAGATTCAGTAAATATATTAGATTTACACCATCTGTATTTCATATCTATGGTTCATAAATGTCATGAAATGTATTTGTAACCTTACTCAAGTTCATAATTTTATTGCGACTTTAATTGGAAAATATGTGAGAAAGTATCAAGGAGATCACTCCAGCTGATTTGAAACTAACTTAATGATTTTTTTTTTCAAATATTTCCGTTTTATTCATTTTATACCAGCATTTGTTGAATTCTGAAATAATTTAATTACTGATAAAATAAGTTCTATGGTAGATTTAATATCAAAATTATTAATTTTAGTGTAATTATTAATCATAGTAACAAGATTAAACTAAACGTAATTTATTTAGTTTATGTGCAGCTATAAATATTACACTATTAAAAGAATCGAAATTATAAATTCCTATAAAAATTACTCATTACTCTGTTAAATATTAATATTTACACACACTATTTGAAATACAATCCTATGCAATTCTTTGCATGAAGTTTGAAATGAACGTCATACAGTTTGATTTAACATCAATATTATAGATCTTATTCATCTTTTGAAGTTCATCGTTACAATGATGTCCATTGGCGATGACTTCAAGTCTTTATTTAATTTGCAAACATCTGCCGCCGTGTGATGTTGTTTTTGGTTTAATACAACCAAATTAAACAGAAGTATCTACATGAAATGGGAAACAATATTTGAGTTAAAATATTAGATTCAACTCTGAATATTTCCGTAAAACTGAATGTAACTTCAATATTTGGATTCTAAAATGAAATGCTATTTCATGACTAGTATTGTTAAGTAAATGAATTTATTGTTCAGGATAGAACAGAATAGGATTTGGATGTACACTGTAAATGCTCTTTGTTAATATTAATCAGAGAGTTAAGAAGACATATGATGGACTCTAGTTATACTTATTTTCGATTCCTTTTCTAAGGGAAAGAAAATATTGCCATGATATTTATGTAAAAAAATAAATCAGAAAACAAGTTAATAAGTAAAGACAAATTAACTGAATTCTTTCAATAACATGCCATTATTTAATGATTTAATAAAATAATTTAAATCAATTGAATTGTATTTCCTCCTTTTCCTTACGCACCCTGACGGTTTCATGAATCCAGATATTTTATTACTTGACTTTTTTGGATACTGATTTCAATTTTTGAAATTGAGTTGTTCTAAATACTGGCATTCAAAAGAATATTAAAAAGCTATGAGATAAAATATTAAAATTTTGTTCTGCTTAATACTTTTGAATTTATTTTAATTTTTATATAATTTTATATAAATCTGCTCACATAACGATTCTAAATTAAATATATAATTGTTAAATAATTTATAGTACTTAGGATTTGCTCAAAAAACTATTAAGTCCTTTTTATTCATATTGGTAAAAGCTTCTAATTCATTATCTTTATTTTATTTTTTTTTATTTTATTTTTGCATTTTGTTATATATTGCCCTTGCTTAAAATAAAACCAAGCAACATCATTGAAATATAAAGTATATAACAATTTTAAATTTAAGATTCATTAAGGTGTATGTACACATTTAAAACTTCGAAAATAGTTCAAAATATTCGAATATTTTTTATTGCTTAATAATGTTCTCTTATCCTTTTGCTTTCAAACGATACCAGGATGTTGTTAATATTCGAAATATTTCTCGAGTTATAATTATTTTTCTTGAGGTGCTTTTATTAAAAACTCTAGTTACGGTTTTTTTAAAACTCATTTTATGAAGAATATTTTTCCACTATGTTGCTTCATTCAAAGAATCGTAACTCAACAAGGAATTAACCAAATACAGTTATTTCTATATCAAAATAATCTGTATGAAATAGTGGATGTTTTATGCTTCAATCAAACTTATATTTATATAAATAAAATTTTAATAGCTATTTAAAAGTTAAAATTACAGAAAAAATCTCGCTTTTTCTATTTATCGTTGGTGAAAAAATTGTTAAAAAGAAACTATATATTTTTATAACTTGCTTGAGACTGACAAGATGAAGACTAATAATTCCAACTAGAATTGTGAGTCTGTACAAATTAGAATTCAAAATATCATGTTTCAAAAAATATGCTAATTCGCTCATTAAATATTATTTAATTAATTAATAATTAGTGTAATAATACTATTTTCTCACTGAAATGAGTTTAAACATATATTAATGACCACCTGTGAAAAAACTGGATTTTTAAAGTTAAAATTTTAAAAAAAACTTCTAGTGTGTACGTACACCTTAAGATTTATTTCAATTTTTGAAAAAAAATCATTTCATTTCAAATTTTATATATATTTTTTATAACATTGCTGTTTGTAAGTTTTAGTAATATTGTCAATAAATATATATATGATGGATGCGAAATAGATTGACCCCCCTTTTTTCAAATATGATTCAATCAATTTCTTTTACCGTACCAGCAGATATTAAATGTATTGCCATTTATCATCTTGTAAAGTGGCCTTTTGATCAAATCAACCCTTATCAAACAACATTGCCCACATGCAATGAACAGTAAACTTTGAAAGCATCACTCTTACGAGCTGTTCCCTGCACAAATGCATTGTATCAAAAGCATCAGTGACACTAAATCGATATACAGACTCTCAATGACATCCGTCTAGCTTATATTATCTGTCGCCTAGCCCCTGTGCGCATCACTATAAGCATGGTAACACATGCAAGTGATGTCCACTGACATATGATCGACAGCCAAACAATATCGTCAAGTTGCACTGCGCTTCTCACCAATCTCTCACGTTATTGGTCGACGGAATTGACGCAACCTTCGTTATAGAATTAAGCGTTGTCATGCCGATAATTAGATTCATAATTACTGAACGTTCCCAAATGGACCTGAGCCAGAAAACGAATGAATCATCCACTAATATAGTGAAGGGTCAACACCGATATCGGAGTTGTTCCGGTCAACGATTACTGGATGATGTTAATCCTGTTAGTGAGTGATCTTATTCGTAGACTCATTCGTCCTGGCTCTGTTAATGAATATTCGTCTAAGTTGATGGGTGGATGTTGGGTATAGATAATTGAATGAAAAGATAGTAGTATTCATTTTTAGTTTTAGCTTTATATTTGAAAGTAAATGATAAAAGGAGTTGCTATGTTATTTTCTTTAAAGCGAGATTTGAGTTATGATCATGAAATACCATAATTAGGTCAAAAGATTCTGTAACAAAGGCTATTTAGCATATATTTTCCATTTGAAGCCGTGTTTCATTATGTGATTTTGGTAATAACTATATATATATATATAATATAGAAATAAGATTTAAAAGAAAAACTATATATTTTTCATCGTTTGTTTATTAAAAACAAAGGTATTAATTTATCGAATCATTAATAAAATAATGATAATTCACAAAACTTATCATTATTTTCACCAAAAATGTATGGTGAAAGTGATAAAATAAATTCTTCAAATACTTATCTTAAATACACATTTTCTAATTATTAACTTATTAATTTATACATAATTTTGGTTAAAAAGTAATTCATCTTTTGGTATAATTATTGTAGGAAACATGAAGTAAGAAGATATATTTTGTAAAATACATTGAATGAAAATATTTACATATGTATTTGCTCAAATATTCTTTCGATATAAATAAATTTTAATTAATTCACAGTAAAACAGGAATTCCATTAAATATGAATTTGAAGAGTTCAAAATATTAAAAAAAGTTGGCGAAATAAAACGCTCGAAAGCGATTTAGTGTTTTAATTTTGTCAGAAAATTTGATATTGTTTCTATTCTTCATCTGGTGTAGCAAGTAAACTTCCATCAACTAATGAAGATTAAAATGATAAAAAAAGAATTTTGATATTAGCGTCTATGGAACAAGATAAGTTACTTCTTTCAAAATCGAGTGATCTCTGTTAAAAGAGGAATTTAAAGATTATAAGTCATTTTCTGCATTTTAACATTTTATATACACTATGTAATAAGTAATAACAAAGAATAATAGAAAAATTATGCTATGAAAAACAGTATGAAAAATTTTACTCTTAATCACAACCTGTGATTATTATTGATTATTATACTTGATTTTTAAATAATATTATTATAAAAGTAGACTTATTTAATAAAATATTATATGTTAGGGAAATGTAAGAAAAGTTTGATTTCGTCCAATTCAAATTTCCTTTTATGTTTATTTTTTGTAAAATTAATGTTTATTATTTCCGACCGTATCATTAGATTGTATTTTTCTTCATTTCAACTTTAATGAACTTTACAATCTGTAGCAAAAAGAATGACAAACCTGTTGTCCTCTCTTTGGGGACATTTAAAAGTAGATAAAAATTGCTCTTTATAAAAATCAAAGAATGAAGTTTTCCAAGTGTACACTTAGGTAATTGCAATACTTGTTGCTAAACATGAAACTAATTTTTTTAAACTTTCATTTATCGTACAATAATATAGATATTTAGTTGAATCGTCCGAAGCTTGAAATTCGAGACTCGGGAAATAAATTTCTAGAATTACTTAACCCTTTCATTTCTAAAATCATTCGAGTTCAATTTCCTCAGAATACTGGAAAGATAGAAACTTTCTTCCGAAAATAAGAAGAATCCCATACCCACGTCAAATACCACAATGACCGACCGTATTCCTCAGAAATTTGCATAAGACCCCCACCCCTTCCTTTTATCTGATGGCAATTAAGCAAGTATATGATTGGACATTCACTTAAAGTTCCCAGAAAACTCCTTGTCCCCTAAACGCATTTGGACAATATTTTCTAATTATTGCACCATGGGTTTTCACTTAATCACATTTAACGAAAGAAAAAGAAAATTTCTCCGTGATTCCCAGGCGCCTTGGTTACCCGTCGTATTTTCGTTGAAAGGGCGTTTGGGGCTTTTCAGTGTTGATAGAGTTAAAGGGTGAGGGATATAATTAATCAAATGATGATAGAGTCATTACTTCAAGACATCCTAAATATGTAATGGATATTGGCCAAGTGCATAATCTGTTGTCTTGGTGTCTATTACATAATTGACATAAATATTTATATGTATCTTGTCATCTCACCATGATTCGGAATTATGAGTTTGTTCATCAAAAGGCTAGTGTAGCATGAGGAAGTAACAATAATTTAAAAAAAATTTAATCTAAGTTCCTTCGAAATATAAAATATTACTTTTTCTTATAACATGTATAAATTTTAAATTACAGTTGTTAAAAATTCTATACAACATTTGTCTCGGCACTGGTAATTAAATCTTATAGAAAATGATGTTAATACTTCTTAACATTGCAAGCACTATTTCAAATCATTCATTCATAGTTCAGTCGTAACTTGCGTATAATTTCACTCAATATGAGCAAATATTATATGCTAAGTAAGACCATTTGAAAAATAGGCTTTTAATAAGTGAAGCTTTTTTAAAAAAATGATGAAAATTAGGTAAACGTTCATCATAGCTTTAGAGTTACTTTATTTTATTTATAATAACCACACCGTTTTGACTCGTTTGTCATTTATTAGTATCATTCATTAAAATAACATTAGCATAATATCCATAACATCATTAATTCTCATTACCACTCAGAAAAGAGAAAAGAAGGAACTGATACTGTCATATGCATTGATTTTTGGCTAATTAACTAATTTTCAGCATACATTACGTGCATGATTGATGGATTCCTGCATCTATGCAAAACATTAGGACACAACACACGAAACGTGATCATCATCAATTCGATCACAACTCCCAAAGGTAAAATAAATTACTTAAACGTGCCAATCGTCATTCGTTCCAGATTCAATCCAACTATTTACGTAATCCTCCTTATCTAATTACAAGGCTTCAAGGCATCACGATCTTCAGAAACATCATGTACCTTTGTATCCATAAATTATGCACATGAAATATAAATGATTGGAAGATTAATTTTAGGAAATCAATTCAGCATTAACATTATTTGGCAGATTGTACCCCATGCTCAGATGGAGAGGCGAATGCAACGAGCAGTTCCTTGGCGAGTAATCGGCGATTGCCCTGCAATTGACATTTTGCGATGGAGTAATTTGCAATAGCGCAATAGATTTTGCAGGTCAGCGGTTTCACATAGGAGCAAGCGCATTATAAGCTAGAGAGGCGCCAATATGTGCTTATGTATTTGCAGAGGCCCTTATCTATCAAATACAGACAGATTAATCAATAATTTTAATTTATCATTTGTGTTGAAATCTGTCGATTACATTTTCTTCACATAAATGGATTCCCCAGATTCATTGTGAGCAATCTACAGAAATCTTAGAAAAAAAGTTTAATTAAAGAGCAATTAACAGCAATCTTCAAAATGAATTTAGAAATTTATTTTAGTGTGGGTGGATATAGTTGTATGAACATTAAGAAATGAGACACATTTTATATCGACATTTTCCCAGATGTAAAGTTTAGCTTTACTACTTAAAACTTTCACTGGAACTATAATTATAATGGCATATCAGCTTTGATAACCATGGTCAGATGACCAGAAATATATTCTGAAAGTGGAATATGTAGGTGTTTCCAGAAACTTATCTTTTGGGGTTTTTTTCTCTGTAGGGAAATTGATAGAAAAGTAGACACTAAAAAATTCTTTATTAAATCATTAAAAAAATTAAAAGAAAAATCTTTGCCATTAGAAAGTCAAGCAATTTTAATTTATAATAGTTAAGAAATTATATATGAAATGAAAAAAAAATAGCTTAATTGTTTTATATTCAGAAATTAATCTGAAAGAAAAAAACGATTCAAAATCATTGGTGAGGAATTATACAACATGGTTTAGAAGGTGGTATATACTACATAGTTCATACAGGTTTTTTTGAAATACAGTGAGTCCAAATCTTAAATTTATTTTTAAGAATATATTTATTTTTTATTCATAATTGTTATTTTTCATTTATAATTATTTTAATCTGAGAGTTATTTTATAAGCTTTCAAAGTTTTCCATATTTTACTAACTGATATATAATTCGTAAACTCCTGTTTTTTGAATCATGAATATTTTTTATAGTTTAAAGAAGGTAAGTATGACTTCTTTTACGCCTACGTTTAAGATTCATACTTCACTGCAGACTATTTTCTTTGAATCTCTAATTTGGAACAAAGCTTACATACTTTTGTTCGTACAGTAGTCTATGGCCTCTAGATGATCTGATGTGAGAAAACATAATCGAGTATTTTCCTGTTCGTGAAAAACGTAACAATATAAAATCCATTCTCTTATATAAATAAATTGTCTTCAAATTTATGTTAGAAATTCATTTTATTCTGAATGAGTAAAGGTAAAAGTGTTTTTTTGTGTTGAGTATGTACATAAAAATGAAAGAAAAAAGTTGTGAATGTTCAAAATTCTATATTTAAGCTTCTTTTTTTCCAAAATAATTTCAAATGTAAATGAAAACTCAAATGTAGATATAATTTTTCTTTCAATATTTTTATACAAAAAACACTTTTATTAAAATTAATAAGTTTTATATGAAAGGAAAGAGGGGAAAAGAAATGAATTCTGGAAAGGTATAAAATAAGGTGTAGGTTCAGTTTTGGTTTTTCTTATTAAAATCACATTTTTGTTTAAAAAAAGACATTTTCATGAAAGGTTACTCATATATTCTGATCACATGTTATTGCTATTCAAATTGTCAATATGATAAGGAGCAAGTGTCTGACACTTTGATGTTAAAATAACCTCCGAACGTGTGTTAATGTTTTAAAAAATGTGCGTGTGCTAAAGGCTTAAATTACTAGTAATTTCATATTCTTTGAATATTTACTCCAAATATAAATTTAATATTTTCGAATAATATTGATCAAATCAAAATATTTTATTTCAAATAATCCAATCTGTACAAAAGGTAAGATTTTAACAAATTACATATTTTATTTAATTTTAAAGAATAGGAGGTAAAATATTTTTAGTCAAACCAGCATTTTTAAAGGCGACATCGTTAGTTTTAGAAATACATTTTCTTAAAATTTTTCAATAATAATTATTATCTCTTTAAAGTACACAACGACATAAATTCTCATTTTAGCTTTTCTTTCTTAAAAGTTGTTCCTAGAATCCGCAAACCAATTTTCATTTTTCAATGAAAAATAACTTTATTGAAAGACCATTACCGAATAATTTGAATAAAACTTTTAAGCATCTGCTGTAAATATTATAATGCATACCTCAGCTTCGGTCTTTCTACCAACAATTTAGGAACTGCTCCGAAAAATGCATGAATATTTATTTCCTAAAACGCATTTTTATGATATACGACAGCGCAATAAAGAACATTTAATATCGAGTTGGCACTTCGATTATGCCTCCTGCTCTGCATATAAGAACCCGTTAGAATGATTTGTAACCATACCATTACCTGGTCGACACTTCTTTGTGAAGAAGAGGACGCTTTATGGAAAGGAAGTGCTATTTACGGCGGGACTGTGTCTTCTGGCCAACCTGTTCAGCGATAAACTCAGTCAACGTTTATCATTTTGATAGCCTCAACTATAAAATTGCATCTGGAGGACTTTCTCACTTTATGAGTTTACGAAATGTTTATTATATTAAAAATGCGTTGGAATAGGATATTATTCTTTTCATGGTTCCAGTTTCGAATAGCTACGTATGCGGAGTATGTGATGTCTTTTAGTTTTCGAAGGCCAGCTAGAAGATTTTGTCGCATAATATTACTGAATCTAAATCTAATTTATTATTCATAGGAGAGAAAAATGTTACAGATTAAATATTTAGTTATTGCTATTTAGTTTTCTTTCGTATTCTTTACATTCTGATGTATATGACACCGTTTGCAGTGATAACTGTGGGTCCAAGTCAATTTGATCTCTACTTTTGAATGATTAAAACAATCAATTATTTTTCAATCAATCATTCTTACACGTGTTCAAAGGCAGCAGAAAAATATATTAAAAAATGGCATTCGTATTATATATACATTTTGGTTCTCCATGTCTTTTAGTTTTCGAAGATAGCCTGGAAATTTTTGTAGCAGAATGTTACTGTATTCATGGGAGAAAAATGTTAGAGATTATTATTTTTTTTTTCGTTATTACTAGTTAGTTTACTTTCGAATATTTTACATTCTTTTATAGAGAGCACTACTTGTAGTGATAACTTTGGTTCCAAGTCAAATTTATCTCTGCATCTAAATGATTAGAAAAATCATTTATTTTAAAATCAATCTGTTTTACAAAGGCAACAGAAAAATAGACTCCACAATATTATATGTATTATCATGTATTTTAATTCATCATGTCTCTTAGTTTTCGAACATTACATAGGAGGCTTTGTCACAAAGTATTATTGCATCTAAATATTATTATTTAGAAGAGACGAATGTTACGGAATAAATATTTTTTTAGTTGTTGCTAGTTAATTTTCTTTCATTTTTTTTTTTTTTTTTTTTTTTACATTCTTGTGCAGAGAAGACCGCTTGCAGTGATATCTACAATGATATTTGGATACAAATCAAATTGATATATCCGTCTAAATTATTAGAACAATAGAATTATTTTAAAAATAATGCATTTTTATTCATATAAAATGGCTACTGAAGAAATGTATTTTATAATATTATTCATTTATTGTAATTAGAACATTATGAATTAATACCAGAAAAATGCACCATTTGACCCCTAACATGCACTAGACTCGCTAATCAAAAGAAGTTTAGTGAAATCAAGTTTAATTTATTTATATTTACGTCACCTTTTGGCGTAACAATAAAAGCTTACTTTATACGAGCCTCCTAATTCTCATTTGTCTTCGAATAATGACGACAACATCTCACCCGGTTCACGTACGCCAAACATCCTTTCCGATCTAATGGAAAAAGATTTTGCCTCTATGGATTTGGCATGCACCAGGGCTGCTTATAAATGATTCGTCGTATAATCGTACTTCGAGTCTTGAATCCATCAGTTTCGAATTCAGTTTGCTAAATTTGTATATTAATATATTGAGTTTGTTGGCTAAACATTAAGATATCGTGGATCATGCGTAAAAATTAAAATAATTGAGGGAAATATTTAAAGATATAGCGCAAAACAATATCACACGATATGAATGTTATATGCCTAAATATTAAGCCTAATAATTAAAATCTTGGATCCAAGATGAAAATTTTGATAAATATTTCAAAAAATTTAATGAATAATATTATTACAAGTTATGAATATTATTTGCCTAAATAGTAAGCCTAATAATTAAGACATCGCGAATCCTAAATAAAAATTAAATAATTAAGAGAAATATTCAAAAATATAATGCATAATTATATTAAAATTTATAGAAGTTATATGAAAAGTTTGAAAGACTGTAATCAAATATTCTTGGATAAATATTTGATATTTTCTTTGTTTGAATTATATATCTTATCATTTTTTATTAAAATAATGAGTGATTAATTAAATATCTACATATTGTTTTAAAATATTTGAACATTTATTAGGACAAAGCACTCGAAAATGCCCTAATTTTAATTTATTTTACGATAACAATGAATTGCTTCACCAGTTATTATCTTTTTATATATTAGCATTTGCTTGAATAGTTTGATTCTCAATTATTCACACACTTAAAACATAATGAAGATACTCAAACGCCGCGGTTTGCAGACGATTTTCAATATCCAATATTGCAGACGAATTAATCAAATATATGAAGAGTTTCGCAGTCGAATGATCATTAAAAGGGTGATTTGCAAAAGAAGAAATTCCCTCCTGAGACTTGAAATAAGGTAAGATCTATTAAAATGAATGCCCTAATCCGATTTAAAGCAAAATTGCTTTCGCTCACCCTTTCTTAATTGGGCTGCAATGGTTCCAATTACTTGGATAATTCAGTTCAGTTGTCGTGCGCTCTCTTAACAACTTCCTACGGGCTTTATAAGTTTCACAAAGAACATCCTCTGCAGTTTCAACGAGTTGGATCGTCGTATTGGGATTTCGTATAAAGTAAATACTGAGGTAATTTGGATTCCCGAAAGCATGCAAAATTCTGAAGGCTAATTCTTGAGGCTTAGTGACTTTAGTTTTATTCAAATTTATAAAAGCCTTTTTAGAATTTATAATATTGTAATTTAAGAATTTACTATGATTCGCCATAGATGAACTTAATTCCTTTTAGATGGTGTTAATTAAGAATTTCGTAAAAAACATAACGCTGCATAATCACTAATACTTGATTTATTTGTAAATAATCAGAAAACAAAAATTACAAAAATGTTTTTATTTCATTTGGAATTTAGACTGATGTCATCGTTTTTAGCTTGAATTTGTCGGGAATTAAGATGTTTACGTTAGTTTCTAATAAGAATAATATGAAAATATTTGCTATTTTTGTTTTTTATGATTAATTTGATGTAAATTCTAAAGCTTTTTTACTTTTGCTAAATATTATTTATGCCTTTCGTTCATCGTCTCTGTTTTATTTTAATGACAACACACTCAAAAAAAGAGAATAATACTTTTCACATTAAATAAAGTTTTGTGTATTTCTTGTTATTAAGTCTTGCTTCACAGAATTGTTGTAATTAAAATGCTAAAAGTTTTTAAAATTATTTATTGCTATTCTTACTTCTTAGAAGTTTAATAAATAAAATTATTGAATATTAGTTATTATTATTTTACTAATTAAACTATTTATTACTATCTGAAATATTATGCATCATTTAAATTATAAAACATTAAAAATATTACTATCATATTTAACTTAAAAATAAACGTTTTTTTTTTAATTTCCTTTATTTGAATATTGGAATAAATTGATTTATTTTTTATTCTAATATTGGGATGAATTGATTAGCTTCTAATTAGACAAGTTATGAAGGTTATTCGGGAAGTGAGTTCCGACTCACCGTGACTAATCGAATGAACATTTAAAATTGCGTGCGCACAGGGTCCCGTCATGTCTTGTTTGTCAAACGAAGTCGTTTGTAATGTATGGTTGGAACGTGATGTTTACGATGTCGATTCAAAATGTTTAAAACAATTAATAAACCTACCGACAAAAAAATACGGCCAATTTTTGGCAATGAACGTCTCTGGAGTTCAAATTCATTGTTACATAAGAGAGGCATATAACCTTAATATGATGAGTGTCGCAGTTTCACCTATAATTATTTTTGCGCAAAAACAAACAAACAAACAGTTAACAAATACGATGAGTGACAGAAAAAATATAAGTGGCTGAGAACGCTCCAGGATGAACGGAAAAATGTTCATGGTGAACTACGATCCAGCTGACCTTCAATGATCACAGAATATTTGGTCAATGTATGGACGAAACGATTTGAAATGCAAAGACAGGCGATTTATAATTCAAGCTTTAGTTATTGGATTTTCTTAATATGGGTAGTACAATTTTGCATCCAGATATGGCCCCAGTCGATTTTCACTTAATCCGCTATTGAAAAGAGTATGATGGCAAAGCACTTAGCAACAGACAATTAGGTGAAAGAAGCATTTAAAGAGCTATTATCCTAGCAGATTGTAGACTTCTTTGATATAGACATATAATTCTTGTAGAGCATTATGACAATTATTTAAACAATGTGGAAACTGTGTAGAAAAATATGTAAAGATATAATAAAAAAAGTGTTTTGAAAAACTATGTGACGGTTCATGTTTTATGAGAAATATTACTTTTATTTTCAGAATAACCCATGTGCATTGTACAATACATAAATAACACAATTATTCCCAAAATCTATTTCTAATATTAAAATCGCTATGCATTTTTATGTTACTTTATTGTAAATATTTTATTCTTTCGAAAAGTTCATATGATTTAAAAATAAGAGAAAGAATTGAAGAAATACAAGTGTATTATTTTAAGATTCATTTATAAAATTCTATAAACAGACGATAAATCTTCATAATACATAGAACGTTTATTAACTATATTTAACTGTTTATTTAAATAAAATGTTAAAAATGTAAGATAAAGTCCTTAATTACTACTAATTAATGATTAGAAAAATAATACATTTTCGAAACCGAAATTTACAAAATTCTTTTAGTGATACTATGTAGAATTGAGAAACTTATTTATAAATTTCAGAATTAGTTTGAATTTTTTCATTGTGATAAATTTAAATCCAAGAAAGGAAATAAAAAGTTTTTGCAAGATTTTGAAAGAGTTCTGAAATAAATTACTAAATAGGCTGCTATGCATTCATACAAATGGATATTTACTATTAATTCTTCTAATATGCTTTTGTTTTTTTACCAAGTTACATTAACTGAATTAAATATTTGTAGTAAAAAAATCACTTCGGAAAAAAATGGGGGGTGAGGGGGTAGCTATTAAAAAAACTCGATAATTCATTTGAATTTTTCATAGAAATGAATTTAATTCTACGGAATTGAGCAAAAAATTCAATTGAAAAAATTATTAATGGAATGCTAAAATTAATTAAATGCCCTTACAATATATTCATATAAATTAATGTCTATGCCTAATTCCTTTTTATGTTTTAGTTACTATTCCAAATTACATTAAAAAAAATCTCTTTCAAAATTAAATTTCTCCAAATAACCCCATTCAATTTTTTTCCACCTCGACTTCCCTTTCAATTCAAGCAGCTACACATTCTCATACACTTTTACCTGTCCAACATTTTATTTTCACCATCAAAAAGCTAGTTGCATAAATGTAAAAAAAAAAAAAAAAAAAAAAAAAAAGTAGGAAGGAGTGAAATTTGTTCAGGTAATTAGAAGTCATTTTCACCAGTCACCCCTCCCCACTGAAACTTTTAACCCTCCTGATGACTGTTTATTCCCAAGACTTCTTTTATAGGGTAAAGAAAATCAATACCCGGGCAATTTGTCTTCTACTATACGACCGGGTGTACGCCCTTTAGACCAATTTAATTTTGCCCGATCTGATTGCTAGGTCGGGGTGTGACTTCGGCTGAGAGTATTGATGTCGTATTTTTTATGTTGGTCACGATGATTGCAAATGTGGCCTTTTATTAGAGAGCAGCTATTGCCGCCATTTTTGGTTCCTCTTATGAGAAGAAAAGACAGAAATAGTGCTATTTCTATATGATAATATAGTGATTATTTAAATAACGGATTGTTAGATTCTTCCTTAAACGTAAGCTGCATAGAAAAAAAAGCAAAATAATAACGTTTATTGCAGAAGATAATAAGCTGATAGAGACGCATATATTTATGTAAAAACGTGATACGTCACTTCTTCTTGTTCCCATTCCCTTAGTACGAATACTTTTAATAAGAGATTTGAGTGGATAAGAGGTGAAGGTTCATTTTTGGATCCTCTTATAAGGAGAACAGACAGAATAAGCACTATCTCTACATGATAATACAATGATTATTTAAATAACGAATTGTTATTATTCCTTAAAAGTAGGCGTGATATAAAAAAACTCAAAGTAATAAAATTTATTGCAGAAGATAATAATGTGATGGGAAAACATAAACTTTACACGTTTGTATATAAATGTGACACGTCTCCTCCTCTTGCTTCCATTCCTTTAGCATGCAGATCTTTAATAATTAGTTTAAGTGGATAAGAGTTGGAGGTTCATTTTTTATTCCTCTTATGAGGATAAGAGATAGAATTAATGTTATTCCTGTATGGTAATATAATAATTGATTAAATAGCATATTATTAGCTTCGTCTTGAAAAGTAAGTTAGATAGAAAAAAAAAACAATGCAAGAATTTGGCACATTTGTGAAGAAACGTGATGCGTCAATTTCTCTTGTCCCCATGGCTTTAGTACTGGAGACTTTAGTAAGAGGTTTGAGTGGATAAGAGGTGAAAATTCAATGAAACGACCGAGCCACATGCCTCCCTCCCAGCTTATTATATTGAAAATAAAGAAATATGAATAAATGAATTACAATGTATTGATAGATACTTTCATGTTTAACAACAAATATGGTTTTGAAACATGTATTACTAGTAATTACAAAATAAAAACATTGTAAATTTAATAAAGCAAAGTTTATTTAAAAAAAGGACGAAAGGTTTTACATTGTAATGATAACTTATTTCAAGTATAATGACCAAGAGGGTTTAGAAACATATATAGTTAATAGGTACAAAGAGAAAACATAATGAATTTAATAAAACTAGTAAAAAATAAAGGAAAGGAAAAAAGAAACAATACATAGACTAAAAATCAAAAGCCGAAAGTGAAATCAATCGTATAAGAATTAGTAATAATAGATGATTTCTAATTAAGAGTTGTATAATTAAATGAGACAATTTAATTAAATAAAGAGCCACTCGCTGAAGAACGCAAAATGCTGCTTCCCTCACAACTTCAAAGATATAAAATATCAGTGCCCAAAAGATATGAATTTTAGCAATATAAGGAATCTAATCTGGATAATAAATCAAGGGTCACCTCCAGACGAGAATTCAAATATATATATATATATATATATATATATATATATATATATATATATATATTCTATGAGGAACTAGATTTGTGTCCAAAAGATTGACCTCTCGCGTCTCAAAACCCCCATGAAATCGAAGATCCCGACAAAATTAGTAAACATGAGCAAAAATGGAATCATTAAATGAATATTAACGAAAGAGAAAGATATTAAATAATTAAAGCATTTAAAATTCAGCAAAATAAGAAAAATATATTCACAAATATCTATAACGTTTTGAGACAGTTTGCAATGCAAATTAACATGTTAATGTTATGGAAGATTTAAATGAATGACGAAAATGAAGCGATGAATTATTAGTGTTAACATACATATAATACTGATGGGTAAGAGCGAAGAATATGTACAAATACTTGAGGCAATGGCACTTAATAAACATTCCTGGGTTGGAAGAATCTGATGATTTGCGGATATAAATGCATGTGATAAATGAGTTAAAGAAGCAATAGTGATGCCCCTGAAGAAACAGATGGCGTGTCTGAGGAAACTTTCTATCAAAAGTGAAAAAAGCAACGTTAACGTAAATTAATTCGATAACTTTGAAAATTGTATTCCTGAAGAAATAATTGAACCTATTAAAACCAAATAACTTTCCAACTGCTCTTTTGGAGTTTATAATTGCCATTTAACATACAGTTCCACCAAATAATAATATATGCAATCCCATTATTTGGCATATAATCATACCCTGTACAGCCCTCTGCTATGCAAAATTGAAATCAAAATTAAACATTTTAAGGATTTACTAATCAATGGAATTTCTTTATTTATACATTTATCATGGTTTTCATTTAAGCACCTTTTCCTCATCTTGTTTTCATAAAATCGTGCTGAATAAAGAAATAGGTGCTAAATAAAGAAAAAGTCTTACAGAAAATAGCATTTACCCAATCTGATATGAAACCGTTGTATCGTATTATATCGACATATCCTCTTATAAAGCAAATGCATAAAATCTGTATTACTTCTACAAAGTAATGTAATGGTTTTTATATGTAACATTGTTTATCTTTTTTGCTCAGAATAAATAAATGAAAACATATAACTTGGAGATAAATGATGTGTAAGGAAATAAATAAAACTATAAATCTGTATCAAATATAACTGCTAAAATCCGGTGCATTTGGAAAGAGATTTCTAAAAACAAAAATTAAAATGTATATTATTTCTACATAATAATATAAAATATCAGCTATTTATCCTTCCTGGAAGGAATGAAGTAACTGAGAAGAGAAATGTTACTTTATTATTAAACATAATAAGGAAACACGAAATATAAAAATGAATAAAGTATTGCTTTTTTTCAATATAAATAAAACAGTATAAATTAATTTTGCTTTTGCATTTTAAAGATGTTTCTTTCATTTATAATCCATTTCTGATTCTTAGTTTGTTTATCATTTGAATATTTGTAATAAAAGGCAAAAATGCATTACTAAGTATTGCAAAAGATTATTTAAAGCATTAAGCGTATTTGATAAACATATGAAATGCTTAATAAAAGAATTTATAAATATATATTACTTAAATGAAATCTTCTCATCTCTCTTCAAAATAAATTAATGAAAGACAATATTTTTTTTTTTTGTAAAATTGATGCTAGGATTAACAATAATTTAATTATCAATCAAATAAAAGTACTTTATTGTTATTTAAAATTCAAATATAATTTTTATTGATTTCTTTGAAGTAAAGAATTAGCCTTTTAACAATCTGATAGATACATTTTTTAAATGTCAAAATCTATTTTATTCTGAAACTACAAATTATTCTTATTAAATTAAGGAAATTGGTTTGTTTATTATTTCTTTTAAAATGGGAGTTTGATATTTTTATTCATTTCGATTTATTTGTAAAATAAATATGGTAAACAATTCTGAATGTACTAATTAAAATATTTAAGAAATTGAGCTAATGTTTGTTTAAATGCCTTTAAATGAACCGATAACTGAACTAAATATATTTTGGAATGAATGATTATGATTATTATTCACTAGCCATTCAAATTTTAAAAGCTTGCTTTAATCAATAGAAAAAAAAGTAAAAGAAATATATAGTATGTCATAAAAGGGCATTTACAAATTTTAAGGGCAGGTCACGCATATGGGTTTTACTATGTAACACGGGATAGCTTGTACAGTGTATGACAAATATTATGGATTCATTTTCGATGAATTAAGTAAGAAAATAATGCACACAA
This sequence comes from Argiope bruennichi, assembly GCF_947563725.1. NCBI lineage: Eukaryota > Metazoa > Arthropoda > Arachnida > Araneae > Araneidae > Argiope > Argiope bruennichi. Next base: position 50,573,709 of record NC_079158.1, read on the forward strand.
AGTAAAGTATTCTTCAAACGTTTGTTAGAATAAACATTTTCGCTGACACTTGTTGAGCACTTAGCAAATATTTGTTGTAATAACAGTTCCCATAAGCATCCGATAAAATATTCAGCATACGTTTGTTGAAATTAAAAATTTTCACTAATTCAAGGTAAAAAATTTAGCAAACCTTTAATCGAATAAAACATTCTACCGATGCTAGGAATACTTGCATTCAGCTAACATTTATTGGAATAAAAATTTCCAATTACATCAATAAATTGTGGGGGTGATCCTCTATACTTTTTCGTACATTCTCTAGCACAATTTTTTGTATATTCTAAATAGTAACCCCCCTCTCCGGTATAAATTATGAACTTGTAGTAAGATTGCAAATGAATTGCATGGCATTGGTGAGCAATGGTTACGAAATATAGATCTTTAAGTAAATCTAACAATTTTACTGAGTTTATAGTAAGAATGTATATCTTTAAATATCTTTTTTTCTGACCGATTGAAATTAAAATTTGACACGGAACTACAGTTGTTGTCTAAAGATCAATTAAAGAAACTTAATTGATTTAAGTTATTATGTTTAAGAATTATTGCGTTTGTATGCAAGCGGAAATATAAATCAAAAGACGGTCAACCATTCCATTGATTTAGTTCAACATTTGATAAGAATCTACATTTTAAATGTCAAGCCTGTCTACGAAATTTTATGTAAGTAGGTCTTGACGCTTTCTAATTAATGAACTAACTTGCAATCAAGCAGACAGTCAGATTTCTTCTAATTGGATTTCGTTGAAATTTCGTAGAAATCTTGAAATTCCATTTCAATTCTGTATACCAAAATTCATCTGTCGAGCTTTCAAGTTTTTGAGTTATTGCGTTCCAGATTGACAGATAGAAACAGATTGACAGATATTGTGACAGATAGAAACACCTATAGACAGCATGCAAAAATAGGTTTTTCGAACTCGGGGTGGTCTGAAACATGACGATTTATCAAAATCTAAATTCGAATTTTTTGACCACTAACATTACTTTTCCTATACTTCATATTCCAGAAAAGAAAAATATCTTATCATTTTATAGCATCAATCTGATCTTATGATGATAAGTAAGCATATTCTCTTAATGTTTTGTATTCTAAGAATTTGTTGTCCAGATTGCATCTTTGCCAATGTTTCTATAATGTTGTGTATGATTTGTAATGAAATTCCTACAACAATAGTGGGTGTGTTGTGATTTTATAAGGTTGGTTGATTGATTGATTGTTTTTTGTTTTTTTATGGCGCAAGGGCCAATGCTGACAAAGCTGTGCCAAACTCGAGATTTTCTAAGGAACTACCCGGTTTTAAATGCACTATTTTTAATTTCCACAAACACAGCTACACTACAAAATTTACAAACACTTATTAGCACAGACACACATAGAAAATTTGGTCAAAGAAAACAGTATGGTGGAATGATTCCATTATTTCCAGCCGAAAGCATTCGGCGTTAGCGCAAGGGTTGCGCATAGGGAAAAAGTTGACCTCAGGATGCAGGTCTGCTTTCAACTGCTTGTCTTCTGTAGGACGCCACAAGGGGGCGCTCTCTGTTCAAGGGGAAAAGAGGTTATTGTTCTATTGTAAATTTTGTCTTCCCATAAACCTGTGCTGTAAATCTCAAGATATTAAGTTAAATTTAAATGGCCCATCCGTTTCTTTAATTTAATTCATTGACTAAAAGCTGTGTGCATATTTCCCTCGTTATGATTGTGATTCAATTTGTTAAAGTAAATATTTATTTTCTCTATTCACTTAAACTGTCAAAGTTGTAAGCGACTTTTTAACACTCCTTGGATAATCTATTATTTGAAAGTTTTATATGATGGCATCACGATATTTTTCGATATTCTGAATGCCGGGTGATATCGTGAAGATATCGTAACATCGTTCAACATTTTATGTGAAAAGTAAATTTTATAACAATTCATTTGCCCAAAATTTTATTTAACACTTGCAAAAATTTCAAAGCATATATGTTTCGATATTCAAGATTTTCGATAATGCTTCTGGGTTCCAATCTATCGAAACTTAATCAACATAAATTGATCTGGATTTATTTAAGTTTAAATGAGAAAAGAATATGTGCCAAATAATCCTGGAAAATATTATGTTTGTTTTCTTGGCAAATAAATTTAAAGTCCGTAGTCCCGTGAATTTAGTAAAAAAAAAACGGAAGAAATCTCCAAAATAACTTTCAACCTGTAGCTTTGTAGTGAAATAGACAAATAAATGTAGTTTCTTTCAGTTTAAATTAATTAAATTTATTAAAAGACATTAATTTAAAAAGATAAGCATGTTAATCGGTAGGATTAATTTCTGATACTTGGAATTCTTAGAAATGATACCTGTCTCTCTGTTTCTTCAAAAAAATTACATAATTGGTACATAATTCTTAATGCAATAAAACACGAAACACGGCTTATTTTTCTTAAATTGTTGTATTTTTACGGAAATAGGGATTATAGGTAAACAATATATTTTCTAAAGTATAAAGATTTTCAACGCTCTTAGATGCTCCAAAGTATGAAGCATTTTGTTTAAATTTCTTTTTTCTTATCTTGTAATTCTAGAATAACAACTTCATGCATTGAATCTTTAAAACTATTATTCAACATAATAGAACATGTTTTAATTTCTCAAAGACGTTTTTTGGGCAAAATAAATTACAATTTAATGAATGGAGTTCTTGGAAAATTAATCTCAATTATTGATATTCTTACAAAATTTCATTAAAAATGTCCATAAAAATAAATTTATACCCTTTTTTTGACAAAGAATTTCGAAAGAGCAAAATATTTACAACTTCGATTATTTTGTAAAATCCATTAAGTCGATTTCTTTTATGCCAAAATAGTTTTTGAAGCAACATTTTTCTAATGAATGATGTAGAACTCCGTCGTTTTTTAGTTTTTAGGCCACTGTAAATGAATATATATCCAAAATGTTTTTTAAACAGATTCACGTCATTAATGTGATTCAAAGCGTATATATACAGTTTATCTATTATTTTTTTATAATTGTATATCAATTATTTTAATAAAATTTCTAATTAAAGAAACTAATTTTTAATCTGAGATGTAATCTGCCATTACCAATTCAGAAATCATCTTAATTTTTTTTTTAATATATTGGTTTTATTTACAAGAATATCTTTATTTTCTGACAACACCTTAGTGGCTATTTAATTTTATTGGAAGTTTTATACAAATTGTGCTGCCTAGAAAATTTAAACATTCGGGAAAAATGGTATATGATAATTTATTTTGAAATTTCATCGCTCGTATTAAATCCAATGTGTAGGTCCAATGTAAAAGGGAAAACTTTTATTTTAAAGTTATATTTAGATAGATTGAATATAAATTTAAAAAAAAAAACATATTTTCTTCATAATTGTTGATGAATCTTAAAAATATTCCATTTATATAAATATATTTAAATTAGTTTATTATATTATCTCCACTTAGAAGCATTAAGATGATTTTTCCGTAGAGATTCCTGCAAATTTCAGTGGGAGTTTATAGGAAAAGTTAATATTTGAGCTAGAATACATGTCTTCGAATTTTATCACTAAACCAACTACTAGATTCAGTAAGTTAATATCAGCAATAGATTTAATGCTTACATTGGTGATCTTAAATAGAATTGGATATCAAACAAAAAACTTCCTTTCTTCATTCATTTTCTGTCCGCCTTGGCTCTCGGTATTTTAATCATTGTTAAAAGCCGTATTTTCATCATAAATTAATTGATTGTAAGAAATAAAATAAACTGATACGAATGCACTGATTAACTTTTTAATGTTGGGTATTTAAGAACGTGATAAAAATTTTAATGGTTGGGGCTTTTATTTTACTTATGTAGAAAATGGTGGTCTCTTTTCCATTTTGAATCCCTCAACTTCTCCGACTACGCACAATTATTTTTTTAAATGAAGTAATTTGTTATTTATAATCAACTATATAAATCCGTAGATCCCCAGATCTCTATGGCGCGATTTGATTCTGATTTTACATTGCCCACGGTAAAATTATTGATTATGGTTTAGTTATATTCACATCATTTTTAAAGCAACAGAAAAATTATTTTCGGAAGGACCCATAATTATGAACTGTGGTCATAAGACGATGAGATACTGAGTCAGGACCTCTATCCTCGAATATTCCGCTTTATCAATCAGAGGACATTTAACATCGATTGATTTAATGTAGACATCTCATTTTAAAGAAATATGAAAGCTAAATTTGGAGGGCCCCATAATTATGAATTGTGTTCAAAAGACAATGATGACACCTGAGCAAGAACCCCTCTCCTTTTATTTTATCCACCAGAGGACATTTATCATCGGTTGATTTAATGTATACATGGCTTGTTAAATACAGGTTCTTTGTAGAATCAGGATTCGAACTTAGATCCAACAAACCTCGGTATCGATAATTTATCACAAAGCAAGCTCCCAAGAGTTTTTTATATAGATATATATTCCATTCTATTTTCCCGAAAAGAATCGGGTTTATCTCTATTTAGAATCATACATAATAAAATAAAATGATTTAAAAAAAACCCTAAGCTTTATCTATATACCTGACATCCCACAGTTTAAATGATATTTAATCCTATCACATCATTTCTACTATCTCAGCTTTCAGTAAAAAAATGTTCTGTATTGAATCCTGTTCACCAAAGAAATCTTCTCCTTCGGTATTGCTCTTCGCTTCTAAATTTGATATTTTCTTTGTTTTCTTATTCTGCTTGTTGAAATATGAAATATAACTACTAAACTTTTCATCAGTTTGAAATTAATAATTTACCACAAGACTAGAATCTTAAGAGACAGTTTTCTTTTGTTCCGCTATTCAAAATTACTAAAAAATATATCCTTTTCATTCCTTCACACTAATATTTACAATTTCAAAAATTTCGTTCAAATTCCTTTGGAATAAGAAAAAAACTTATAAAATAGCATAAGCTTGAAAATACTTTGAAGTTCGGTTATGATTTTATTGTCATTCAGAGCTGACAATTTAATCGTAATGGAATAGGGATTGATATTTAAAAGCTGTATAAATTAATGTGAACACAAACTTAGTGTTAATTTTTAGTACAAATATTTTTTTTTCCTAATATTTCTAACTTTTTGACTTTTTTTCCGGTAGTTAATTCTAGCAATAAAAAATTAATTTTAATATAAGGTTTTACCACGTAGATTTAGACAAACTAAAAAGCTTATGTACAGGCTTAAAGAGAAGTTTAACTAAAACAATTAAATATTATAATTATCTAAAATTATAGTTTAAAACTCTTGAAATTTTCCCTTCGTTGTAAACTGTTTAAAGCAAAATAATCACTCTTTAATTTAATTTTTTTTCCAGAAATATATCGGATATAAAAATTAGATAATAATACGTTGTTGTATAATTAAATTTTTGGCAAGAAATTACAATTAGAATTGTAAAATTCGATGTTTTCATACATAGCCATTTTAAATGAACTTCATTGCTAATTAAAATTTGCACACTATTACTTTGGTTTTAATAATTTTTCAAATTATTTTCTAATAATTTTTATTAGCAATACTATTTCTTCTTAAACATAATATAAGTATTTTTTTTCGATTAAAGGAAGCATAGTTATAAGTTATTTTATTGATAAAAAAATCTTAATTTACAGTTAAAGAATGTGAATTTACTCTACTATTTTTATCAGCTTTCAGGAAATGTTCTGTACTGAATCCTGCATGGAACATTTCTGTACTATCATTAAAGAATATCTAAAAGTTCTCTTTCGGGGTTACACATTTCTACTTCAGTTTTTACATCAGAAAATTGCGTTCCAAAACATTAACTAAACTTTAACATATTTTTTTCTGTAGAAAAAGAACTTTCCATTTTCTAATTCTTTAATAAGTGTTCAGCAAAACAGGCCCAACTCTTTCAACATGCAACCACATTAAAGAACTCATAAAGAAGAACTATCAATTTTTCCCCATATATCCCAGCAGGTATCCCTGGAACCGTAACGCAGAGCTTTAGATACTAAAACGGAATCGATACACTCACCGAAAGAATAAAAGGAATATTGCCTCTCGCATAAAATTTAAGCGCGTTTTATTGCTGCAAGATGTAGGAAGCATCGCTATTTCGACGGACGAGATTTATATCTAGCAGCTGTTTCATCTCTTTATTTGTTGTACTTCAGTGCAGAAAAATAAGAGGACGAATTTTAGGATCTAAAACATAGCTGCATGTATGGTTAATTATGCTTGAAATGCTTGAAAAATTCATTTATACATATTAAATTGCTGAAGAAAATGTATCGAATTCCTAAATGGAACCAAACTTTTAATTCATGTAATATCATCGTTCCACGCTTCACACGTGCATAGAATTATTGCTTTTCTGAACTCATAAGATAATATTAATTACTTTAGGATTATATGCTTCATAGTTTAACTACTTGTAGATAAGAATATATGGCATTTTATCAGTCGTTAAAGTTCATAATACTTATTCAGATTATTTTCCACCCATGAAGATTTTCTTTACTTGTGTATACGTCTGACTTAATTACAAGAAACTTTTTCTTTGACTTATGGAATAAAGATGTCCTTTCATTAGATCATGAACTTATTTTTAGCAATTCTTTAAACAAAATGCTGCCTTGGCGATAGATGAATAAACTTAAATGCATATATCCAATAAAAATTGTCCTAATTTTTTCATGCCAAATTCATTTGCAATAAAATAAATTTCGTCTAATGTGTTCCGATTTTTCTATTTGTATTCCCTCAGTTAGACATAATATATAATGGATACATATAAAATTTACATCTTTTAGTAGTTTTGAAGACATTAAAATTTGAATTTCGTTAGCTTACTCATTTATTTTCTTATAAGCATTTTTTTTCTTATAATAGAAAAAAAACTTTCAAATGGAGATTAATATAACATAAAATTTATCTTATATCCATTAATTACTTTGAAACTGTTCAAGGATAAAAATTATTGTAACTAACGATGCGTTAAATTAAAGTTCAGTTCTATCTAATTACTTAGTTCTACCTAATTAATTGCTTGGAACGCCCTCAGTTCTAAAACATTTGTTTTTTTTTCTTTTATGAACCCACAAATCTATCAAATCTCATAAAAAATTTTTAATAAAAAAATAATCATTCATAAAAATTAAAGCTACACATTTTTTAGGACTTTATTATAAGTTCATGCAGCTTTATAAATTAAACTTCAATTTATAAAAATGAATTAATAAAGAAGTGTTATTCCATTTATAATTACATTAACAGATTGGATCGATTTATCTTTCTATATTCAACATATCATTCTGGAAAACTCTAATAAATAAACCTGGTTATTTAGTGGACAAACTTTCTACTAAAAATGCTTATAGAATGCATAATATTAATAAAAGAATAAACCATTAAAATTATGTTGTGTTTATATATAAATGTTCTCTTATTTCCTGATCCAATTACCATCTTTTATTTATTTCTCACAGGCGCTTTAGAAAACTGATGATTACTGTGCTTTCCCACGCTCCTATCGAAAGAATAAAACCCGCTAACAAATACATATACCTTTAAAAAATATGTAAGATTCTGTTTTCTAATTTTACACATGCCAAAAAAATTTCAATTGGAATCTCATAGTAAAATCACTGAAGGGAAACATTTCTGTCACTTTGTTCCTGTAATAGACTTCAATCGTGAGCAGATGTAAAATCATCATTGTCTCTCTTCTGTACAAATTAAGATTCCGAGCGAAGTAAATTAAACTTAATTTCTCAAATTATATATATAATATACTATTATGCTTTAGAAATCATACACTGAATAACTCCTAATTAATTTTTTATAGAAGTTTAGAATTTAAAATACACCATGCAATTTAAGTAGTAGCATATAGAAAACTAAAAACATAATTAAATTTGTGAAATACATACATAAATTTGTGAAATGATAATATCAATTAACTTTCATATAGTTACACAAGCAGAATAGAAAAAAAATGTTATGTAAGGAATAAAAAAAAAAAATTCCATTATGACAGAATAAAACGGATATTTAAAATGACCTATTTCATAACTTAAATAATTTTTATTATTATATTTTCCTGGCCATTCACTGAACTTGTATTTTAAATGTATAATATTGGAAATATCACTAAAATTAAAGCTTTTTAAATATTTTCAATGCTTTTAATCCCTCTTATTAAATTTTTTGCATTAGGGTTTGAAAAACGTCAAATTAAAATTCATTATACTGCACAGATTCTAATTTGAATACATTTGTGCATCATTTAATGCTTCACGCTCATAACCATAACCTTCGTATAGAAAAGTACTTCACCAATAATTTTTCCGAGTGAATAATTTAATTTTGAACTCCATAATTGTGTAGTAATTTCCCTTTCACTTCTGTTCTTGATGTAAAGTACTTTCTTCCTCCTTCAAAGAAAATCAGTCAAATACAGGATTTTTTTTCCCCTTTCTTTTGATTTTTCTTCGCCTTTTTTTCCCTGTGCTTCCTTTTATCTCTGCTTCCGCTAGGAAACGAAAAGCTGGAGCTCTTGTTGGATTGTGTGGTGGTTCGCTCTTGAATTTTTTACTTCCTGAGACTGGTTTTATTTCTTTTTGTCTTTAAGTACTTAATCTTTTATTCTTGGGAACGTTCTAGCCTATTTGGCGATGTAATTCTATTATTCGACGGACAAAGTTAGTAAATAGATAACCAATTAGCCTGGAAACAAGTTTTGGTTTAGAAAAAAACACTTTTATTTCCCAAACCAAGTGCTAAACAATTATATGAAAGCAGGATGCTTAATCTATGTAGTAATTCACAACAGATTCACAAGAAAAAAAGTATTCATAAATGTTTAATCAATTTGAATCAAAACTTTTCATTTTGCCGTTGAAGAAAATTTAAAAAAAGTATATTAAACAATATAAACTTCTTGTAAATCCATTAATAAATATTCTATCCATTAGAAATCTAATTCTTTATATTGAAACTGTCGAAAGTTGTTTAAGAAATGTGTAAAACACTATTTTTATAAATATATTATATGAATATTTAAGGTTTCCATAATTTATTTTCTTTACCTTAAAATACTTTATTTAATATCATTCAAAAACTTTATTAGAAATTAAAATTGTTTAATTCTTAAAAAAAAACGTTGGTATTAATATTGCTTCATCAGATTTGCCAGACAGAAAACGTTTTTCATTAGGTATATTCATACTTCATAACATTTATTATAAATTCAAATATGTTTTCTTCATTTAAGATGTAAAGATTTTAATGTGACTTATTGATTTTTTTTATATAGAAAATAGTTAAATAGCTACATTTATTGAACAAATGTCAGCATTTAATTATTAACAGTTAAATATTTTAACAGAAGATTAATAGTTTTTCTTTTATTTTATGTCAATTAATGCTGAAAAGGTCCAAACACCCGTTCAATGAAACTACCGCTGACACCTAAAATACTTGGTTATTTTATTCCCCCTTTCTTTTAGTGGGCTTAGTAAAATACTCTTGATGCGTGCTTTGCTTATTAGAGACGTTCGCCCCTGAAGATTTTCTGAAAAGACCACATTTGCGAAATAGCTTGACAGTCATCAGATAAATTGGGCTCTCTTTTGATATCAGCTCTTAAAGTAAACAAGTTGCTTTGTATTTTCTGAAAGGTAAAATATTTTCTTATCTTCGAAAGACAAACTGAGGTATTCCATCATTTTAAGATACATGAATTCGTATTATCTTAGGAGCGGAAGCGCTAAATGACAAAGTTTGTTATTATACACATGGGAAAAAAAATTCTTTGGCTGTAATTTATTAATTTGTATCCAGATTAGATGACAAACAATTATTACCTAAAATAGATTAACAAGAACAGCAGTTGTGACAATATATAAGTAGATCTCATTAAAGATGATTTTAAAAAAAACTAAAGCAAAAACACGATAAAGGAAGATTAAATACATAAAATATTGACAAAAGAAAAAAATTAAAAATAGATTACGTGATTTTATATGTGAACATAGACAGGGAAAAGAAATGATCAATGTTTAAACCATCTTCTTTAAATGTCATATGAAAATATATTCTTTAAATTACCGGACATAATTTTAAGTATCTATTTTTACAATTATTATTTATTTATTTATTTTATTATTTTTCTAGTGTACAATTTTTTCTCTATTGCTATGCAATGCACTTACTTCTCTACTCTTATACAATATCATATTGATTCTAATGATTAATCTGGTTCATATTAATTTTGTTTCATTTCAAGCACAAATTATAAGAACCCTATTAACAGAAAACAAAATAATTTTCTTATTAAAATTGCTTTTCAAATTTTGAAACTAATAATGCAATATTTTGGTGACTTAAATTCTGATTGATGATTTTTACAGTAAAGTGTTGCTTATTATAGTAATAATTGCATAACCTATAGAAGAAATCGTTCAAAATATATTTTAGACGTGATGATATATAATATAGACATAATTTTGAACATATTCAATTAAAAATTATTAAATTTTCATTAATTTTAATGTATTAGTTGGAAATAAGCAAAAAGGCTCAATTTTATCGAACATTATATTTTAATGCTTTGAAAAAAATAATTTTTCAAATTTATCAAACTGAATAGAAAAGGACATGCTTAGAAATTCAATTTAAAATTAAAATACAATTTCTTCGATAGTGACTGAAAAACACAAATGGTAATTCTTTAGTATATAAAAACGAGGTTTTTTATTTCAATTTTCTATTAATGAAAAATATGAAATATAATGGAATAAACTATTATCCTGCAAAATTCTCCAAAACACACTTAACCACCTCAACTTTTAAAATATTTAAAATTTAACACATAATAATAAAAGTTAATTAGCGAATTTAAATAGTAAGATGTTTTGCAACTGTGTTGCTCTTTTTTATTTTTTAAAAAAAAGATATCTGTGATAATTATAATTATTTTCTCCTAGTATGAAAAGCAACTTTTCATAATTTTTTTAGTCAGTTGAATGGTATATAAAAGGAATTTTTAAATCTACATTTATATTATGTTACATTATTTTTGATATTATTATTAAATTTTTTTTTAACTATAAATGTGAAATATTTATGTGAATCCTAGAATTAATGCTTTTATGTATAATCTTTTTTAGTTTCATTTTTAATTTAATTGTTTAATATAATATAAAAAATTCAATATGTATGAATGTAAATGCATGAAAATGATGGTCTAATTAACAGGACTTTATAAAAGAGATAAATGATAATATTTTATAAAACTATTTATAGAATATATTTCCACTTAGATAGTATATATATATATATATATATATATATATATATATATATATATATATATATATATATATATATATATATATATATATATTACAAATGTTTCGAAGATGTCCATTTTTCTAAGTGATTACTTTCAAATTTAATTTGCTTGCATATTATATAGACATTTCTTTTATTGTTTGGCATTATGATTCAACCTATTAATATATTGAGAATTATAATCATGTTTATAGAATGCACATTCGCCCTTTATCCAGTGTTTATTTGTGTATCTGAATGCAATTTTAATAATAGACACTAATAAAAGGTTACAGTTATATAGCAAAATATGAATATATTTTATTTGCATGAAAAATATCAAATAAAATGTCAGATTATATTATTTCCTCATTATTTCAATAAAATTCTAGATTACATTATTTCATTTATGAAATAAATTTTGAATTTACATTATTTTTAGATACTAAAGAATAATTAAAAAATTCTAGATGCTCGACAATGATGCACTGCACACTGCATTGTGAATGTATAGTAAATACTTCACGACCAAAATGAGTAAATTTAACATTGGCATCACTTATGCATACAAATTATTCAACAACTTATTATCGGTTTTATTATATTTGCGTCACTTCTTTTACTCCATACTCTAATAATATTTATCCTCTCAATCTATCACTACTGCCTATCTCACTGATAAGTGAAGAGAAAATTCTAAGATCTTAAAAGGACCGGAGAGTGCAATCAGTTTGAAGAGTTGTATACAGTGAAAAATTTATCAATGCCTGAGTAGTTCCAGAAAATTCTGGAACTTTATTTGTATTTCCCCTTATCCTAATAAATAAATATATCATATTCAAAATGTTTCAAGTAATTAAGAAACTAAAATAAAATGTTTGCATTTAATTTTTAATGCCAAAAAAGTTCAACTGAATTCAGATAAAATATAATTGCTTTATATATTATTATGCTAGAAGAAAGGGCATACAAATAATAAAACTAATTTATTAATAATCTTATTTAAAATTAGAAAAAAATGCAATAAAAATGTATAGCATTATATAAAACAATTAGTGTTTTAAAAATTAATAATTAAAATATGTTTAATGTATTACTCAATATTTGCAAATAGAAATTTTTCTTTCCATCTCAGATAATTGAGGCGTAAAGATATTACTATCTGTAACTTTTAAATAGAAATGAAATGTTTCAGATCATTTCGCAAGCAGGAAAGGCAACAAACAAGATATCTGAACAAATACTTCATTAATAATTTTAATAATATTTAAATATATGAAAATATAGCATGTGATATAAAATAATCTAATGAACCAATTCAAGTAAAGCTGTTCAAAAAATTAGAATGTACCATTAATAGTAAGATAAAAACATGAATATATATTGCAATGAGAAGCTGTCATCCTATTATAATAAGTAACATAATATGTAAAGCAGTATTCTTTAGATTACATTTGTTAAGTAATTTTTACAAACCTAATAGTAAAATTCTTTAAAAAATTTGTAACCCTACAAATATAGTCATTTTTTGATTTTCAGTTTAATTGATAATAGTTACTTTTCTCTCATTAAATAAAGATTACAATAAAGAATTTCTTAAATAAGAACATAGATCTATGTATGCTATTATTCCAAATGAACACTCCATTATAATGCCATTTAAGACCATACTGTCAGACCATTTCATTTCTTCTCATTTACAGCATATTAATTAAGGATTTTACCCATTAAGCTGATTTCTATAAAGAAAAATTCGACGACCTAAACAGCATTATTTAAAACTTTCATTTCGAACCACAAATAGATATTTTAAAAAATGCGCGTATTTACGATTCAGAGCTGTCCATTTACATTCGCACAATGACAAAACAAAGGATATGTCACTAAAGAGACTGCTAGAAGAGACAGAATGTCTATTTCTTTCTAGAAAAAGACTATGCGACGACAGTTTGGGAACAAGAATATGCAAAAGAAAAAAAAATGAATAAAATATTTAGGAGACATTTGGAGTATTCTTAATTAGATACTTTGGAGGAAAAAGAAAATAGCTCTGTTTATTATTTGGCATTATTACTTAATAAAAGCGAAATAAATGGGTAATTTCTTAGTACTGTTATCAGTTCTCAGAGCGGAAATTCAAAGGCAAAAAATAAGCAAATTTTCTATATGTAAGCGTTAAAGGTTTTTTTTTAAAAAATTATCTAATTATAGTGGCAAAATATTAATTTTACAGTTTAGAGAAAATTACTAATATATTTCAATAATTATTTCAAAGTCGGGTAGACATAAATATGAAAGAAGTTTTTCTGAGAAATTTCCAAAAAGTTCTTAATTCTTAAAATATTAAATCTTCCAGTAAAAAAATGAGTTTTAATATTCTAAAGACAACATATAGGACTGAGAAGTTAAAACTTATAATTGAGGAAACATGCTATGGTTTCTGTTTGTAAGGTCTTATAAATTTTGAGTTCAAATCTTAAAAAATAGAGGAAAAATTACATGAATGCATCTGTGCGTATGTAATCTCCTTAATGTCTTTAATTGAAAATATATGCAACAAAAGATTATTGCATCATATAAAATATCAGGAAATTTTGATTATTTGATGATTATTTGTTCTTTTTTCAATACATAAAACCTATAACTTGTATATTAGTAGGACATCCCATGCATTACACATTAATATTATCTAAACATCATGTATAGATTTTTCTTTCAAACCATTTATATAATGGAACATACAAAAATCATTAACAAATGCATCTAAAAAATTGCAGTACAATATGTATGCATTAGCGTAAGTTCTTATGTTGACAGACTATGTCAGATATTTTACAAACATGCAACTTACAAATAATTATTTTGGTATGTTGCCAATCATTTAATTTAAAATCAATAAAAATAAAGGTTTTATTCATCAAAATTTCCTTGAATTATCAAGAACAGTTTTATAATTTTATTTACAGAAAGCGTTTGGTGGATGTCACTTTATCAAAAATTGATTTAAGAACAAACTTTAGCGACAAGTAAAAATAATATTATGTCAGCTGTGAATATAAATGTAATTAAATAAACATTTTCAAATAATGATAAAAAGGTCGAATAAAAAAACGAAATGAAAATATCTTATTTTTAAAAAATATTATGTTAATTTATGTAGTAAATTTTGCATTTGTATTAGTATTATTGCACTAGAAACTTTCGTACGGCTTTTATTTTAGTTAATTTTATTTTTTTAGCACAATTACCAATTGTCACCAAAAATAAATTTTGTATTTTACTTATAATTAGACAGTTTATCGACTGAAACATTAGTTAAACTGAGAAAATATTTTGCTCGAGACTTCAATTAAAATATAATTTTTGAGAAATTACTTTACCCCTATCAAGTCAATATTTTTCATTGTAAATATTTAATTAAATTTAAGGAAATTATCGATGCACCCTTTTCACTATGTAAGTTCCAATTAAAATGAAATATCTAATTCGCATTAAAACAACTGAGTATTCATACGGCACCATAAAAGCGGAAATAAAACCATATAATAGGGAATGCAAGAAAGGGTAGAAAAGGAAATAAAGAGAACACTGACGAATATTGTACGGGAAGAAACAAAAGAAAGAATAGAAAAGAGTATCACATAATTGGCCGCGTATTAAAACTTGTGTGTGATCAGATAATACCACCCATTGTCAGATAATAAATAGGAGGAATCATTGTTTTTCGCCTTCCGCTATTGCGCAGATATTGCGCAGTGAAAGAATTTTAGTGCTTTTGGGGGCTGATCGCCGAGCAGCTCCAACTCGTATATCTCAAATTTATTGACTAATTTTCTGTCTTTAGTGTTACTATTCTTCAAATTCTTAATACATCTATCTCTAAATGTGCAAAATAATAATCTGTAAATAAAAATAAGAAAAGCCATGGCATTTTTTGCAGTTCTGTAGCCCTAATGGATGAGTTGTCATCATTTATCTAATGTATAAAAGAAGGAATATTTACGCCACATTCATTTCGATCATCATATATATTAAAATAAAATAATTTATCAGAAGGGAAATTAAAATATTCTTTTTATGTATTCCACAATTTAATTCGTTTCTAACATAACAAATTTGTGTATTAAATTCAATTTTATAAATTGAAAAATTGTTTATTCTTTATATATATAAAAACGTGCAATTATTAAAACCTTGAAATTGTTCAAAAAATAAATTTTTAAAATTATATGATATTCACACACAATATAATTTAAACAACATATAGATTAAAAAAAAAAAAAAACAGGCATATTTTTCTTTGAAAAATATTTGTATTTTTCCTAGTCATTTAAATCCATATTTGACTTTTTACCTTGGTTTTATTTTCTAATCACATATTCAAACCAAATTAATTAAAATAGAATTCATCATTCGAAAAAAAAAAATGTCAACGGATTTCCGAAACTAAGTCAGCAAAGCAAAGATATTTAAATTTAAAAAGAAATAACTTTCGATTTTTGAAAATAATAAATAAATGATAAATACCGTCTAATCTGCCCACTTTTTAAACTTTCAACTGTTTAAAGAAAACATCCATAAAATTTTCAAAATGTATTAGTAGAATAATAAAATTTATAAACTCTGAAAATGAAATTGTTTTTAAATTTCTTGGTCTGGTTTTTATTATTTCAAAAATTATTCACATTAATATTCCACACACTCACAAGCACATACTAAAAGAAAAACCGAAAAAAAAGCAAGAAAGGAGAAAAAATATTTATTCAGAATTTCATATTTCTCCATCTCTTGTTTTCTCTTTAGAAAAAAAATTGCATTTATTATTTCTATGTTTCTTCTTTCAACAAAGAAAAATTATATTCTTCTTTTCATAATTTCAATTAATTGCTAAGCCACTGAATTATGAAGGGGAAATTAACCAAAAAATACCCAATAACTAATCCTGGTATCTACAAAGCAGATTAAAAAAAGAGCATAAAAAGATATGTTAAAGATGGTTGAAAAAATAAGAAATAAAACAAAAATATAGAAAAATAAGCAAATCCTCTTAAATTTTCATTAAATACATTTAACAGATGCAAATATGCATTACGTACAAAAAAATACACTTGCATAAAAACAAAAATATATTTTTGACGCAAATGGATTTATGTATTGATATATATACTTTTCCGATTTCTGCGAGTGCTTTAAGAATTTAATGACAATTTTGATTTCATTTATCTTAAAAGGCATTTTATTGAATTAAGCAATCCGTTTTTTTATATTCTAAGTGTGCAAATATATGTGGAAGGAAAATTTATTCCATCAGTTAGTTTAAAGAAACTTTGAATCTTCTGAAATTCGAAATGCCTATTCAATTTTAAAAGAATGTTATTTTCTTTGTACTATTACACTATGAATATTATTTGAGAAATTATTTTTCTTCCAAATGGATTGAAATTATCTGACATCCATGAAAGTAATTGATAGCAACTGCTCCTAAAAATATAATTAAAAAAATGAATTTATCGAAGGGGGAAAAAAACCCAGCTGAATTCAAAAATCAAAAATAAAGGGGAAAACAAGCAGAAAATAAAAACTCCCCAGAAATATGATATTATGTAATTTAACAAAGAAATGAAGAATAAAAATTTATATCTAGATACAAAGAATTATTATTTTACCCTCAAAACTAACTATTGAATAAAATTTTGATGAAGAAAACTGAATAATATTTTTTATTGTTAGTTAAATCATTTCAGATATCTAGTGCTTTTCAGTCATCGTTCTGATGATTCCATTTAGCATTATTTCATAAAATTTATAGTTTTTTAAGAAAATCTAATATTTTGCATATTGCAGGGCTCAATGATTAAAAAATAAAATCTTAACTTTATACTGAACACATGCGAAGAAAAGCACAGTCTAAAATATCTACCTTGTGGCTCCCTAAATAAGTAACAGTAGTTGGGAAAAGGTTTCACACTAAGATATAATTTAATTAACTACAATTAAGTCGTACTGAAACGCTTTATCATGCAGAATAAGAAAATAATGAAATAAAGAGATAAAACATATTATGAATAAATAAATTAAATGATAATACGGGTAATATATTTCATTATTTTGTTGATAGCTAAAATAATACTCATTTCAATTTCAGATTAAATAAAAGAATTATTAAATCAAAAAAATTCCAATCCGATGAAACAAGACTTTTTGAAAAACATTGTACCTTAAGGTTTGCTAACTGATCTTGTATATTTTATTAGATCGTCAACCCTTCCTTTAGTATTATTGATAGCAGCATTTTATGTTATTGATGATGATAGTGTTGCATTTCTAAACATGAGAAAATTAAAAACAAGCATATTTAGCATTTCAGAAATTAATGATTTGATAATTAAATAGGAAACTTTACCTAAAGCATGTGAATATCTGGTAAGTACAAACTTCAGAAAACTCCAAAATTGTCTTTTGGATTTTTATGTGTCTGTCATTTGAACCAACTCTATTAATTATTCGTATAAAATTAAAAAAGGAAATTCTATGTAATCTTCAATAAATAAATATAATCGAATATGAATGCATAATCATCTTTTCTAACAGAATGAAACTCATTCAACGAAGAAAAGTTGCCGAAGTAAAGTATTAAAAAAAGTAGAAAGCAGTAGGAAATTCCTAAATAAAACAGCTCGGATTATCTGAATTATAGAAATTGGTATTATTTTGCTATTGTATATATTTAAACATTTCCATTAAAACATGCAAATTAGAAAAAAAAACTAAAGCAATAGAATAAAAGCAACGAAACGTAGGGAAGAATAAGGTTGGGATAGGTTAAAAAATTTAAGAATAAATCCAAAAAATAGAAAGCTTTTTACTGAAAAACCGTTGAAATTTTAAAACGATTTATTTAATTAAAAAATTAATCTCAACTTTTGAGCTAAATATAATACAAAAATTATTATCTTTGACATGCAAAAATATTTAAAACCTTTGTCTTCATTAATCTTCAGTAATGGCAACTACGAGATCGAAATAAAATAAAAATAAAAACTTTATTTGAAAAACCTGTAAACCGAATATGTAATTGATGTCATTTCATTTTCAAGATTTAGTCTCCATTTTACTTAAGAAGATGAAGATTATTTTCAGACTATCATTTGCAATAAATTGAAAAATAACCTTAATCATGCAAGAGCTGAAAGTGGTCGAAAAGTAATTATGAATTCGCTTATGCAAATTGAACATGGAAATATTTAAAATTAAATTATAATTCATTCTTATAAATCAAGCAAAAAGGTTATATATCAAAACAATAGGACATAAACAAATGAAAATATTTTAATGAAAAACATCACTGAAATTAACATCATCATGTCATTGTCACCACATCAAAATATCATTATCTTGCCATCATTATCACATCATTGTCATCTTGTCATCATCATCACGTCATCGTGCCATCATGTCAAACATCATCATCATGTCATTGAAAAAAAAATGACTCATTTTAAATGCATATTATTCAAACTGAATAATGACGATGCTATAAGAATATCTGCAAAAAGTTTATTAGTCTAACATTCAAATATGTTCGTTTTATTTTTAGCCTTTCGGGAATGGCCACTGCTAGGTTGAAATAAAAATTTTAATCAGGAAACCTGAAAACCAAATACTTAATTGGCATTCCTTCATTTTCACGGTTTGGTCTCTTTTCACTCAAGAAATGCAGATCATTCTCAGCTCATCATTCACATCAGATTGAAAAAAAAAAAAAAAAGAAGAATCCCAATCATGCCTAAATAAGTAAAAGTGGTTGAGAAATAGGTGCATAATGAGATACAAATTAACCAACAGTATCCGAGAGCCAATCCTCTTATCTGAACGACTAAAAAGTCACCTTCTGCAGAACAGCAGCAGGAAGAGGGGAAAAGAGGAAAAAAAAGGGAAGAGAGGGAGAAAAGCGGTAGAAAATGAATAAATAAAATAGCCCGGTCTCATTTATATTCCGGCCGCGAAAGAAGTTTGGTTCCGTCTTTTCGCGTACAGACTCGGGAAATGGTGCAGAGTGAACGACAGAGTGGAAAAGGGGAAAGAAAACAAATTCAACAATTGGAAAGCCGCGAACGGGGCAGGCTTGAATGCTGCATTTTTCATTTCGGCTTCAATTCTTCGGGTTTTCGAACGTCGATTGTCACCTCCAACAACAACACGCTGTATGGCTGAAAGCACCAGAACCGGAGGAAGAACTCTTAGAAGGAATCCCTAGGGCATCTTTAGAATTTTTCAAAACACAAAATGTGTACTTATGCAAGTAGTTCGTGGTACTTTTTTCTTTGAATTTTGAATATTCTGTTCCCAGAAGTTAAACCTGAGTAGGTTTATTTTAATTGAATTTACTCAGAGAGTTGGTCTTTAGAAGAAAATTAAATTTAAAATATTAGTTCTTGATTATTTCGATAGTCTGTGAAAATAATAGAGCGACAATATACATCAAATCAAAAAAGAATGTTTATAAAGATATGTTCAAACTACAGAGACATTTAAAAAAAAAAATGCTTTCTGAATGTTTTTTTTTTTTTTTTTTGAAGAATTTCTTAGAAATAAATATATTAAAAATTGATTGTTTATGTTGCAATAAAAACAAATTGAAAATATTTTTCTCATATATAGAATTAAAGTTGCGTC
Source organism: Argiope bruennichi (assembly GCF_947563725.1). Classification (NCBI taxonomy): domain Eukaryota; kingdom Metazoa; phylum Arthropoda; class Arachnida; order Araneae; family Araneidae; genus Argiope; species Argiope bruennichi. Next base: position 50,593,779 of record NC_079158.1, read on the forward strand.
CATTACAGCAGAATTTATCGAATCGTTGAACAATGTATTCAAGTATTTTTTTAATACTGAAAATTTAAATTGATTTTTGTGTGTGCATTTTTTTTTTTTTTGCGAAAATATTTATAGAAATAAAGATTTGAAATACGAATACAAAATACTTATGCAAGTACTTTGTATTCGTATTGTTCAAGTACTTTGTAGACTTTTTTTTAATTTTGAATATTGTGTTTCCAGAAGTTAAACCTGAACAGGCTTACTTTAATTGAATTTACTTAGAGTTGGCTTTTAGAAGAAAATTAAATTTAAAATATTAGTTTTCGATTATTTTAACAGGAAGTCTGAGAAGACAACAGTGTCATAATTTATAAACAAATAAAAGCAGAATATTCGTAAACATTCATCTTGGTTTTATTTAATAATGTTTTCAAGCCTTTGATAAAACATACATTTTTGAAACAATTGTTTTTTTGAGTGCATATTTTTAGAAAAATTTCTGAGAAATAAATATATTAAAAATTGATTGTTTCATTTTACAATATAAAAGGCTAAAAGGATTTGTTTTTGTATATAAACACATTAGAGCAAAATTTATCGAGCTTTTAAACATTGTATTCAAGTATTTCTTTAAGATTGAAATTTTTTATTGGTTTTTGTACGTGTATTTTTTTAGGAGATATTCGTAGAAATAAGGATTTGAAATATTGGTTATCCATTATTTAAATAACAAAACTAAAAGTATGCTTTCGTGATCATCTTCGAAAACAACAAATCGACATTTTTATGTAAGAAAAAATACAAAAATATATTCAATTTACATTTGTTTCTGAAGGCGATTTTTAAAGAGCTTTCTTTTTAAAGTATAGCCCCAGAAAAAGTTTAAATAAATTCGCAAAGATATTGATATTGCTTTCGGTGTTATTGTAAAGAGATATTTATGATCATCTATAAACATATTTCATCTGTCAAATTTAAAAAGTATCATATACATCAATTTCTGATGTGAAAATGATGCACACTAAGAAAGCTGATATATTTTTATTTAATAAGATATAAATGATTTTTGACATTGCAACTTAGTGGAAACTGAATGCTTTAATAACTTTCATTAGTGGGGTGAAATATATTTAAGATGATTTATTGTTGCTTTTGACATTTATTGACCAAAAGATATGGATTTTATTTAGTTCAATTTTTTTTGTACACCATTTTTAAGAAAAATGTAAATATTTATATCATCATTGGAAAATAAAAAGGCTAATTTCTGAAAAGCAACATACACGATTAACACTCGCAAAATAAATTAAAATTGCTACTTTAATTTCATGAGAACAATTTAACTCTGAAATTATACTTTTTAAAATAAATTAATGTAGCATTATATTTTAAAATCGATTAATGTCATATTCAATTAGTTTTACTTATTAAAACAAATATATATGCTTTTAACGCATTTAACTGTATAGAGTGTTCTTAATAATTTATTCCATATTAAACACCACGAATAATTCATAACAATAGAGAACTTTTAATCTTGCTATAAACCATATAAGTTGTTCCTATGTTCACCAAATTATTCAAGTTTGATTTTGTAAAACATACTGAATTCTCTATGATATGTTGGGATATTTTTCACTGATTTGTAATTTTTACTCGACCATTTGCGATAACACTTATTTTAAAAATACCCAACTGGGATTTATTTGAATATTAAGTTAAAAGAATTCGTTTAATTGTCTTCTTAAATTAAAAAAAAAAAAAACTTTCTTCGAAGCAAATATATATTAAATTTTTCATTTATTAATCGTATGATCCTTGTTAGATTAGAAAATTCTGCTAAATACAATATTATGCAGCCAACATTATAATGTCAGTTAACTTGTTTGATGGTATCATGGAATAAATCGAAATTATTTGAAGCAATTTCAGCAACTATGCATTTGTAAGATTTCTACATGTTTTTTATTCTTTTTGTTTGAACAAATTTTTACTAGTAATATATTTTCGTACAATAATGATGTAACATAGATGCTATGTCAGATAAAAATAGATTTTATAGGAATGTTATGATTTAATTTTATACACATTTAGTATTGAATAGTACGCAAAAATCTGTATAATTTCAGATAATTAATATTTCCACTAACTCTTATACGAACAGATCTGTTCTGCTGTACTTTTGCATCGTCCATATATTTAACTATATTTACTACTAATAAGAGAATGGCTTCAGAGCATTGAAAAGGGGCAACAATATTTATTTTCAAAAATTTCCAAACGGAGAGATGCGTTTTTTTTAATGTCCTTACTGAATTATTTAAAATTTTAATTTCAAAATTTTGGCATTAATTTAAATTGTGTTTAAAGCAACTCTTTTTAGTTAACAAAAATCAATATTTTTTATGAATCTCAAAAATATTCAGTTTATGTTTCACCAGTCTTATTTTAATTTAAAATCAGGTAAGAGGAAATAACTTTCTGTCTTGAAATCTGAGGCTGCAATGTAGTTATGTGGTGTGTATCTATTCTTGAGAGCAAACTCTGTTTCGGAATCTTATCAGTGTTCGTCATAGTTTCTGGAACAGAGGAGTAAAGAAAGTTCAAACTAAGCTTTGAGTTTCGAAGAAGAAGAACTTTCAACAAAAGGCAAAGCCACAAAGAAAACTGATTAACTTTTGCTGTAGGCATGTGGAAACTCTGTTGAACGATTCCTTGTACCAGGAAGATCGAATAAAATGAAAGCTAAAAATAAATAGAGGCGAATTGTTTTTATTTAATTATGTTTGAAGTCGAGAGTAATTTTAAAGTTATTGGAAAGAATATTTTAGGTGACGTAATTTTATGCATGTAAAGATGATATTTTTTCTTAATCCAGAGGTAATTGCATTTATATTTTAAATTTTCATTTATTTTTGGTTTCGGATTATTAAAAAAATCATGTAAGAGCTTTTCTGTTTAGTTTTAGTCTTATAGAACAAGCTTAGATAATAAGAAAAAGAATAAAAAATAAGTTTTCTTTTTTAACCCTTTTTAGGGCCGTGGGAAGTATGCTTCCCACCAAATTTATCGATCATTGTATGAAATTATGTAGGTTGGCATAAATTCTGACAAATTATTTTAGATAGACAGAAACTTAGATGCTTCAGTTCTTTATCTCACACAAAATGATGTGTCTTGATTTGTTACTTAATTATTAATTGACCAAATTACTTAATTAATCAAATTAAATTTATCTAATAAGCTAAATGGATCCCTTTTCTTATTCTAATTTAATCTAATTTCTAATCAAGCATAAAAATATTTTAAAATAATATGACTAGAAAAAATGGCCCTTTAAAGGGTTAAAGCAGATAAAAATGATATATATAAAGGTAATGATCTAAATAATATTCTAATGTTTTTATTTTTTTATTTTGCTGTTTTTTTACGGTTTTTACTAGTAGCTATTACTAATTTAGTTTAATATTACTTTCAATAGCAGTAAAAATATAATTTGCAATTTAAAATATGGGTAAAATTAGTCAATTCAGCAGTTCATGAATTAAATTCATTTGTATGCTTTCTAAAATGCTCAAAGGAAAGGAAAATAAGATTCTCGATAAATAAAAACAAAAATAAAACCTTAACTAAAAACAGTGCATTTTTTTTCTGCTGCTTTGATATATGTGCTTTTTTTGAAATCCGAAAAGTTACAGTATTTTTATTAACTAATTTCTTCTAATCAAACACTTAGAGAATGCATTTTCAAGCATTTATAATTACAAATATTCTATTTTGAAAATATTAGGAAAAATTTATTGCTATTCTCCTAACGAGTCATTCTTTTACTCACTGTGCCAAAATTCTTTTACTCACTGTGCCAAAATTCTTTTACTCATTGTACAATTTCAAATTAATCTGTACATTTAATATTTCAGAGGTCATTTTGATTTATTTATTTAGGATGGCTTATAAAATACATTCGCAAATTACATTTTTAACTGCCTTTCTTCTATGTTTGACCTTCCTCCAACTTCATGTTTTAAAATTGCTTTTTCCTAATTAAGAAATAATTTTAAAACAAATTGTGCATGTTCGTTATTATGTACGTTATAAATGAAGTAAAACAATAATAATTCAGTACTTTAAGGCGTACGTACACACTTGAAGATTTTTTTAAAAATTTTAACTTTAAAAATTTAATTTTTTCACAGTAGATCATTAATATATGTTTAAGCTCCTTTCAGTGAGAAAAAAAAAAACATATTACACAAATTATCAATTAATTAATTAATATTTAATGAGCTAATTACCATATTTTTTGAAACATGATATGGATTCTTTTTATGTCTATTTACGATATAAAAGAAATGCTGCTAACTTTTTCAGTATTCACTATATATATATATAGAAACATAAAAATACATTTAATATAAAAGGGATCTTAAAATCTATCCAAATATTATGTGTATATATTTCAATGAATCTGAAAATACAATTCAATTTGAAGCTATAATAGAGAAATTTTAAAAAGTAGTAGTAATAATTTTTTTTTGAAAATTTACATTTAAAAAAAGATTGAATTTAACTAAAAAGGTTTTTTAAAAGCAGGATTTTTTTTCATTCTATTTTAAGTGGATCGTTATCAATGTATATCACAAAATCATTCAAACTATTTTCAATAATACTTAATGAATGTTCTGGGAAATTACAGTGTCTCCCTTTAAACTAGTTTTGGAGTTAAAATTTTTAAATTATTAAAATCAAATATTGGCAAACTCTCTTTATATTTTCTGTTTTAAAAAAAATAATAATAGCGATAACTATAAAACAGTGATAACTTTTATAAACATAAAACAAAATTTATTATAACTCTTGTGATAATTTTCACCAACTTGGCCAAATTCTGATATTTGTATAACGTGAGAAATGTTTGAATAGTGAAATTTATTTAATCTGAAAATCAATACCATTTTAATCAGATTTTTAAATATTATGAAAAATTTTGTTGATTGACTAATCTGAATATTATGAAAATTTTTATTTGAAATACAAAAATTAAGGTTATTCTCACTTCTATCTAAATCACAAAAGCTGACAAATCTGCTCAGTATTTAATTCACACCTATGATGTAAAAATCACGCTAGAATTAAAATTTATGGACGCTTCCAGAAACAAGACATTAAGATTCAGGTTCATAAAAGTTCCTCTTATTCGCATCAACAACGCAGCTAATATATTAGAAAGCTCAGCGGAAGAGCCCAAATGCCATCTCCATTGCTGGAATCTGTTATGAGACTAATAGATGTAGGTGGGGCGTAATACATGTGGCTGATGAAGAATAATGGTTGCCTTCCTTTTGGGTAGGGAAAAGTGATTATTTCTAGATTAATCGGTGCTTTCAACGGAAAACTAATAATTGCTTAACTTGTCTTCTTGGATCGAACCTCTTGCTCGAAAACGCTAAGACATAAGTTGTGATTCATATTGCTTGAAAAAGTAAATCTATTACCCTCTTGGAGACCCAACATAACGATTATATTTTGACAGTTTGAGTGAGAAATAGTATCCCACATTTTTTTCTCATACCAAATATGGCTTTTGTCTCTGAGGGGATATAAAAGAAAACCAGAAATGGATGATATACTGGAAGACAGCATTGCTATCCATTTATAGCATTTGATAAATCATGGTTGCTATTGTTTTGTAAAATTATTATATACGTATAGAGCAAATATTTAGGAAAATTATCACAACTACGGCGTTTGTTTAAGTATTGCTTGTTTATAAGTTTTAAAAAATGTTTATAAAATGCAAAAAAAAAAAAAAAGAAAGAAAGAAAGAAAGAAAAAAAGAAACGATGATATATTTCTAAGAAAAAATGGACATTAGTTTTTTTACCATTTATTTTCTATATATTCGAGTGCAACTTTAAAATAAACATTTTTCATTCATTATGATGCATTAGATTTTCCCATACTGTTCATGATTCAAAATATTTATTGATGAATTTTGCTAATTATTAAATTAAATTAGCGAACATTTTGGTCATTACTATATTATTAATATAGGTAAAGACCGGGATATCCTGGTTGGTAGGGCGTTGGATTCGCATCCCTTTGGTAGTGAGTTCGAATCCTGAAAACCGAAAACTCCCTGAGTATTGGGTGGCTGGTGCACGTCTAAAACTGTCTCGGCCACAAAGTCCTCCAATTGCTGACAGTACCATTAGGGGTATTAGTTCATAGATAACCGTTCTTTGATTCAGGTCAAAATTACGATCTGTGGATGAGTGAATGAAATGTACGTAAGAAGTCTGCCCCGTTAAACGGATTGTGCCGCATGAGTAGTTTAGTTGTACTCTTGACCTTAGTTGGCACTACTGAAACAAGAGACTTAAATATCTAGGCTTAAAATCGCTCACTTCGTCAGTGAGGTTGTCTATGACAAGTGCCCTAAGAAACAACAACATTATTATTGTTAATAAAAAGGTGAATACTAAACCATTGCAAAACGAAGAAATATTTCAAAGAAGAAACGGACATTAGTTATTTGTCATTTTTTTCATATATGTTTGAGTGGGATTTTAAATAAAAATTATTCATTCTTTTTAATTTTTACGGTGTATTAGCTTTTTTAACATACTGTTTCAGGATTCAAAATTTTATTGATGAATTTTGCTAATTATTAAATTAAATTAGCAAAAAAAATTATCATTATTATATTATTAATATAAGTAATAAAAAAGTGATCACTAAACTATTGCAAAAATTCAGAAAAATCGTTTTATTAAAAAGTAAATGGTTTTCTAAAGAAATATAATTTATAATTTATATAATAAAATGCACAGTGAATAATTTTTATGGGAATTAGAAAGCCATTTTGTAAATAATTTTCCATTCAGTTTCCGTGAAAGTTTTATCTAGAATAATTCAATCTTATTTACAAAATGATAATTATATATATATATATTTTTTCTGTAAGGAAAAAAATTCGATTTCCTTTTAAATTTATTTATTTTTAAATAATTGCATAATTATATTAATATAATTAATTAATGACCTAATTTATTTATTGACTGCCAATAAATTGCGAAAATTTTGGTCATTACTAAATTATAAACATAGATATTAAAAAAGTAATAGCTAAAACTTTGAGCCATTACAAAAATGCAAGAAAATCACTTTGTTAAAACGTGAACAGTTTTATAAAGGAAAATAATTCATTATTTATATAATAAAATGTATAATGAATAATTTTTATGGGAATTAGAAAGCCATTTTATTAAATAATTTCTCATTCAACTTATGTGAAAATATTATCTAGAATAATGATTTCTTATTTTCAAAAGGATATTTATATTTTTCTTTTCTATAAGGAAAAAAAATGAATTCCTTTTAAATTTATTTATACTTAAATAGTTAAATATATAAATTCTCATTATGATAAAATTTTGATTAAAAATTTATAGAATATGGAAAAAAACGCACCGTTTTTTTTTTAACAGAGATAAATTCGGTTTTGATATATTTCTCGTCAATATTTTTTAAAGGACATTTAGAAGTTCGGAAAATAATTCTTTATTTTGTTTACAAATCATACATTTTTGCTGAAAAAAAGTACAATGATATTTTTCACAATTCAATAAATATATAATAGATGAAATAGAAAAGTAATGAATAAATATTTTGTAGGTATTTATTCATCAAGCAATAATTCCTGGACCTCGAAATACAAAGCTATTTTGTCATAATTTTGCGCTTTTCATTCTCAAGAAGCACTGCTTTGCTCTTCTTTGCTATTAATTTTTGTTGAGGTTGTGAGCTGTACGAATTTAGATAATCAATCTTTTCTCCCTGGTGTATGTTAGGATTACTTTCAGCGCAATTTACAAGATTGCTACTTCAAAAAATTAATTTTCAATGACATTTCCGTAATTAAATGTAATCCCAGCGGATTCGCAAACAAAATTAGAAACGTTGCTTTGCGGGCTTTCAATTCTGTCTTTCTTGACATCGAATTGTAAATTATATTTTTTCAGTTGTGATTCATTGTCGTTAATTTGCTCTCGTCTTTCGTTAGTTTGACAGAAAGGCTAAATAGTTAATAGTAAATTTTTGTGTCTGTCACTAAAGAGAGTCTCTTCGTGAAAACGATGTAAAAGAAAAACTGTGTTAAAATAGTTTTTAATTTAGCATTATTCATTTACATAAGTAAATTTGAAAAAAAAATGTCACCCAACCTTTTATTCTTTATTTGATTTTGAAACTCTCAGCAATCGGAAAAAAAATTATATATAAATCTAATAGGCAAACAACATTTTATTTAAAAAAATTGTTTTATTATCACTTTTCTGAATTGGAGTTATAACGGAAATTATTCCTGGAATGGAAATTATTTTTTGAAACATATAATCTATTCCATTTAAAGATACTTTTCGAAATATTTTCAAATAACATTTTTATAAGAATGATAATTTGAATTTATATTCTATGTTTGAAAGAATGTATTATTCTTCATTTATAAATACGATTACCCTTAAAGGTCGCAAAAGTATTTTTAGTGTAAAACTGCTGAATACTTTTTAAAAAGGAAGGTTTGTTATAGAAAATATTTATTTTTTAAATGTTGTATTAGTAACCATATTTATAGAATAATTCAATATGTATCACGAAATTTTTTTCATCAACTACTTATTTTTCAAAATTACATATATCAGAAAAAATTCTTTTATCAGTGAATAAAAAAATGAAGGTTTTATTGTACACTTTGTCTTACTTATTAAGTTTTTCATGAATATAAAAACTGGTTAATACTACTTAACCAGTTAACCTCTTAAGGAAAATGAAAATCTAAACTGTCACACACACACACACACACAATAAATTATAAATATAATAATTAAACAATTATTATATAAATATAATAATTGTCATAGAATGAACTTATCAAAATGTTGTAATTTTTCCGTACGTCAAAAACAGTTAACTGGTTAAAAAATACTGATACTAAGACTCATCAATTTTATTCACTAATATTAATAACTACGTCTATCTAAGATGAATTCAAATGAAAAAGAATTAAAAAATGTTTAAAAATAGAGGTGAATTATTGGTAACAATCCTCTGCAATATCTTCGAAGGCGATAGTTAAAACTTTATTTGCAAATATTTGATAATCTTTGATTAAGATGCAATTGTTAGTTAATCACTTTTTCAATTAATAGATATATTTTGAAAACTAAATTGTTCAATTTAAAAAAGTAAAAGAAAAGTAAGTAAAGAATTAAATAGAAAAGAAGAAATAATTTCACAATCATCGTCTGTAAAATAATAATTTTACTTTTTTTTTAATTTTCTATTTTTTTACTAAATTATTTTTTAACTGAATTTTTTTGTAAATAAATATTTGCTTACCATTCTAAATATTTCATCACGATCATTTTAACATGATAAATGAAGATTTTAATTTTTTTAAAAACCAGTCTTCATCATAGTTTATCAAGAAGAAGAAAAATATATTTCCTTACCATAATTGTTTTTTCGATTATTGTTCAGGGTTTCTGAATTTAGCACATTTTTCTTGCATTGATTTTTTTAAATATAAATGTATAGCAATACGATGAAATTTGATACTGATTGTTAATAATAGCTTGTTATAATCTGACATTTAAAACACTAATGGCAGATTTATAATTACACATTTATTTAAATTAATAAATATATTATTCATTGCATTTTTCTATGAAATTATACCTCCAAATCTCTATTTAGATACTTTACCCCAGAAATTTTTTTCTGCGGATCCATTAGCACCAGTGCTATCTTATTGCACTCTAACGAACCTTTCAGTTGTGAAATTCACTCAGTATTATTCATTTTACGCTTGCGGATAATCTGTTTTAAATTCAAGATTTGCTTTGCTTTACTGAACTTTGAAAATACCGCTCATTACGACCCTCGCGCTTCGCAATTAGTAACATTCCCGACGAAACATTATATTAATTTCCCCTTCAATCCGTCGCTCCGTCTGAAGTTTTAAAGTGAAGGAACTGATTTTGATTTATGTGCATTCCGAAGTCATTACGCCTTATCTGTGAAGTAAACGACTCTGCAGCAAGAGATTTTCCACCAACTCCTCGCGTTTCTAGGAATAATTAATCAGCAATTGAGGCTAATACACGGACGTTGGATGAGCTGGGTTGAGTAGTCTTTTACGTTCTCTTACCCCTCTTGCTTTCTATGTCCCCCTCGCTCTCCCGCTCTTTCCCCACCACCACTATTCCCAGCTACCATTAGCAATTTGATTCTTTAGATGTCATTTAAGAGGCATTAGACACTCGAAGACATTAGCACAAGCGCACACAATTCCAAGAGGTCTGATAACTCGCTTCCCCGTTTAAAGGTGGGAAAACATCCCGTGAATGGCGGAATTCGACGGAATCTTTATTCGAAGCGCTGGTTCTGAGTGAGAAGTTTTGATCCTTTATACTCGTCTTTCGAATAGTCGGGAAATTCGATTTGGTGTGTTTCGAAATGCTGAAGTTCGAATAAGGTCGTTACTATTTACCCGAGTGTAAATACGAACAATTTCATTTCGAGATAGTGTCTGTGCAATGAATGAGGAAGTTTCGATTCGGATACTCGTACTGTAAAATTGGCAAGAATGCTTTTATTTACATGTTCAGATTCCGGAGGAGACTTTCCAAATGGAGTCGAGTAATATGGTGGGTTCTTAAATTCAAAACCCTGTTCCGGTAACAGGATGTACATTATTTACCACTCTGCTTGGCACTGCAAACGGATATTGGATTTTCTCAGTATTCGTTCTTCCAGAAATAATTTGAAACTTATATTCTAGTAAATTATTTCTATGTTTTATATGAATCGTAAAACTTCATGAAAAGATTTTTTATTTGTTTCCATGATATTCCATGACATTGGGTTTCGTTTATACGAGTATTTCTTACAAATTTTTATTAGAATAAACATAGAGAATGAGGTTTCATTTAAAATAATACTTTCTGCTGTAAATGTACGGGAAAATAAAATTACGAATAATTAATTTTTATCTAGAGATGTCTAAATTATATTCTGGTAATTTATTTCTATGTTTGATATGAATCTAAAACTTCAAGAAATGATTTTTTTTATTTGTTTCCGTGGTATTCCATGGTATTGATTTTCGTTTACGAGTTTTCATGGCATAGGGTTTCATTTATATTTCTTACACATTTTTACCAAAATAAACATCGAGAATGAGGTTTCATTTAAGAAAAGACTTTCTTCTGTAAATTTACGGTAAAATAAAATTATGAACAGTTAATTTTATCTAAAGATGTCTAAACTGATTAGCTAAAGAATTATATCGCAAGTAAGAAAATAATCGAAGTATAGCTTTAAATTATTTTTCATGATAGTAGTCTTTAAGTATTTTTCAACAAGAACAGGAATGATATGTTAATGCGATATTCCTTCTGAACAGATCATGAAGTTGTGAAACAAAAGGTAAAATGTCTTTTTTTAATATTTAACTATTGGCAATAAAATAAAAAACGGTCCATTTTCAAAAATTATATAATGTCACTTAATATAATTTTATAATTACTTATAATTATATATAAGTAATTACAAACCACTCTTATTAAAGTAATTTTTTCTGATATGTCCTTCTTATATATTCCTAATCAGTTCTTTTATGAAAGTTCTTAATGAAAACACACCAGTGTTAAAACCATAATATTTTCTAGATTTGAATTTTCCTTTCTTCCCTCTCATTCTTATGTTTTCTCCATCTTTTGTAAACTTTAATAAACCCAATTTAAAAAAAACACACACACAAGCCATATTTTGACTTTAATTATTTTAAAGTCATATCAAAATATAGACTCTTTGGTATTGATAGAAAGAGTGGTTTGAAAATATGATTCAGTTATCAGAAGTCATGAGAAGTGCTGAAGTTGAACAACATCAAATGATAATGATAAATTCTTTATCTGTTCTAGAAAGAGAAAATAGAATAAATAATATTGAATCAAACAGTACCACAGATAACTCTTTTCATTGTGGATTCCTTACGTATTGCAAGTAACTCCAAAGAGTAAAGAGGAGTTATTCATCTGCTGTGGTCATCAAAATTCATTTCGAAACAGAATATTCCCTAAGGAAAATCTTTCCTCGACTCCATTTTGATCACGTTCGTGGCTACAACAGCTGCACTCGGCATTCTTTGCTTATCTGTATTTGCATCTTGAGTTTTGCAACTAAAGATTCATCTGATTCTTCTCAATTAAGGATTCTTCTTTTGTTAATGTTTCGAATGTTTTCAAGAAAAATAAATGTACGTAAGACTATTAATAATGGAGAATTTGGCTTGATTGCATTTCCCAGATAAAACCCTACAGCTTTTGATTTTGATATCAGTATTAACAACGATGTAATTCCCCAATGGAAGTTTTTGTTCCCCAACAATTCTTCATAATACTAAAAGAATGCTTTTAACTTTTAATGTTGTAATTTGTTTGATGATTCATTGTTTAAAATCCATTCAACCATTGAAAATTTAGAATTCAATTCATGATTAATATGTGATAAATTGTTATAATATCAATTAAATAGTTGGGATATGATAGGGATCTTTATAAAAAAACTATATTAAAATTTCCTTTTCTGGATAATATGAATATTATGAGTTTCAACCTATAAAAACATTTACTTTTCTTTCCCATGCATGCATTTTTTGAATTATCTTTTCTTATTTAGTTCTGTGAGCATTTTGTTTTGAATTCTGAAATGAGAGTATACATTTTAGTGAGTTCATAGTATAAAATTCGCCTCCATATTTTGATATCATCATATTTATAAACGATTTGCAAATAGCATCGTTTGATGACGAAAAGGTTCAAAACGTTTTGAAAGGCCAATTATAGAGCTACATAATAATAAAATTTAGCAACAACTTTATTTAATCAGAATTTAATAAAAATTTCAAAAGTATTCCTCATTAACCCTTTCTGGCGTGGTGATTACAAAAAGGAAAAAAGGAATATCAATTTTAATATTCTCTATTAAAAAAACCCTTCCACTTTAAGCCAAAAATTACAAAAAAAAAAAAAAAAAAAAAAAAAAAAAACAGATTATGAGATTAATTTTACATTTAAATTGTATCAATTTCTTTTTTACTTAAATAAAGAATTTTTAGAAGATTTCGCAGAGGAATTGAATTATCACTAAATTTATCGATTATATTCCTGCAATAATCTTTCGTTATTAATTTAAAATATTCATGTAAGATTCAGATTCATTTCTGCTCGTATAAAAAAGAATAAAAAAATAGATAAAATTATCGTTACTGTCATAAGAAATTTTTGAATTATCTACGAAAATGTTCTTAATAATTAATTCCTCTGGAAGGATGATATCGCTAAATAAAGAAAGCCTTCCCACTGAGAAAACAAGTTAGCTAAGAAAAATTCACAACAAAATATAGGTTTTGACGAACAACTAATCCCATTCATTGTGATTCCTGTTTAAAAAATTAATAGTTTGTGCCAGGAAGGGTTAACTAATCACACCTAAAAGAATATTTTATTGTGTCAGACTAAAATTTCCAATTATTCTCTTTTTAGAATATGATGCAAAAAGAATGATATGGTAGGTGGAATTATTAAATATTGTTGAACGTATTAATATTCATGATAATCAGTAAAAATCTTTTTTAAAAATCCAGAAATAAAATACTAATTACAAATTTATTTCATAAAAAACTACTAATTAAATTCTTCCATTTAAAAATAATAATTTTGATAAACTGTATTAATATTATTAGTAAACAATATGGATATGAAAAATATAGTCAAGAATGTACTACTTTATTTAAAAAAATAAAGGGATAGGGTTTTGCTTTTCTTCTCACCAAGTGTTGCAGTTAAAACAATGGAAAAAACATTGAAAATAAACTTTAATTAAATTCTTAATACCTTATAAACAAACCATACTGTTTTTAAATGAAACATTAATTACCGTATATACGTTTCGAAAAAATACTTCAATTTTAGTTAACCTTGAATTGACCTTGTCTGATCTTCTTAAAATGTTATAGGTTAAATAATTATTGTCAAAATGAAACAAAACTAAAATTATTATTTTTTGAATAACAAATGAAAGACGCGCAATTATTTTCTTTATTTTTATACATTTGAATTATACCGTATTTTTTTCATTTTATGAAAAATGAAAATAATAATGCATATGACTATTGAAATTACTTAGCTAAAATCATTTCATGGCTTGACACATAAACTATCTTTTAATTAATAAAAACACCATCAAAATACATTTGGAAATCCTGTTTAGTCAACTTTAGATATCTAAACATCATGATCTTTAATTATAAATAATAAAGTCTTGCGTATATTTTTTAAGGACTGTAATTTACTTACTTCCATTAATTTACAAAAATAAGGTATGATATTAGAAAGAAAAACGCATTCCAGGCCGTAAAAACTTCGTGACAACAGCGGAGAATAAGTTTTGTACAAAAATACACATATTAATAATACTAATGACTTTTTGAAACAGGAAGAAATGCATGTTGAAAAGCCTCCTAGCTAACAAGAACACATCTCAGAAATGATAAATAATACTTCCTTCGAAATAAAATTCCACTAATGGCTTCTAAATGTCATAAGCCAGAATGAGTAATGAAAGCTACCTCCTGCAGATATCCCTCATTCTTTATAATAAAGAAAAGGAAAAAAGATACGGAATTAGTTTCAGATACTCGTAAAAATATTTCAATCATTTTAGGTTATTTTTTTCATTGAACTTTTATGTATATATAAGAGGCAATGAAGCGTATATTCTAAATGTAAGGATTAAATTAAATTAGATTATGTTTTTTACATTATTTCTTTCTCTAACTTTCCTGTGCTATTAGCATTTTAAGAGAAAGAAAGATTCCTTGGATTTTAAATAATTACTAAATTATAAAAATATATTTATTCATTTTGGCATGAAATCATTACATAAATGTCTAATTCTTACTATCTTAAAATACCTCACTAATACAATACGAACAATATCCAGAATCGGTATAATTACCCTTCATTACACACATCGTTTAAATATTTGATAACTTAATGACAGTGAATGTGTTATTAATTCAAAAAATGGTTTAATGTGATGGAATCAGATTAAAATTCGGTTCTGAAGCTGAACGAAGATCATTTGAAATCAATCTTATAAAGTTATAATTAGATGATAAGAAAGAAAATCTATATATTCAAAATTTCCATAATGGACAGCTGGATGACATTTCTGGTATTATAAAGCTCACACAGGCCACTTACACAGCCAACGTGATGCCCATTTTTTTTTACTCTCATCAAAGTAAAACTTAAATGAGGTGTATCAAAAAAAGAGACATTTCACTCGAAATAAGTAAAGAATAAGTAAATAAAAATTATACTAACTGCTATTGAGTTTAATAAAGGAATTTAATTTTTTTACAATTTGGGGATGTTCTTTTTCAGAGTAAACATGATTTGTTCAATGCCATCGTTTCTAAAATACTAATTAGAACGATTGTGATTTTGGCAAAAGGCTGCTTGCCATCATATTTTAATCATTATAATGAAATTCATAAGTCGTGGTGTATATGTTACATATTTTAAATTTCTGAAAAGATTCGTAAGTTACTTCGGCAAATCAATATTGAAATAGAAATAGAAGAATTGCTGTTTCGATGTTATTTAAAAGAAAATAATATTTGTGAAAATTCATTACTGAATTAAATAGGATAGCCCTCTAGCGGCGATAGAACGAAACAGAAAGTCAACCGCTAGTTGCCGAAAATGTAGAGTCATTAGGATTTGTCTTAATTGTTTTATGTTTTTTATTTCAAATTGAGTAGAATTTAAATACCAATTTTTTATAACACTGAAATTATTTTAGCATTTTTATTTTAATGATTATTAAATTAATCTCATGAATGATCATATGATCATATTACTAAAGATATGTTTATTATTCTTTAGCTGGATAAAAAAAAAAACATAAGAAAATATCTTTTAATTTGATAACAATTTATTTTAAATAGTAAAAAATATTTTTCGTAAAGCATATAGTTTCAAATAAAGTAGGATAGGTTCAATATTTTCATTATTTGGAGATTAACAGTGCTATTCCCCTAATGATATATTGAATTTATAAATTACTTATATAACCTGCAAGAGATAACTTTTACAAATGATATTAATAACCTGCTTTATTTTTCTTGTCTCTATACTCGTCATTGATAAGACACTATTTGTAGGTTTTACTGCGGAAGTTTAGAACAAATATAATAAATCAAAACAAGTGACTATCTACCTTATAAAAATTTTTACTTATTTATGTAAAATAAAACTTACGCAGAGCTCTTGATTCAACAAGATAAATATATAGGAATTTGAAAATGCGATACTAAATTATCAATCTTGAAAACATCACAAAGATAAATAATCTTTAAAATTGAAAAACCAAAATAATTTCAGTATTCTAAAATAATTTAGTTCCAAAATTCTAATCACTTTGAAATAAGACAGATATTTGAATATGTGGGAGGCTGTCTTATTTGTAATAGTTCATCAATCATGTGTCAAGAGAAAATTTGATGTCAAAATTGAAGAAATAAAATATGAAATCAGCGAAATGTTTTTAGCACCAAGTATAATAAAAATCCTGAATTGTTGCATGCACATGTAAGCAAAACATATTATTCGCTATATCTACGATATTGTTTGATGTTTTGAATACTTGACGATTTCTTGAAGGTATTTGAGTAATGCTGTCGGATAATTTGTGCTAAAAGAAGCACGTTAAAAAATCATTTTTTTATGTCTAAGTCGATTTCTGTCTCATTCAAATATTAACAGTTGTTTGAAAATCCATACAGTTTTTAAAAATTAAATTTATTTTTAATAATAAAAAATTAAACATTTAGCTAGTAAAGTTAAAAAGGAATTTTTTATTCAAAATACGTTAGCCTTAAATCTATTAATAAAAACAAAACGTTTTATATTGCTTATAATAGTTCCTTATTATTATTTACGTAACACCTGCATTGTCTGTCTATTATTTTTATTAGTGACACATAATTAAATACCATTGTATCAGATTAAAAAAAGGAGCTTCATTTTGAGTAACAAATATTACTGAAATAAACTCAAGTTCAGATTTCTTTTTCTTCTATCTGAATAAGTATTTTGATCGTTTTCCTTTAAATTTTACGTTATTCTCATAGTATTCTCAATTTTAGAACATGTACTAAGAATAATAACATAAAATAAAAAAGTTTGTATCACGCTATATGAAATAGAAGCAGAATATCTACGACAATGCTTTACAGCATATTTAATCATTATACTTTATAAATAATTATTGTATACGAGGGGCTTCTTTATTTATAAAAAACACGCATAATGGTATGTCACACCATAATGCACAAAATCTTTTGAAATTCATAAATTTATATGAAAATTAAATTATGTGTTTTAATAAGAGGATTTGAAATAGTTTCTATATGATATCAATTCGGTAAATAAATGGATATATTATACATTACGAGATAATAAATAGTGTTGAAGTGATGATTAATGATTAACGCAATGATTTATAATTAATGCAATGATGATTGATTACATATTTTAATAACAATTACAATAATATATAATATTTGAAAATTC
Source organism: Argiope bruennichi (assembly GCF_947563725.1). Classification (NCBI taxonomy): domain Eukaryota; kingdom Metazoa; phylum Arthropoda; class Arachnida; order Araneae; family Araneidae; genus Argiope; species Argiope bruennichi. Next base: position 50,611,472 of record NC_079158.1, read on the forward strand.
GTTTCTCATCAAAAGCTGAAAATGATTAATTTAAATAATCAGATATCACTAAGCATTAATGTGTACATAACTTTAAATGAATAAATATCCCCTAATATGATTGAATGAAGAATGACTGAATGAAAGGATTGAATTGCATATATGACTCTCATGAACCTAATTATCTTAAACTGTCATATATTTCAATTTCAAAAATTTAAAATTACATTATAACACAGTGAATGGCAATTGAATAAGACAAGGAAAAAACTGCCAAATGTGTATTTCCAATTTTAATTAATACTACACATATGCCTTAAATTAGCCATGAAAAAGTATATTTGTTTAAATTTGGAAGCAAATTAATAATTTCTTGATAAGTTGATTAATTATAAAAGAAACATTTTTTATGAAAATTGTGCATTTTGTATTTAATCCATTGTATATTTTATAAAATCTTTCAATAATATTCAAAATCCTAAAAGGAAAAAAACAATATTATTTTCAGTACAGCAATAAAAGTTGTCACTCCTTCATTCAGAAAATATCATGAACTAATGTTATTAAAATTTATTCAGACTTTTATATATTTATCATTTTGAAGTAATTTTTTTCCCTCTCTCACCAAAAAATGTGGAATTTTGCCAAAACAGAAAACAGGCATGCTGAATGCTCTTTTCTACAGCATTTCTATTTTTATTTTTTAAATAAATGCACTTATTGAACAAACGCCAAGATTTGGCTTCGCTCAATAGTAAGTAAAGATTTGATAGAATAAAAAAAAAGCATTTTGGCATGAAAAATATTTCAAAACATGAATGTAAACGAAACACACTTTGCTTTATGTTTATGATAAACTGGCATTTACTGTGTAAACAAGCAACAATTTTTTTGTATATTTTACTTCAGAGAATCTAAAAGGCAAACAATTTACAGTATCAAATCTTCACTGATTTGAGTAATTTTAAAATTAGTATTTGTTGTTCATGATTGTTTGAGATGAGTTTGACTTATTATAAACAGTCTCTTAGTGTTAAGAGAGAATTTTGTAAAACAATAAAGTTGGTTAGCAAACAATTCTTCATTTTACTTATACTAATTTTAAATGCGGAGACCAAATTTCATGAATTATTACATTTTCTTATACAAAATAATTATTTTACAAAGATTATTTCTGGAATTTAATCCAAATATTTAGATTTTTCTTTTCTGTAAGTTTAAACTTTGCATCTGAAATTTTCTTTCAATAATAATTGAAACATAATATTGGATAATGTTTTAGTTTGCTTCAAGCACATTTTTATTGAATAAAGAATAGCTTAATAAAATGTAAACATTAATGAAAATATTTACAAAGAATTCTAAGTAATTCTGATTTCATGCTCTGTTTTATAAATCACTTAAATTTTTTGTTCAAGAACAAACTTTAATCTTCATATGCCCATGCAATAATGTAGAAATTGAGGATTAAAATTACTATTTTTCTTATAAAAATATAAATAAGGGAGAAAAAGTCGTGAAATTTTTCTTAATAATAAATTAGTAAAATATTATACTGAATTATATGCAATTTTCTAGAAAATAACTGCTGTATTATTTTTATGTTGTTTTATTTTAATTATCAGCAATTTTCTTTTCTTTTTACTTTAACACTGCTTTTTTTATTGTTTGGAAAATACATTTTAATAGAAAAAATTATTATTGTTATAACCTAAAAAGGCTAAAAAAATATCTGCACTTTGAAGTTTTAAATTTTTGAAAACATCTTTAATCTTATGCTACACATTGATCGGCTTAAAATATATATTATATTAGTCAATGTATAATTATGGAGCTCTTGAATTTCAAAGGAGTTCTATATGATCTATATCAGTTATGGGTAAAAAAAAATTAAAAATGGCAAAAAACTATTCGAAGAGTTTAGCAAAAGAAACAAATTATAAACGATATATTCTGATAAGGAAGAAAAAAATGCTGTTTTCATAATATTTACACGCAATATGGTGTTTTGATAAAAATTATCTAAAATTAAAAATTTTTTATATAAAAAAGCACAGCAATAGATATTGAAAAAAAATAATGGAAACTAATATTATTATCTACATTCCAACTATAAAGGAGGGAAATGATCCTTCCAGCGGTGCTCGTATGTGAGAGATGCAATAGAAAAGAAATTGCATTATATAGTTTTACTACAAGAACTACGAAACAATGACTATGGCTATTCTAGCAACTTTTTTAAAAAACACTATTACCTAGAGTTTAATTAGAAGGCGTAAAAGAACTCTGGAAATCTGCTATTTAAATTTCAGAAACACTCCTGGCCGTAGAAATAATTTTTGCTGTATCTTCTTTCCTTTGTTTTAAAAATATTTAAAATTAATTAGTTTTAAAAATAATGAATAATATAACTACAATCAACTGTCATATCATTCATTCAAAAAAAAAGTAAAAATAAAAATTAGTTAAGCAGGAATATCTGTGACAGTTGGCAAACGTTTTTATTAAAGAAAACGTTGAACTTAACTCTTTACAAATGTTAAAAAAAGAAAAGCAAAGTTTTAAAGAAATGATTGATAGCTCATCATGTGAAAATGATGCAATTTGGGTAAAATGGCAAGTAACAATAGAATCATAAGGCTTAGCTGTGAGATTTTCCAAACATTAAATATTTAGAGTATTCTAAAGTTATTTTTTTGGAATGAATGACGCTGTGAAATGAATATAAAAAAGTCTTCTTGCTTTTATATCGATTTTTTTTTAAATTTCCTTTTTGTTCTTACAGTTTCGTATTACAAATGCAAATGTTTCTGTTGAAATATCTGTTTTATTTGCAAGCCACTCAGCTATTATTTGGTCATTTTGCATCAATTTTTCTGCTTCGCAATTGTATAATTTCCTTTTCTTTTTAAATAACAATAATTTAAAATAAATGCACTTAATACAATTTCATTTTAATTTTAATTATTAATCTTCTAAAAATTTATATTTCATCATAATGTTTCTAGGAAATCAGTGTATACTTTCTCTTTTGGTATAGAAAGCTTTCTTAATAGTAGATTAAATAATTATTAGCTGAAATAAATATGGTGGCTTACTAAATAACAAACAATATTTAACCTTACTTTCAATATAATCGAAAAATTATATAACAATAAAATTGTTTTATTAAGTAATATTCCACCTCTCTCAGTTTGAAAAAAGACCGAAAACTAGATATTCACCGCTTTCTTATCAACATTTTCATCTAAAAAAAAGATAAAAAGTGCTAAAAATGTTGGAAGGTTAAGTGCCAAGTTTTATTAGCTGCAGTCTACAATTTAATACTTGGTTATCTAGTGATTCAAAAAAAAAACCCGCTGGAAATACGACTAGCCTGATTATGAAGATAATGAGAAAAGTTGATTAGAATAATGGGAATTTCCTTTGGAATTTTATGGTGAGAGAGTAAAAGATGTTTAAGTTAATTGATGTTTTTGTTCCGAACATCATTTGACTCAGTTTCTGTTAGATGAAGGTGCTTTTATAAGGAAAAGCACCTTATGATTTAGCTGAAAGTAGCATGTGCTGCAAATGTATGGTGTGTGATGCTAAAACAATCCACAGTAATTATTTTAATGGAAATAATACCTAAATTTTAGTAATTCTTACGATATAAACACTTAATGTGTAAACAAGGAAATAATTTTTGTATTAAAGTGTCATATTTGCATATTTTTGTCTCCGTTAGTGATAAAACGATTTGATTGCATCCTTAAAGTCTTTAAGTATGATTATTTTGAGGTCATGATATGTTTTATTATTGTGATTGACACTTAAACTCAAGTACACTGCGAATGCTTTAGAATTTTCTCTGAATACATATTAAAAATCTTTGAAAATCCTAAGTATAATATCGTAAAACGTTTTTGCCATAATCGTCTAATATCATTGTAATTAATTAAATGAAAAAAATTGGTAAAAAGTCTTATTTTTTTTAAACGTTGTGCTTTAAATATTAACGTTTGAATGAATTTGGATTTCTGAGTTCTCTTTGAAATTTGAGGCTCTTAGTTCATTCTGGGATAAATGGTATTCTTTAGAAAAATCATCTGTTTACTCCACTTTTATTTAACTCAAGAAAGTGTAAAATTTTTCAATATCTTAAAATAACTGCATATTTACAAATATTGTAAATTTATTAAAACGCGAGAAACTTAATTAAATGCACAAAACTTCAAATGATTTGATAACACCCTTAGGAATTATTTCGTTCCTCTAAGCAAAAACATGCAGTTATTTTTACTTCTAATGCCTTGTCATGCAGTTATTTATTTTATTTCTGATATAATTAATAATATTTATCTATTAAACAATTTAGACTTTTCTGGTGTCACAACTTCAAATTATCAAATTTTAACCGCACCGATCAAAAATGATAGAAAAGTATTTTTGAAGATTTTAGAATTTTCAGTTTTTTCTATTCGGTTTCCCGGTACTATCAGTAATATTTTGACACCTTAGAACACAGATAAAACATTTTATGATTAAAATTAATTAAATTATAAATTTTTTAAAGTGTCATTTTTAGTAACTGTATATTACTAGAAATCATTATGGGATTGATATAAAAATTAATTAAAAATAATTCATTAAACTTATCAGAAAAAATTAATTTGATTTTCAGATTATTTGGATAGTTAATAAATTAAGACATTTCATTATGATGTGAGTATATGAAAATAAATCTTCTAGAGTCTTATTTCATCCAATAATCTGGTGAAAATATTAAATAACCTGCATAACTGCATACAAAAACTAATGAATTTGTTGGTGCATATACTTACTAAGGCCTTATAAATGGCTAAATGAGGCCATAAAATTTATTTTGAGGAACATTTTAAAAGGTAATTTAATAATGAATAAGGATTCAATTTGTAAAAGACACTTTAAGACTCTCTCGAGATTGCAAAATTAGTTACAAATATTGGTCTAAATTAAAACATTTCACTATTTCATAACTAGGTCAGTTTTAATCTCTGAGGAATTGATTTTTTTTACATTGAAGCATTTGGAAAAAAAAATGTTTTACCAAATATCATTGAAAAGTCTAGAGGATTATATGAAAAACATTTCATGGCTTTTTGAAAAATATATTTATAGACAAAACAAAAAATATAAGTAAATCTTTCATTTAAAACAGTTTTCAAACTAAAACCATATATCTATCTTGAACAATTTAGAAATTAACTTTTCAATCTTGATAAGATAAGAAATTCAGTATACTTACGTAGTATGCATAATTATTTTCAAAGTTGAAAGCCACATCAAAAATTTCAAACTGCTGTAATTGCTTTGAATTATTTCATCTTTTCCACACCCTTATAAAACTTGTAGCTCCTTAAGATTTGAACATTCTGAAGTTCATGCATCATTCTACAAATATATACTACTGTTTCTTAGAAATATGATTGACTTTTCGTTTTATGTAAAATATACTACTTTTTCTATGAAATGGTATATTCTAACTTAATCCCTGTTTAGTAAAACTCACTGTATTTTCATAGAAACAGGCTGGATTCCTTTTCCAGGCTTATCAAGTTATTTCATTTTATAGAAAAACTACTCTATATGCTCCCTTTCCTACCTTAAAGAAATATATTTTGTTATTGCTATGGCTGTTTATTTTACTAAAAAATATTAATATTTGTATTTTTTCATCAGTTTTTTTTATTTTTTTATTGTTTGGAAAATTCATTATATTTTCCTAGAAGTATTGGTGCTCCCATTTTCTTCCCTAACCATAATCAACATAGTTCTGCTCTTCAGAAAACATGATGCTTTGATTTTCTTTCCTAGTACATAAAGCCCCGCTATTTTTTCCGCATGAACTCTACAATATATATCATAATTTACTTATTCAATAAAGCATAACGTTCAATAAGAACATTATTGTTTACATTACGTTACATAGTTCGTGCAACTAGCTTCTTACTAGTTTTTCTCCAAGAAATGTGCCAGCATAAAATGTCTATGAGATATGTTTGCATCTGATATCAAATAGGACTTATTGCAGAGATTAAACGCCATGCCATTGTGCAAGATGCATCATTTTCACATTCTACTTAGATAATGACTTTTATAAAACTTATAATCGTTCACATCAATCTTTAGGAATTATAACAAACCTCCAATTTTTTCTCATATTTCTACGCACTAAAATGAACCCTTATTTCCACATATATATAACAAACATTTCAAAATTCAAATAGTTAGCATAATGTTTATAACTAAATATTGGAGACAAAAATCTCTAAACTCTTATAGTTTAATTACCTTACTATAAATTGTCTAATCTACCTCCAAAGCCCAAATCTACATAAAATGTATCCCTATAAAGTAGAATTCCAAACATTAATTACAAAAATATTTTTACCCTATTTTTTCCTGTTCAATAAATTTCATTACATGTTTGTAGAAACATTATATCTCCAAAATTATCAACTTGCTGCTTTTCGAGAAGATAAAATAAAAAAGGTTTCATTTAAATATTGTAAAAACCTTTTAATTTTTTTATTTACTTTTTCTTTCTTTATGGCTTATTACTTCGGCAATTCGATAAAATTTATCATCGTTGCTTACAAAGATTTATCTTTAAATTCCATTCCTTAATTACTATAACCAGTTATATTTCCTTTTGCAAAATCATCAAATACCTCTCTTTCTCAAAAATATTTCTAAGAATAATTTATATTCTATCTGATGAGCATATTACATGTTACCATTAACGATTTATCAATCTTTACCAATTCGATAAAACTCAATATTTTATCTAAAAACACTTTAGCTTATATTTTATTTCCCAATGTACAAGGTCACTTTCACTTTTCAGTAAACATCTATTTGTCATTTCTCAAAAACATTATTATAATTAATTGCTTTTCTATTTACGAAATCTGCTATTTTCCTTTTCTTTATGGTTTTTTAGTGTTTACCATCACAGTAAAATTTGTCATTTTTTCTTGGAAAAACATCTGTTTAAATTTCATCTCAGCTTTAATATCACCAATTACTTTTCTTTTTTCCATATCATCAACGTGCTACTCTTTCCCAGAAATATCCATGTCAGTAATTTAATCTGTTTTTAACAAAACTGTCATTCTTTATTTTTCGAAAAGAACTCATTACCTTTTCGTAGAAATACTATTGTTTGCATTCCTTTCCCTTGTTTATATAACGCATTATTTTCCCTCAGAAAAATATGTTGGTGTAAATTGTGTATTAATAGGCTTGCATTCCTTATTAATAGTACCTTAACATAGAATCTTATAAAACACAGCTGATGAAAAAATAAATTTTCTCTAAATCAATTACTCGCAATTCCCGTAACACATTGTCTCCCAATCTACATAAAATCGATTACATTCGCCCAAAGTAGAGCCCCAAGAGTAAAATAAATCAAAATGATACTGCAGAAACGAAATTCCATCTCCGTCTCCGCTGGTCCCAATACTAAACATTATCCTGCAACAATAAACACCCGAGGGCTTAATTGAGTAACTGGAGATAATTGAATTGAGCTAATTCTCTCTCGACATAATTAAAGAGCGAGCTAAAATACTCTCAAATTAGCAATCACTGCTTTCTTTCCTCCTTGTGTCTGCAGATAAGGTAAATGCTCTTCTAGAACAAGGCAACTTGAGTCTGTGAAGGCACAGATGAGGTTAACGGGTGCTGAGTAGATAACGCTCCAGAGACATTCGAGTTTTCTAATTTTCTTCAGCAAAGAAAATTGCATTTTGAATAGGTGGAAACGAAGAACCAATTGGAAGAGTCCTGAATTCATGTTCCGACTTAACTAATTTTGGGTGGCAATTTATTACTTCTGATTTATCTGCAAAAATGTGAATACATTGATTGGTTTGGTTTGATGAATTGTTGGCAATTAAAAGAATGAAATTTATCTTTGAATAAAATAACCAAAATTTAAATTTTGACTCTTTTCAGCAATGTTGATTTAAGTTGGACAAATTTTTAAAAATGTTAATTTTATTTTATTACATAAGTAGATGAATATAGGTGGCAATTCATTAGTATTTATTTTCATTTAAAAAAAGAGTTCATTTTTGAGCATAGTAACTAGAAACAGTATTAAGAATAATTTCATATTTTGCTGATGTAACTATCAAACAAGGATAGTATTTTGGAATTGTTAAATAAAAAATATTTTCAAAACTATTTAACATGCATGTTAAATGTTAATTTTATAAACAATATACGTTCATTAAATAAGTACATAAATGAAATAAATATTGTCCCTTGTAAATGAGATGAATATGGGTATTCATGAGATTGATTGATTTTCATTTAAAAAAAAGTTAATTTTTGAGCACAGTAACTAGAAACAGTATTAAGATTAATTTCATATTTTAACTTAAGTAACTATCAAATATGGATAGAATTTTGAAATTGTTAAATAAAAAATATTTTCAGAAGTATTTAACATGCATGTTAAATGTTAATTTTATAAACAATATGCTTCCATTAAATAAGTATATTAATATAAGTAGCAATTTCATATTCATGATTCATTTTCATTTAAAAATAGAGTTCATTTTTCAGTACAGTAACTGAAAACTGTATTTAGATAAATTTCATATTTTACTGATGTAGCTGTCAAATAAAGGTAGATTTTTGAAATTGTTAAATAAAATATATACTCAAACCTATTCAACATACATTTGATATTAAAAATAAGTTTTCGTTATATCGATGTGCGGAAAAGTCTAGTCAATTAATTTTTATTTATGAGCGTAGAAAATTGTCTCCTAGATAAATGAAATAAAAATTGTCCCTTGTAAATGAGATGAATATGGGTAGCAATTTGTGAGATTGATTTATTTTCATGTAAAAAATAGTTCACTTTTAAGTACAGTAACTAGAATCAGTATTTAGATAAATTTCATATTTTGCTGATGTATCTGTCAAATTAGGAGGAATTTTTGGAATTGTTAAATAAAAAAATATTTTCAAAACTATTTAACATACGTGTTAAATGTTAATTTTATAAATAATATGCTTTTATTAAATAAGTGGATGAATATGGGTAGCAATTCATGAGTACTGATTTATTTTCATTTTAAACAATTAATTTTCATTTTGAGTATAGTAACTAAAAACAGTATTTAGATAAATTTCATATTTACTGATGTAACTATCAAATAAGGATAGATTTTTGGAATTGTTAAAATATATATATATATATATATATTAAAGATTATTTAGCAAACATTAGTGCAAAAATAAGTTTTTATTATAAAATGATGCAGAAAAGCCGATTAGTTTTTGAATTATTATTGTGGATAATTGTTCCCTAGATAAATGAATTAAATATTCTTTAGCACAGTTCTAGGAAGATTTGATACAGAATATTTAACAAGTAGTTTGCAATCTTTGACTCACAATTTGATCGAAATCTGTTCAAACCAAGAATTAATGAAGTTTAAAATTTTCACTAAAGATATATTTCATAGATTCATACAGATTTTTGAATCTCTGAAATTCGAGTTTTAATCTAACAGTACAAAATTCTGCATCCTCTAAAATTCCTAGTTACTAATATGGTCTTTATAAATTTAGAACTGTTATTTTTGCACAGAATTAATAGTTAAATTCTTTATCAAGATACAGCAATGTGCATTTCAAGAATTTTAATTATCGAACTAAAAAATCGAAAAATGCAATTTCTGTTTAAATTCTGTATTGTTTTGCTATTTTCCAAATTCCATGATTAAACACTATTTTGAATTGTATATGCAATTAATGATCTTACTCTCGTAAATCACGACAACAATCTGACTGATTGCTTGTAAAATTTGCAATTCTAAACCTGACTTTTTCATCAGGGAGCTCATTATAAAACCGATCACGTGCTTTCCTTCCGTATAAATTAATTTCCTTTATCTACCATGGAAAAACAGATTTAAATTGGAAAATTCCTAAGTCGCTTCCTTTAAGTGCATGTTATTGAAGTAAACAATGAGGTTCAGAGGTTTTCAAATTTAATAAGGCTCTCTAAAGCCACCGATGTTTGTTTTCCTTACGAAAGAATAGTTTCCTCTGTGCAATAATGTTGTTAATAATTATGGATGGTGTTTGGTTTCTGCTGAAGAATATAAAAGCTTTAACTTCGTATTTTTAAACAATTATTGGAAAATTATTGCAAAATTGATATATTTTTAGTCAATTTGTATGCATAAAAAGTTTTAATATAATTTGACAGCTAATGTCATTTTTTGCTGAATAATTCAAGATTGATTTTAATTCAATGCTTACTAAGGATTAAAAAAATTAAATAACTCTTAATAAAAATAGGAATAATCTTTCTTTAAATATTTATTTTTATATTTAAACTGCTCACGTTTCCTAACGTGCACTAAAAGTTCATACTTTGAAGCTATTTTGAATGAACTAGCATTATGAAAAATTAAAAAGAAAAACTTTTATCGTATTTATTAGTTACAGGAAAAAAGCAGAAGAATATGATGGTATTTAAATTATATTAAATTATTTTTTTTTGTAAAATAGCTTAATATCATTTAAATTATTAAATTTTTTTTAATTGATTAAATGATTTTCTGAAACATAATTTTTAAAAATGTTCTTCCGTTTAACTGATTGTTCTTTTCTAATTTAATAACTGAAGACATAAATATAATTATTAAGTAAAGATGCATGTTGTTAGGAAAGATTAAAGAGAATTTAAGAGATTGAATAAAAAAGTTGTAATAAATACTAATTTTCTAAAATTATAAAAAATTTATGTCCTCAACAAATATTTTAATTACATACTTTAAAGTTTTGTTTTCCAAAAAAAAAAGTTGTAATGGAATATATTACTTAAATATACAAAAAAAATTATGAAATATACCAATATACCTGTTTGAAATTTTTTGAGCAATAATATGAAACATTACTCTTAATTTAAACATTCAACACTAAATAATAAATTAATAAGCAAAAAAAAGTATTAATTATTTGAGTAAGATTTTTCTTACTTTAATATAGATCAAATAACGCTTTTTGATCATATCTATTAGGAGTCTATAGTTTTATTATTTTGATGCATTTAGTAAATAATTTTTTGATTACTCTCGATACGAAAATCAATAGACTTAATATCCTGTAGCACCGACTGGGTGAATTCAACTACCGTACTTAATTCGCTGAGAGACAACTAAGTATTCATAAGGGAGTAGGGAATTGCCTTCAGATTACTATCATGATTATGATGGTTCGGCCTTATAATTAAGGATAATTTTGGTTAATAAAGAGGAGAGAGTATAGATATTCTATTAAGATTTCCCGTGAGTGTAAGAGCAAATTGCATCCATTTCTTGCCGGTATATTATTCTAGTAGATATTCTCGTTGTCCTTTCAATAGACGCTTTTCCTAAATTTGAAAATTTTGTCATTAAAAAAACAAACATGAGAGTTCTGTACTAACTATCATAATTGTTCATTTCATTCTATACTATTGTTTTCATTCCATACTAATTGTAGTATAAAAGAAATATAGGAGAAGGAAATTTAGAAGTTAAATCTCTGGATATTCTTTTTAGAAGGGATTTTATAAAATTTTGGGAAAAACTTTCATTTATTCATTTTAAAAATTGTTAAATAAACTTTGTATTACTATTTTAAATACATATACAGAATTTTCAGCTTCTTCTAAAACAATGGATATAAATTCTATGTATCATTTCTGTTTAAATTGATGTCTCTACTATAATAATTATATTTGCATTTTAATTTAGATGGTGATATAATAATTTATAATTTGTATGATTTTTAATTTGGAAATGAATTAATCTCAACAAAATTAGAATGATAATAATTTCTATATATTAATATTGGAATCTTTATTTGTCGTTGTCTGAAAACGGTTAATTTTAATTATAATGCGCGATTTTTGAGTAACGTTACATAATGTCCTGTCTGCACTTTTTAAAAAGATATATATATATATATATATATATATATATATATATAAAATAGCAAGCAAAAATTAAGATACAATTTAACTATGAATCACTTATGAAATATTTTTTTTTTATTAGTGCAAAATATTTTTTGAATGTGTATTGTAATTTCTATTAGTTATTTTGATATTGATTATATACAACTCAAGTGAAGATTTCAGTATATATGTGATGATATTTTAACTCTAATTTCAATTTAATTAATTTCAAGATTGTATCTTAATTTAGCCCATAGTAATTTCATTCTAAAATATTCTCTTATTTCGTGATCCAATTCCACTGTCTCTACTTAATTAATTCAAGAGAAACTTTGTTAAATTCCTGAATCAGCTAAAATCTACCTTCCCACACTGCGCGTGAAGAGGCAAAATACCGATGTTGAGGCAAATTCTTTTTTAAAATCTCCCTGTGTTTCCCCTGCCTTCTCCGCGCGTGTAACGAAAGTCCCTGTTGAGATCTCGTAATAAATTAGCACTATGAAGAAATTTTTTCCCTATCAAAATCATAGGTTATATAAGACCAGGGATAAAATGTCCAAGAGCGTTTTCCTCATTCATTTTCTGTGTCGTTCTGTGTGCTCATGGCTTGTAATGCCTGCGTCTTCAAAATGAAATAAAACGACGTCACGAAATTAAAAGTATCTCCATTGTCTTCAAACTGCATTCTGCTTCACATAAAATAACGCTTACATATATGTAACAATTTCGACATCCGAAAATATAAATTTAATTTCAAAAACCTAAATATTAGAGCACATAATATGTATTTAAATTGAAAAAATTACTATAAGTAGTTCTTTTAGTTTGAAAATTCAGCAATGGAAAATAAGACTTTACATTAAAAAATATCGTTTACGATTTATATTTAAAATGTAACAATGTAAAAATATTTCTAAAGGAAGGAATGAATGAAAAACACAAAACAGTAGCTTTATATAGAACTAGAAGAATTTTTTTTGAAAAAGAGTTGTCCTTGAGGTTTTACAAATAAACTCCCAACCATAAATGAAACGAATTCTTTACAGCAGCAAAAAAAAAGATAATTTAACTATGCATAATACCTTTATAGTAAGAAAAATTGCAATAAAAAACACAATGACTATAAAAAAATAATTTTTGAAAAAACGTAAATGAAATATTTAAAAAAGATTACCCACGTTTCTTTTGAGCAATTGGCACTTGTGGAAGAAATATGCCATTTAAAAATGAACTTTATAAGAGGGTCATTTGATCGTTGCTCTCCATAGTACAAGCTATTTATATATAATAAGCATTTCACATGGGTTCTGGGTGTCGTACAATTCTTAGGATTTAGCTTCTTTAACATTAATTGCCCAGTTTGAAATTGCATTGGAAATCATGTTGCTGAAACTTCATTAAAAACCTTTTTTGAATGCATGTAAGCTCTAAAAGAGATTGAGTTCTAAATATTGAGTCTTCGCTATGTTGAGCGTGCCATGTTACTTTCTTGTCAATCTTTTAATAAAAAATGTCCAAAGTTTGCCAGCAATGAACATTTTGCGTATTAATTAGAAGAAAATAAAACTGTCATTCAAAGACACTCGTCATTTGTTTAATGAAATCACTTTTCATATAAGCACATTTCATACGCATATTTAGCAGATCATAATAATTCTATTGCACAGTAATAAAAATCTAATTCTGAGAAGTTTCGGAATTTTTATGAAAAAATAGCCTTTGATTCTAAAAATGCCGCGTTTCTTATATTTTAATTATTTTCTAACATGTTTATTATTTGGAAAACTCAATAAATTTATTTCTTAGTAAAACAACCTAATTTCAAAAAAATCTCTTTGTTATGTCATGTATATTATACATGAATATATATCTTGTGACATTGTGATGTAACTAAACAAGATGTCATGCATTACACAAAATAAAAGACATACTTTATCCTATATGACATTATAATCAATTGTATAAATATTAAGTCCAGTATAAAGTGGAGTAGGTAGATAATAAATTTGTTACTATACATCTAGAGACCTCACATCTGGCTCACATGGAAGTGTCTCGTTTTCTCTTTCTTCGGATTGCAGGTTCAAGACATACTGTTACCACAAATTGAATTGTATATGGACTAATACGTCTTAAATGTGTCAGATTCAAACGTTCTAAAGTGAATCTGAATGTAGGCTTTCTAAAATGGTTCTATTCAGGTGTCGCAACTCTTCCAAAATATATATGTGACAAAATTCTCTGCTATTTCGAATTGTGATATTAAAGGGACTCCACAGTATTAAACAACCACATAAGAAATCAAATCATCCACACATACTGCATGTTACGCAGCTCTTATGTCTCTTAAAAATTACCTGCTAAATTATATAATTTCATTGTTTTGCAACAATATAAATTTAATCATTTCTCAATATTTTCGATGCCTTGATCTGACGATATTGGACTTTGTACATTAACTAACTACTACTTAGTGCACAAATTGCAAGTTTATCAATATCAGTCTATTTTGTACACAGTGTACATTTTGTAAATATTATATTACAGTGGCCTTGAATATGTCCACTCATTTTTCAATGTAACATAAAACGTAAAAGCCTGGATAAAAAAACACTACATTTAAATTAATTCGAAATAAGACGACAAAGTCACCATTTAGATTAAAGTAAAATTGATAATATCCTTATTTACAACACGCTCTCACGTGATAAAGATTCATTGTCAGAATAAATAATTTTATTATATATCGATTGCTTTGTATCGATTCTTCACTGCATACGACACACCTTGTGTACGTTGCTTCCATTCGAAACTTGGTAACTTCCGTAACAAGAGAAGGGAGCTGAGAAGGACCATCTTTTCACAAACAAACCTACTAGTATTTACAAATCGAAAGTCCCTGATTACTCATGTCAAATCAACATGGCCGAAAGGAGATAAATCTATAGTTCTCTTTCGGGATCCTAGGGGGAGATGGCCCGCATTCAATTCTCACTGATTAGCCTGGGCATTCAAACTATCGTTAAAAGTTCGAATCGATAGGAACCACCCGAACGTGGACTGGTAACAATGTAGTAATAGATTGGTGCTCTGCTCTCGTTGGTTCCAATTTCCTCTGGTGCCAACCGCAGATGTGAGTTCTAAGTTATTATGGGCGGGAAATAGGTTCCATTATGTAAAGAGAGATTCCGCTCTGTAAAGGATTGTACAGAGGGAGGGGGAATTAATATTTGAGCGAGGTATGAATTTTAGGCGAAAGGTAAACTGGTTTTGAAAATTATAATAAGCATGGTTTAAATGTTCTTTGTGACAGAAAGGGTAGAGCTAAATTGTAGAATGTGATAAATGCTATGTTGGTTAGGTTTTTGTTGTATTTACCTAAAGGATGCTTATTAAATTATAGCTTTTCAAATAAAAATAATAAACGGTCACCTTGGCCTTCATCAAACTTCTTTGATTTCCTCAAGTACACTAAAATAAAAAAAATGCATTCAAAGTTATAGTAAATAACCGAAAAAAAATCTGAAAACCAAATATTTTTTTAACCCTTTCTAGGGCCGTGGGAAGTATGCTTCTCACCAAATTTATCAATCTTTGTATGAAATTATGCAGGTTGGCATAAGTTCTGACAAATTTTTTTAGTAAGTCAGTATTTACAAATCGAGTTCTTTATCTTCAGTTCTTTATCTCAGACAAAATGATGTGTCTTGATTTGCTACTTAATTATTAATTAATCAAATTAATTAATGGATCAAACTAAATTTATCTAATAAGCCAAATGAATCCCTTTTCTTATTATAATTTCAAGCCTAAAAATATTTTAACATAATATGACTAGAAAAAAATGCCTCTTTAAAGGGTTAAATGAAATACTTAACCCTTATGTTCATTTTGTATAGTATATCATACATACAACTTAATAAAAATATACTACCACTATAAAATAATTTTTAACTTAGTTTTTTTAAATGATTTTTATTACACGATTTTTTTAATTTATTTTTTAATGTTTTTTATAGCTTAAAGAAGCTACCTATATATATATATATATATATATATATATTTGCTTTTCTTCAAAAAAGCAATCTCGCCACGATGAGGGTTAAGGTTAAGTTGTGATACTGAATTAATCAACATGCCGACATTTCAAAAATATTTGACTTGAAATTGTATTAAACCATATTTTTGCCTATATATTATTAACAGTAAATCGTTTTAATGAAATGCTTAAAATTAAGTTGTCAAATTAAATAAATCAAAATGGAGAAATCCCAAAAAATACCTGACGTGAAACTGTATCAAGTCATATCCGTGCCGGTAAATTATTAATAATACAACACAAGGAAATATGTTTTACTTTATTTTTTTGTTGTTTACATTTAATAAAAATTTGTATATTAATTCTTGGATCGTAAGAATTATATAAAAATGATCAACGGATTAAATGTATTTCTTAAATATGTTGACTTGTTTATCACAAATTTGCCGATTCTTATTTTATTAGTCGACAAACGCAGAAAATAAATTTAACATTTATGTATTAAAAAAACTATAAGATGGTTAAAAAATGCAAAGTATTTTTAATGTAATTAGCAAGGGAAAATATTTTCTTTTTCTTTTATATGATTCACATAATTTATAGGAAAATATTATGAATATATTTAAAGTTATAGCAAAGAACCAAAAAAAAACCCCGAAAATCATTTCATATATCTTGTTTTAATGAAATGATTAAAGTTATTTCGTGACACTGAATTAATCAACGTGTCAATATCCCAAAAATACTTGACATGAAACTAAACCAAGTCATATTCTTGCCGTGTCATATTCTTCATAATCATAACCAAATATTTTTTTTAATTTAATTTTCTGTTGTTTGCATTTAACAAAAATTTTTATATCAATTCTTGCACCACAAGAATTATATAAAAATGATAAATGGATTAAATGCATTTCATAAATATGTTGATCTTCTAATTGCGAATCTGTCGATGCTTAGTTTATAATGCAACAAATGCAGAAAATAAATTTAATATTTATGTATTAGTAAACAATAAGAGGGTTAAAAAATTTAGCTTTTTTATTTTTAATGTAATTAGCAAACAAAAAATATTTTCTTTCTTTTTATATGATGCACATAATTTATAGGCAAGCATTATGAATATATATGATTTATCTTTATTTCTAAGCAATAATTATAATTGAAAATTACTTTCAATAAGCTTAAAATATTTTTCGTAAAAATTTCAAGCAAACAATGGATTTTTAATAATTTTTAATCTCCTAAAAGGATTAGAAATATTTATAGTAGGTCATTAAATAGTAATTAAAGGAACGAAAATTAATAGACTAGAGCAATATTCATTAAAAAAACTTTGTTTAATGATGCTAGTGAAGAAAAAAAAGCACTTGGAGAAGAAAGCCATTTTTTAACTTCAAAATTAAACGAAGAAGAAAAAACTAATGTATTTGAAATGAATTAAAATAATTTAAAAATGTGAGAGATATTTATCATTAAGAATTCGCAATTGAATTAAATCTATTTCATTCAAAAATAATTAAACTAATCTTCTAGGCGAAAAAGTAATTAATAAGGTGTATTGATAATAATAAAATATTAATATTTTACGATAATTAAAATATTTCTGTTAATAAGAAATCATCCCATTTAATGAAGTGCATTATCAATTTAATTGTATAAATACGTTGTAAGATCATTGAATTTCTGAAAATTATTTTGCTTAGATATTTTGATTTCTAGAATTATAAATCATTGAAAGTAAAGCCCGCAAGGCAACTGAATTATTTAGGATGGCATAATATAATTCATCTAAAATTCATCATCCATCTAAAATTTATACATTGAATAAGTATTACTTAGAAAATAAGAATACTATTCTATTAGCAATTTCTATCATGGTTTTTTTTATGTTCAAATCGCATATCATTATACACAGAATTCAATATGAAAACTCAAAATAAAATAATTATAATTGAATTTACATTCAAAGTAAATACATATTTCTGAAAAAAAAATTATAAATATAAAACTAAAAACACTGTAAATTCAAATAAACTACAACGCCACTAAGCAATTCCATTGTTCTTGAAATTTCGATTTTATATATCTTTATAAAATGTGTATCCATGCTACAGCAAAATTCATTTACTTATATAGTTTAATGAAAAAATGTTTATGATAATTAATTTAAAATTTAATTAGGTTCCAAATTTTTCTTTAAAAAACACAATATAAAATTCAAACTGAAATATTTATAATTGAATTACTTTTCAAAATTTATACTTTTCGTGAAAAGGATTTTAACACTATATAGCCTTGATCACGTCACAATCATAACAAAGGCTAAGCTTTATTGAAGCTAAGTTAGTACTCCAGAAATTTCAATTTTATATATCTTTATAAATTGCGTATACATACAGAAAAGTATATCTATTAACATATTTTAATGTATCCTTCTTTATGGGATTGAAACTAAATCTTAAACCGACTTCTGAAAATTGCCCTTCGTGTTATTTTAGCTAAATCTTGATATATTTTTCTCTTTAGACTAAAACGCAATATATATTCTTTTACATCAGACTTTCCCTTTACAAACAGATTAGTAAAATAAAACAAGACAAAACTTCATTATAATCTCTGATTAAGATAGCAAAATACTTATATATCTATATATTTGTAACCCAGCAGATATTCTTATAAATATATTTCATTATTACTAGCTTCGGAATTACAATAAATATTTTTTCGATGACAAAACGTCAGTTTCCAGAATTTACAGCCCGTCTTGATTCTTATACTGTGCAATTTATAATCCTATATCATAACAATGTTTTCTATCTCATTTTCTTTAATGTGTCTATAAAACAGGTATTTTTAGGCTGTATATCTTTATAAAATGCGTATACATATAGAAATATGTATATATTAGCATATTTTAACGTACGCTTCGCTATGAAACTGAAATTAAACCATAATTCCGATTACTGAAAATTGTTCATCGTGTCATTCTAACGAAACTTTGAAATATTTTTCTCTTAACATTAGAACACAATATTTAAACTCTTCACTAGACTTTCCCTATAGAATTGGATTAGTAAAATAAAACAAGATAAGAAATTTATTATAATCTCTGATTCATATAGCAAAATACTTATTAACCCTTTACAATGCCATATTTTTCTAGTCATATTATGTTAAAATATTTTTAGGCTTGAAATTAGAATAAGAAAAGGGATTCATTTAGCTTATTAGATAAATTTAATTTGATTAATTAATTAATTTGGTTAATGAATAATTAAGTAACAAATCAAGGCATATAATTTTGTCTGAAATAAATAACTGAAGCATCTAAGTTTCTGACTTACAAACAAAATTTGTCAGAACTTATGCCAACCTCCATAATTTCATATAAAGATTGATAAATTTGGTGGGAAGCATACTTCCCACGGCCCTAGAAAGGGTTAAATCATTAAATTTGAAAGTTTACATATATTCTTTAAAAAATATTACATTATTTTCTACTTCGAAATCACAATAAATATTGCTTCGATGACGAAATGTATGTTGACATCATTTAGAGCCTGCCTTGAATCCTGTATTATGAAATTTATACTCCTATATTATATCAATAGTTTCCTTTTCAATTTCTTAAATATGTCTATGAAACAGGTATTTTTAGGCTATTTTGATCCCACTCTGAAGCATAAGATGGATATTTGCAATATCAAGCCTTTCCCTTTTATTTAAACTTAAGCAGTATCACATATAACATAGTATATTTCACAGAGTGAATATGACCTTCCCTACTGACATCAATGGTGCTTAACCTAAGCGTAGATTAAGGTCAAATTCTAATTATTGCGGATAATCGGCGCTCTCGGCGATAACTTCCGATAAACGGTGGCTGACATGAAACACTGCGTAGTTTAGATAATTAGCTTCACTTCCTCTCCTGCCTGCCATCCGATGATCAGACTCCATTGTGATGCGGATAATCCAATCTATTGGATTGAACTGACTAAATGTTTACCGTATTAAAATGTAAAGCATAGCTTTTTGCTATTTCTTTCTTTTAATGCATTAAAATATATTACTTACTATGGAGCATTAAAGATACGTTTCTCATAAGTAAAAAGAAAGGAAAAATCAGTGAACTGATATGAAAAATGCATATCACAATGTCATACATAAATAAACCACACACACACAGACATAAAAAAGATATATGTTTTATTTTGTATACATTTTTTAACTTAAAATCTCTAATAACTACCAATAAATAGTATTTTAGATTTCGCTTTGTTTTAATTTACTTAGATTACCGTCCGGTTTTAAAGTAATACAAGGACTATTTTAGAGTAAACCTCAGAAGTTTCAACACCGTTCAGATAACGAGGACGATAGCTGTAATTTCTGCCCTCTCTAAAGGTCGCTTCACAATAGTATAAGGATATTCTTCCCTAGAAGCCAAATTCAATGTATAACAGGAACATACACGTAAACATATCTCAAGTGATATAGAGTTCAAATCCAGGACCCGGACTCTGGAATTCTTTCTGTCTAAATAGTGTTTTAAGACTAATTAGAACAATGGCATATCAAATATACCATTTTAAGAGCTGTGCTTAAATATACAAACGTTGTGCATCAATGAAATTATTTTTCAAAATAAATCGATGAAATTATTTTGAAATTTTGACATAAGTGTGATGATGCGCACATGTTTGTATTATGATATATAGCAAAATTGAATACAACATTACAAATAAAGTTATTTGTTCCACTCTATTTTTTTTTCTTTTGGTATTTTTGAAGCATTTATCCATGCTATCACCTTAACATATTATGAAAGTTTTATTACATTTAAGTATTTTAACACAAATCTTTCTTAAGGAAAAGTCCCGAAATTTGTGATACAATTTAAACATTGAAGGGGAACTCCACATAAATACTGATTTAAAAGTAAATTTATAACGTTGAATGTAACAAATGTAAGAAAAAACAGCGTAAAATGAATACAGGTTTGCATTATTTGTATGCCCGAATGTACACAGTATGCATAAATATACTATATAAAATTAATTTTCAACAAAGTGCAAACGTTTTTTTTTAACTCTCTTGTTTCCTGATATCTCTTATCCCTGATCGTTTCCCTGATATTTAAGATAGATTGCTTTATTATGTTGCTCATATAGATCGATGCTTAAAGAGGAGTAATATTACTAAAGACAATATTACTCCTCTTATCAGACACTTATCAGACAAGGAAAATAAAATTACTGACATTTTTTTATTTACATATTTATCTAATTCGAATACTTATAAATTTAAAGATAAGTGAATCAAATATATATATAACGCGAGTCACGTGTTCAAATTTTTTTTTTTTATTATTTCAAAAATTATATTATTTGTTAAGCTATTAACCCTTTAAAGGGCCATTTTTTCTAGTCATATTATGTTAAAGTATTTTGAGGCTTGAAATTAGAATAAGAAAAGGGATTCATTTAGCTTATTAGATAAATTTAATTTGATTGATTAATTAATTTGGTTAATTAATAATTAAGAACAAATCAAGACACATTATTTTGTGTGAGATAAAGAACTGAAGTATCTGTTTTACTAAAAGAATTTGTCAGAACTTTTGCCAAACTACATAATTTCATACAAAGATTGATAAATTTGGTGGGAAGCATACTTCCCACGGCCCTAGAAAGGGTTAATTTTTGTTGAATTTTATTCCATATCAAGAGAACTTAGTTATACACGATTTTAGAAAGCCTTATTACCTAATTTCATCTTGGTTATGATCGTAGATTATGAAATAAGAATTCAATAGTAAAAAAATAGTAAAAATGAAAATTAATTACAAAAAGTACCTTTTATGAGTGCAACGAAAATAATTGTTTCATCAAGTATGTAAAGGTCAAAACAAAGACCTTTACAAGTTGTAAGATCTTACATTGCGATATGAAATCGTTTAATAAAGTCATAGAAAAGAAATTCGAAATTTAATTCTTTATGAATGTGAATTAGAGTATTTCTGTCAGTATCTTATATTTATACACCTTTGTATGATTCCTTAGATTTTTGATGAAAATATATGTTTTCTACTCATAAGAACACAAATATATGTGTATGTCTTAAAACTTTTTTATTGGTTTTTTCATATTACATGCATATAAAATCTGCAAATAAACATTCTAAATAATATATCACGTTTATCAACATTGTACAATATTGTGAGATATTATATTATTCAGTATTCAACATTATTTTACAATATTTCGGATATTGCTTAATATCAAACAATATTATACAGAATGTCCCTGAAATCATGAGCCAAACTTTAAGGATATGCAAAATATGTATGAAGAAGCATTTTTTGTTTTGTTTAACAATGTGGGGTAGAAAATGAAAAGTTTCGGAGGAGAAAACAAGAAATGATAAGGAAATGAAGAAAAATCTCTTTACTTACATAATATCTCAGTAAGTGCACAAATACGCAACCACCAACATCTATACAGGCTTAGTAGCCTCTAGCAAGTAATTATCGTATATTTTTTTGAAGATGCCATGTGTTCCGTCAACAATTGCAGCAGCAACTGAAAGTTTCGCATTGAAGTTTTTATCAGAGTCATTGGAAGTCTGGTAGACACTTCATTTTTCTGCCTTACTTACGCTTACTTGTTCCACCTACACTTTTCATTTCCGGCACCATATTGCTATACAAAAAAATGCTTCTTTATATGTATTTTATCTATCTTTAAAATTTGGCCCATAAATTCAGGAACACCCTGCATAATATATGTGGGTTACTGAGAATAATGATAACTCAAACTCATGTTTACAATATTTATGAAATAGCGTGTCCGCGAATAATGTGATTAGATATAATATGAGCTATAAGACATTTAAGCATTTTTTAAAGTTTAAATTTCTTACTGACCCAGCATTCTTTTTTCTTGGAAACTTAGAGATCTTAATGAGGATTGAGATTTATATTTACAGAAATTTTAAGTTCTTCACTGCTTTACCATTTTAGACTTGAAGATTAGAGACCATATTGAAGATTTAAAAATTTATTTTCATCATATTTCTGAAGTTAAGTGTAAAAGAAAATTTGATTACATACAAAGATGTATAAAACACATGTATACAGTTTTAATTTTTGAATTCCCTACTTTTCCATTTTTCTTGCCCTTGAACTTTTAACGCATTACCCAATTATATCATTGAAGTGCGCTGAACAGAGTTTAAAAGTATTTTTAGTACCCTGACCCAAGCAAGTGTTGCATGAACCTCACTTAGCGTTAGTGCCCTGGCCTATCACCATTCACTAAGTGTAATGGCGCAGCGACTGAATTATTTTGGAACTGCACTTTGTGGCGTCGTCATTTTCGGAAAGCAATATTAACTCTCCTACTCCCGACACAGCCTTCTATTCACAGGGGAAATCAAAGTAAACGACTTGTAGTATCCATCAATTTGATGCAAGGCCCCGTTCTAAATTCGTAGTTTCAACTGAAAAGAAAACCCTCTCAAAAAATAAAAAAACTGGTTGAAATAAAACTAAAAAATCCGATTTGAGATACAAATATATATTTTATTCCAAACGTGTATTTTTCCGTACTTGGCGCCCCAATATCCGGTGTTTTATTTTTGAAAAATCGTGTAAACTAGGTGACGCTTTTTCTATTACCTGTACAGTTTTTAGTTGTTAACCACGTATAAGGTTAAAAAAATAAAAGAAAAGAATTTGAAATTCCACTTCAGTTACTCTGGCTCGAAACGGACAAGTTTTGTTTTCAGTTTCTTTCTTAGGTTAGAAGAAATGAGATTTTAGAATAAATTCTCATGAATAACTCAATACCGTTGCAATGTAGAGGGTTTTCAATGGCACGTTTAGGGACATACAGGGAATATTTTGGTCTTACGGACAATAGTTTTTTGTTTACAACCCTGTGCTGTGCACTAGCCAAAGGATCTGAAAGATCATTTCAATAAAAGTTTGCATAAAAGTAAAGTATTCGTAAAAGATTTTGTTTTACTGAATTCATCTTTTTGTTTTTTTGTTCATCAAAGGGATGACCTAGAGGTATTTTGAAAAGATTGTGAATCATTGAAAATTTCAAATTCTATAATTATTGGTCTAAATAGTTGTTTTCCTAGCTTCCACAAACAATTATAAACAAACTGTAATGAAGTTTTGATTCACAGCCTTGATTTCTTGTAGAAATTAGTTTCTCAAAATGTAGATTGTTTACATGATTTCAAATTTTACTGTGATAGTTGTCATAGTAACTTAAGGAAAGAGATTTCGTTTCATGATCTCGATATACTTTCAGCTAAGAATTTTTAGTATTACTATTGCAAAGTGGTTCGCAGGCTTGATTCTTTGTCAGAATCTATGGAGTCGTGCAGTGTTACAAGTCTTTGGTGTACGCGTTACTTGTCCAAGGAAGGCTTCATATTTTACAATGTCAATGGTCACATTATCTTATTAGAACTGTAGGCTTCCAGCAAAGATTTGTCCGCAAACTTATTACTAGCGCATGCTAAATTTATTCAGCTGGAGATTTAGAGTTGGAAATAGGAGATGAGTTTCTGTCTCAACTGCCAGTTTCTTATATATTATATAAGAAACTATATAATATAAGAAAAGACATTTTAAATTTTTAGCCTCGATTTATTCCTCCAAGAGGAATATTATGTACAAGAAGCGATGATGAAACTGGTGTCCATTTACATCGCGTACAAGAACAGACGCGCAAAAGAGTCTGAAATTTTCTCTTCAGTGGTTCTTAAAATAAGATTTTGATAGGTATTTCTTTGACATATGTCGATTTAGGCCAGAGAAATTCAGGTATCTTTAAAAGAATGTACTAAGCATTAAAGATATCTATCCTTTCTCTCCGAGCTTGAGAAAATGCATAATCAAGCGTTTTTATAGAGCGCGTGTATCATTAATTAAGTAAAAAAGCAAAATTTGGATCAGTAAATAAGAAAAAAAATTAGCATTAAATTAATATGAGCTAAATTAAGATAAAAATTAGAAAATTGATTAGGATTTAATTTATATTAAAGGATATCATTACACACACTCTTGAGCAAAATTATCATTAGATTCACTGTCATATTAAGTTTTGAAAAATTATTATACTAAAAGTAGATAGTGATAAGCATTAATATGTATTATTAATTATGGCCATTAAATCTTTTTAATAATATTATTCTTTTTTTTCAGTGTTCCTTGTCGACTAATTAAAAAATACTTTAAAGCATGATTACTTTTTTTTATTATGTTTTCAATGTAAAAAATGAATGGACTCATGTTTTAAAAATATTAAATAACTGTAAAAATAAAATGAGTATCGAAGCAAACATCTTATAAATTATATTTTATATGAAAGGGGAAATGAAATCGAAACTGAAACGTTATTAGAATTGCAAGATATACACGTGAAAATATATATATATATATATATATATATATATATATATATATATATATATATATATATATATATGAGAACTTAGTTGCAACAAGGCAGTATTTTTTAATAAGAAAAATAGTTCATTTTAAATTATCCGTCATGAAAATATTATTATTATTGGTTAAAACATAAATTCAAATGTTTTAAAACATTTAAATAATTGTGAGATTTTAATCCTTATAAATCTTGTAGTCTATCACATCTAAAAACTTGTAAATATTAGAAAGCTAATTTGATTTCTTTATTGTTTTCGTCTTTAACGAATAAAGTAGTTTATTTTCTTTGATTGTAATTGTTCTCAAATTATTTAGAAATAATATTAATTTAGGGAAAGTAATTTATTTACTAAAATTATGTCTTCAAAAATGAATGGAATAATTTATCCATTTCTTTATCGAGATTTCCATGCTTTTTATCAGTTTTTTATTTATTTATTTTCTTAAAACATATTATGGATGAAACATAGAATAATTTATATTTCTCTACCTTCAATACATTCACATATTCCACATTATTCTTCTAAAAGCAAAACTACTATTTCAATTATGATTTATATATATTTTCTTCATTTTTGGCACCATTCTTTTAATCAACTACATATAAAAATAAACGGTTAAAAGAAAAAAAAATGTTGTTAATGAAAAATTAATGGCATTAGTATTAAATACAATTTGTATAAGACATTTTATAAAATATATATGTATATATAATCCGTATAAAGCAAAAGTCAAATCTTAATGAATATCAGCAATAAATTCTGAAATCCATTAAAACCATATATTTATATAAATTAGCATATTTTTAATGAATAATTTGAACTCATAGAAATCTTCCAGTTTATTTACATTTACAAAAATATTATAAATTAGTGGACGAAATATTGAAATATTAGGAATTTCTCAGAGTTAATCAGAGTGGTTTTTTTTAATCAAACAGAAACGTAATTCAAGGAAATTAAAATGTGATATTTATACCTGCTTAGTTAGATATAAAAATTATAAAAGATATTAATCATAGTTAAATCATGTAAAATTTTGAGTTAAAAAAGGATGGGAAAAGAGCGAACTTTAAATCAACACAACTGTGACAAAAGGGAAGATTATCTAAACAATTATGTATTCCTACATTATGAATTATGAATTTTCAATAAAAATTCTAATGTGAAAGAAATATATTTTAAATTTAATTAACTTTCATTAAAGGAAAGAATCTGATTATCACGAGATTCATATAACTCTCTAATACCTCCATATAATTTTAAATGCTGTATATAAAATTAAAACTGAAGTCTTGCATTACTTTGATACATTTTATAGCGAATTTAAAAATAAAAATATAGCTTTACATTAACTTTAGTATATTCTATAGAAAATTTAAAAGTACATAAGACTTTTCATTACCTTTAAATAATTTTTATATAGAATCTATAACGTTGCATTATTCTTATTCCAGTCGCTTTGTTCAAAGGGAAATTAAGTCCAATAATTTATATATGTTACCGTCAATGTCTGCTGCTTAACATATCTCATTTTATAAAATACATAGACCAGGTAGCAGAACCTGTTCCACAATATTGTACAATATCATTTAATATTAATCAATTATTCACAATATTATACAATATTGCGATTATTGATCAATGTCAGTACGGTATCAATGTACAGTATTTGTGTGTGAGGTTTTATGAAATGACGAACATTTTTAATCAAAGCATAAAACTTGAAATTTATCATATGTATTCCCTAAGTATTGCATGTGAAACCTATGAATTCTAAAATGACAAATTCTATTTAAGCAAAGTTTGAAGAAAGGCAAACAATTAAACAATTTATTAGTTTTGAGTGCACAATCGTTATATTGGTTTAATTCCACTATCTAATATAATCTCATTCCTGTTTTTCGAAACCAACTCTTTTTTATATAAAAAATAAATTTCATATTTTATCTGTTTGACATATCTGTAGATATGTTTATTCTATAGAATGCCTAGTAAAAGAGAGAAATGTTTAATCAATTTATGCATTGCGAATCAGTTTCGGCATTTTATAAAATGGCTGAGTATTTTATAGAATGTTTGCTTTTATACGATATAGCATATAGAAGGGAAAAATAACATGCGCTAGGTAAACAAAAGTATGGAAAGGGGTAAATTATTCATTAAAGTATTTTATTTATTTACAAGAATATTAGAAACAAATTCACGTGAAAAGGCAACATTAATATTATATTTAGTATCAAAGAGAAAAACCTGCAAATTTTCAAGTCTTTCGAACAAATTTATACTGCCAAATATATTTTAAAAAATCGCCGTCTCTGGAAGGAAAATATTTCAGTATCAGTCTCTACAAAGATACATTATTCTGTCGTTTTACTAGAGTAAAACTATCTTTTCACACTGTATCATTCCATGTCATAAATATTTAAATCCTAAAAAAAAATGTCTGTGTACGAAATTTGATGTCTCACTTCTCCGGAAATAGTGTTTCACGAAGTATTTAACTTCTCTCCCTTTTGCATGTAATACATTATTTATTTATTTAGCCTGAATCTAATGGAAGGGAAGCAATGGTGCCATTTCAAGCTAAGGATCGTGCGTGGTTACTTCTGAGAAAATGTCGTGTACCGTGACTTCTAGGGCTTTGTCCAAAAATCTGAAAATGTGCAGAAGAAATAATTACGTCTCTCCACCTTGTACCTTCCAATTTTGAGCTCGGAATAGGATTTGCACGGTATTCCGTGAATAAAAATGAATCTGAGCTCTCTTTCTACTGCTCTTTTAAGGAGAAAAGGCCACATTCTGAAAGACCTTTTCATGAATTGCAAATATTTGCTCCGAAGCATTAAATTAACTTGACAAAAGTCTTGATTCTCATTGCGCTAAAAATGGAAATTCGAGATAAGCAGATAAAGTTTTCGACGCATCTGTAGCTGAAATAATGTTCCATCTTTCAAGTAATTTGAAAAATGAAGTTGCTTAATCCTGTGCGAGTTAAAATTTGAACGAGTGGGTGAAACAACTGATGACTTTGTAATTAGAAATAGTTTGAGCATAGAATAGCAAAACCACTGTTTTAATGATCAAAGGAAATTTATAATAACTTATTAGGTTTATTTTCGAACTTGATAGTCTTTTCTCTTAAATTCAAATTTAGATATATACAATTGTGTGTAATGACATATGTGTATTAGTTTATGCAAATAAATTTTCGAATTAAACTACATAATAAACATAATACGTAGGTTTTTTAAAATCCCTTTGAATTATAATATTTTTTTTTAATTTTCACATAAAAAAGATTAAGGAAATATCAATGAAATTAGGTTTAGATTATATTGACGTCCCGTTTTAAGCAACATTAGAGCTATTTTCGGACGAACCCCGTAATTTTGAACCACGGTCAAATGACAAGGACGACACCTGAGAAATAAAATTCAAACTTTTCAAAAAGATTGTTAAAATATTGAATATGTTGAATAAAAAAAATAACATTTTGTACAATAAATAGGAATTTTTAAGGTCTACTACCTATCTTAAATATGGAATGTTTTCTACATTGATTTGTAAAGAGAAAAAGAATAAAATATTTTTTATGAAATATCATCTTTAAGCAATTTTTAAATAACTCAAGACCTCTTGATGTATAAAAAAGGAAAATTTATTTCATTTAAAAATAAATATCGGATGAACTAACTACACAATGAGCTTTTTAATAAATATACATAAAAATACTTGATTAGCAAATATAATCATCTGCTTTTCAATATTAAATGTATATATATCTCCAAAAATATTTAAATATTATTTTATGTGTAATTCAAGAACTCATGAGTTATTCAATTTCTTGAACTTTCTTGAATATAAAAATATCTGATATCTCCTCAAATCTAAGGTGGTGACTTATTTTATGTTTTTCATTATATTTTTTACATATCACCCTTAAGTACTCCTTTGAAACGATGAAAATCTGTTTTATCGAGTGTGAAACAATGCATGTTAAAAACATTGTGCAAGATAAGAGAGAATTTTAAATGAAATAAATCTTTAAAATAAAAATAGAGGTTGAATTAATTAGTTTTTTACTTATCAGATTCGGAAGCTGAAAAATTTATTATATAAGAAAAAATTGCGGTGAAATTGAATGTTTCATCCTTTATTCATTTTTGCAATTTTTTACGTGACAGTAAATAATACTAGAATTCGTTCGTTTTTACTTATGAGTACCATTAGAATAACTCGGCACTTTTTTCACGTAGACATTTTCCACTATAAAAACTTTATTGGATTAAAAAACTCTAAATTAAAAATGTTTAAAAGCATTATCAATTTATATATTTTTTCTTTATTTCTAAAAATATTACTCTATTTCCCATTTAAATAGTTTAAAGATTTTCAGATTTTTCTGTTTATTGGCTTCATTTTTATTCTCATATTCTAATATTACCAGCTTCAAATTTATCTTAGGTTTAACTTTAGGCACTGGCTTTGGGACAAATATTTATATGTCGTATTTTTTTCCATCTGCTATTTCTAAACACTACATTAAGCAAATATGTCAATTTATTGTGCTCCTTAATAACAGCAGCGTTTTCATACTTATTCAGCTGTATAATAGCCTTAATGCTTACAGGCATGAAAGTATGAGTTTATTATATTCCATTAACTTATTAATCTGGAAAACTGGAATGACTTAATTGATATTTTGATTGAATTTTCCAGCTTCATTAAAATCAAAGATTTATTAGGAATTATAAGGCATTAGTTACATTAATTCATTAAATACTCTAAATACTCTTATGATTTTACAATAGAAATCTTGGTTTGAATTTCAAAAGAAGGAAGTCCATATTAATTATTATTGGTGTACTTCTAGTGTATCTTATAATAATGTGTATCATTCTAATGTTTCATTTCCCACAAGCCTAAATATCTCTTTTACGTGTAACTAATAAATAAAATAAAATAAATAAATCTCTTTTAACAAATAAACTAGACTGAAATTTATCTTCAAATAATTACTGAAAAGCAAAGTAGAGAAAAATGGCATTTTCAAGAAGGCTTTCAATTTATAGTTAAAGGCACTTATAAATGTTTAAGGAAGTATTAATACATAAATTTGAAATAAAAATCGAGGTGAGAAAAATATTTGCATAACTATTTAAAATTTTATTTAAAATATAAACTATGATCATAGAATGTAATCTTAATAGTATACACTTTCGTTACATGCAGTAGTAGCTATTGATTATAAACCAAATTGAATTAGTACTTGCCTAAGTGATATAGTAAATAAAAATAATAAAGCTACATTTTTAATGATATTAAAAAAAGTTATTTGATTTGCATGTATACTTGTAAAGATATACATTACAATAGAATTGAATTGTTTAGGTTAATTATGTTAGGAAATATATTCATTCACTGAAAAACTCTTCTCCACAATGAGAATGCTCCAATCATTTTGAAAAACATCATTATTTATCTAAAGCATAAAGTTAAAAAAAGACATTTTAAATAATGGGAATGCAACAAACATATTGACATTAATTCTTAATAAATAATGCATATACTCCTCACAATAACGCAACTCAGAAAATCATAAATCCCAAAATAAATTTCACACACAAAAAAAAACCCAAAATGTCTTTCTTTTCATAATTTATTCCCTCTAAATAAAACACACATGAATTGTATTATTCAAAAGACTTTGTTCAATAAATAACATATTTTCCCCTGAAACTCAAACAAAGAAAATATTGTTAGTAGCTGCAGCCTCTAAATAATACACTAATAATATATTCTACCAGGACACATAAATAAATGTTTACTTCCATTTGTCCTACCAAATATTTGATGTTTGTCATAAAGGGAAGTATCACAATCTTTTATATCCTTCAGCAAAGTTCTAGATGTTATAAGGGTTGATCTATCCTGCTTGAGAAATGTCCTGTCTTTTTCTGTTTCGGGCCGATTTATTAGGGCAATAAATCGTTATTTCCAGGTATGAATGTGTTTTCAAAGGTAACAAAGTATAGGACACAATGGCTTAGGACTATTTGTATTTCTGTCAACATCGCATTCATAAAAATTTACGAAAAACCTCATTAGTAAGTATTTTCGATTTATTTCAAAATCATTATTTGCAGATCGAAGAAGATTTTATAGTGTTGCAATAAAAGTGTCGATTTTATAGCATGCTGAATAAAAAGAGTATTATCAAAATCCTGTTATTTGAAAAGAGCATCAAAATATTTAGAAATGGAATTATTACATTTTGGAAATTTAGAAAGAAGACAAAATTATTGGATTCCAGTCGCGGGGTATTTTATTTTTAAGCCGAGATAAAATGTTGACAAAATGATCCTTAATAGAATGATTATCACAACACCGTGTTGCACAGAGGATGTGGTATCATTTGCAAATATTGCTATCACAATGTCACGTTGTAGTAGTGTTGGCTGTATTTCCAGTTTCCACCGCTGAGAGTTCTCATTCTTATTTTTTTCATTTAAATATTTGTTTATTCCATAAATGCTTCAATTACGTTTAATCAATTTCTTAATGATGTTGATATATCCTGATAGAGAAATTTTTGAAAATATCCATGGATAGTTATCAAGAAGAAAACAATATGGAACTTTAACATTGTGTAGACTTATTAAATAAATCAAAACTGCAAAATTTTACCATAAATACTCTTATGTCGTATGATATAATTAATGTTAAGCCATATTATAAGCACTTATCAGCATGTAGTTTATTTTGTCTATGGATTGGTTCCGAAAACTGATCACTTATAAGTGATTGACAAGTACATCAGGCAGATAAAATTAGCGAAGAAATATTCTAACAATTTGTATGATTTTTTTCCTACCATAATTTAACATTAACAAAAATTGGCACTTAAATATTTGCAAAACGAAAATAAAAATTTAGAAATTACGATTTTAATCTTCATAAATAAAAGCGCAAGAAGACTTCGGTTTATTTGCATTTAATTGTAATGATTAATTATTTATCAAATATATCATTATCAAGCTAGTCATCACATATCTAAAAATTTTATTCCTCATTTCAAAGCTCTAGAAAATTTAATGGATTGTCTCCGCAGAGTTTTCTTTCATTGCTAAAATGGTATGAAAATTCCAGTAAGCGTGCGAACTTTGATACGTCCGGTGAATGTACAGCGAGAATTCGAACAAGTTCGATAACAGATAAGGATGCTTTATACCAAGACAAAGCTCGAAATACAGGTGATAAAATACAACTGAAGTGTACACAAAACCATACAATACGAGGTATACAAAATCAACAAAACATAGGCAAACAACAAATCGCCAACTGAATCGCATAATTACACAATCTTTCTCCGCGAAAACACTCAAAAGAGCGAAATTACTCGATTAACAGGTTGGTTTCAGTTGTCTTTTTCGTGGTATCGTTGTCTCCAGAACAAAGTGGTGAATTCTCTAGAAGGACCCTGTTATTGATTCCTATTAGAGATACCACGAAAAATATTGTAATGTCTTCCTTATTATCGCCATAATCATCGCCAAATGGCCACCAAAGCTAGATCCCTTCATCATCCATTTAAACACTGAAAAGCTTTTTTCTTTACTGTGAAACAAATTGTACAGGACTGCAATATTGCACATTCGTATCAATAATTTAACAATATTGTAAGGTGTATACTATTATTTGCGAACGAATATTTAGATGCCCGATATAATACGTAGTTGAGTCTTGCATGAGAGTAGCAATATGCGAATTCACTCCACTTTGCAACACGCAGTTTAAGCATCTTATAAATGTTTTTAAGGATCAAATTAACTTGTCTTACTTTACTCTAATGAGACCCTTTATAAAAAATTCGTTGTTAGCATCCTAGAAACTGCGTATTAATTAATCTCGTTAGCTCCAGTTACATAACTTTTCTTTCCAAATCAAATTTTTCTATGATGCTAATGCATTGAATTTGGTCACCAACATTAATTAGTGCTTATAAAAATTTACAAAGGAATTATATATATATTCATTCCAATTTACAAAATATTTCGATCCTCCGACAACAAAAAAAAATCACGCTGCAAAAAAATCACAATTAATAAACTGATCAAGAGCATAAGTCTAATTCAATCTGCAATTGACTAATGATATCTTGTTGACTGGAATAATAATGAGCTCTTTTTCTTCGAATCCTTGACTATTTTATTCATGTGCGGTTGGTCAATTATTCAATTTATTAGTTTTCGAAGGAAAAAAATTCATTTGGCAATGAAGTGTATGATGTAATAGTTTTACCTGGGATGCGTGAATGACTATGCCATTAGTGAAGTAAGAAAAATTACAGCCCAGATAATAATTAAGACTCAATCCTCCCATTCATCCAGAAGTATTATCAGGTCGTCTGTATGAGATATATTTTAACGGTACAAAAGCAATTAAGGAATTGTGATTCCAACTATAAAAATTGAAAAAAAAATCTGAAATATCTGAATTAATATTTCTTTGAGATTTAACCAATGATAAGTTAATAAATAATTACGAATTATGAAACGGATTTTTTTCTTCCTTTAATTTTATTAACAAAGAGAAAAATAAATCAAGGAAAATTATTCACAAGTATATTATTTATTCTTAAATTCTTTTAGAATAGTTTTAAATATTTTATAGTACTTTGAAAAGAAGCATATACGTGTGTAGATGCCAGTCTAAATTGTTCATTAAATTCCTTATTTAAAAATACTTCCTTATTTATTTCTATCCTTTACTCAACTAAAACAATGGCAACTAAGCTAAACTAAATTTCAAACTTAGATCACAACTTCACACGTTTCGGTCTAAGCAAAATGGAAACGCAGAGAATAAATGTTGCTAAAAAATTTATTTAAATATTTGGAATAATTATTTCTTAATGACTTGCCAAAAAAGTATTTTTATATTTCAAATTTCCGTATGCATATGACTTATATTATTTTAAATACCTTACACCATTATATTCATGATGATATATATTTCTCTAACTTCCCATCTATAATTTTATATATCCTATCTTGATCATTAACAATGGGGGGGGGAAATAATGACGAAATATTAGTAGCAAAAATGAAACGAAACGAAACGAAAACTATGGAAACGATTCAACACTGAAATATATTGATGAAGAATATCCTCAAAATATTATTTTAAAAATGGATTCAAAGTATTATGTTATTATAGAGTAATAAATATTGGTGTCATTGAATATATAATTATTTGAGTTTTAAAATCACATAAAAATAAATGTGTATATGATTTTAGAATTAATAAATTTGGATATAGCTATGGATATGTTCGTGTAGTTAGTAATTATTTAAAATTCTAATTAAAATTTCAAAAACAAATTATTTTGAGATGCCGATTTCTCCACTTCAAAATTACTATTTAACCTGTTTCGTAGCTCTAGATTAAATAGTAGCGTATATAGCGTGGAAAGACATAGACATAGGATATTTATTTTTATTATTAAAGTAGTTAAAGATAAATAAGAACAAACAAAAGATATAAAACAAAAATACATATTGAATAAAATATAAACTTCAATTTAAAATTTAATTCTTACTGCAAACGATTTAGTATAATAATAAATGTACATGTGCATGTGCATGTGTATGTAGATCTGAATTATAGCACCTAGGACATTCGTTGCAAATAGGAAATAAAAAATATATAATAAAAATATTTATAAAATGCACACCTATGTAAATATATTTCATCTTAACATTTCTTTTTTACTGTAAATAAACATATTGAAATTGATAAAGTTAAAATGAATATACATTCAAAATCCTCGAAAAAAAATTAGTTTTATTTTTTTATATATCTTATAAAAAGTGTATAAACACAGATCAATATGAAACAAAATATGTTTTCTGAGCTTTAATAAATTTCTATACACATTTAAAATACAAAACTATAATTCTATCTTTTAGAATTAAAACAAAATGCATGAATCAAAACCACACAATAAACGAAACAGTGTTCAACAATTCAAATGGATCCTTTCAATGTATTGATTATAAATAAAATACTGAAAGATAATAAATTATTTGAATAAATATAGTTATTAATCGAAACAATTGATTAAAACAGTTGGATTATTCTATGTCAAGGAAAAATTAAAACGTCCTTAAATTATCCTGATTAGACATTTTTTCGAATTAATTTTTTGAGCTCATAAATTATTAATTTGTACACGTTTTAGTACACATTATGAGTAAATAAATTTCAGAAATCATCTAATAAGGCGATAAGCCTTCCACTTTCACGAAATATGATGAATAACAACCCATTAACACAAGATCCATTCATGTGTTCAATGGAGGTTAATCCATTGCAACTTCAGCTTTAAGCCTTTCGTCAAACTAAAGGCTAGAAACTAAGTGTCCGCTGTATAGTTTCTGAGCTATTAAAATATATAAACACTTTGAGAGATAGATACTGACAAATGATGATTGAATTTAATGGATACTCTCCCATTCGTTGGTCATACGTAATTAATAACTCGATTAATTTCTGTTTAACTCCGAGCCAGCGTTTAACTTGGCCGTGAGAGGACGAAGCAATGATATGTGAAATAGTTTCGGGAGATTTATTTTAGGGGATTAGGCAAGGGTTAGTAGTTCCAGATGGGGATAACAGCGCAGCCATCTCTAAGCGATAAATATAAGAGCGGAATCAATTGCGGATAATATCCTTCAAAATCCGGGTTAAGTTTACGGATCATAAAATTAAACGCAACC
Organism: Argiope bruennichi; assembly: GCF_947563725.1. Taxonomy (NCBI): domain Eukaryota; kingdom Metazoa; phylum Arthropoda; class Arachnida; order Araneae; family Araneidae; genus Argiope; species Argiope bruennichi. The sequence continues at coordinate 50,647,746 of NC_079158.1, forward strand.
ACAGCCGGCAGAAAATGTTTTGGAGGGATAACTTGGATGTTTCTGTTTCCACGGATGGCTGAGGATTTATTTTTGATTCAGTTCTCGTAAGCAGTTTTCTTGGAATTCTCTGGTTATTGGGAATGCTTTCATTTGAGGGATATAGAAATATATTAAATAGTGTAAAACGATCTTTTTCAATAAAAGGTTTTGTAATTTTATTTTGTATTGTTTAACAAGAAATAAAGTTCTGAAATCTAAATCACAAAGAGAGTACATTTTAATTCCAAAATGCTGTCCTTGCTTTGCGTTCAAACTGACATCGATCTATGTATAAATTATTAGCTCACTTTTACCAGTATATACAAATATTGATTTACTGTTCATTTGCTTGATGATTTCGAATAGCTGAAACAAAAAGATACACCTTTAAATTTATAAATTAGAAGATAAAGGTAATTATTTAATGCTAAATATATATTAAAAACATAAGACAGCATAAGTCATATAAAAATGTAACTACATAAATTACACTTTTATATATTAAGCTATATTGGGCTTATTATTGACTACAAACACATAGATGGTATGATGATATTTATTATCCAGAACTTAACTTCTAAATTCTTATACAGAGGCAATTATTTCCAAACGAAAAAAGTTCATTAAATAGCGTAAAATGTTTTATTTTATGTTTCTTGAGTCGATATATAACTTTCTGAAAAGATTACTAACTTTGAATACCTTGGGTTTCATATGTGATATTCATTAGATATTTTCCACTCATCAACATTAAGCTATTTTGAAACTTTGAGCATCGCAATTATAAATTATTTTCAATCATTTCTAAGGCCACCTAGATGAAGATCGGCCTATAAACAGGTGATGTTTGGTAGAAACGACTTAGGCTTAAAAGAGAGCGATTCAAGGTTTCAGAAACTGATTAGTCTCGGTCACCTTGGTGTAGAAAAGTTTTTATTTAAAATATTAATGTGCTAATCATATTATACTAAATATGATTATTACAACCTGTGAGTATATAAATACTTAGGAATCGTAATGCTTTTCAGAAATAAATTTAGTGACACAAACATAGAATATAGTTCTTTATGTCATTAAAAGCAATTTTTCCAATTGCATATATGTGCTTAAATCTAAATGCTTAGAAAATAATTAGTTTGCCATGACTAGAATGAGTAACCTGTATATTTCATTTCAACTTTTTTGTTACAACTCATTTAACTTTGAGAGCTCATAAATTCCAAAATTATATTACTTTTTAAGTCATAAATTATAAATCCAAAGATATCGTACGATAGCCTAGTACTTTTAACATATGCATTGAAAAGTGATCATTATACTTTTTGTTTTGTTTTTTTGTTAAGCAGTTGAGAAAGTTTGGAAAGAACCATTTTCTGCTACTTTTGGTAGCATTTACCTAAAGATTTGGGTAGTATTAAGTAGAGAGGGGAGAGTATCTTCTTTACTAATTATAACCCCCGGGGGGGACCTCGAAATGAGGATGAGATGCTTCCGGCATGGTGGTTGGATCTCGCCACCCTGGAGGGTACACAAATAGGTGGGGGATCTGACTCCTCCAATCGATGACGAGACGTACTTCCTTGGGGGAGGGCCATTCCGCTTTTATGGTTTAAATCCGTGTGCCTTCGTGGCGGGTCGGAGAGTCAGATGGTTGACTTACTAATCATAAATATAATTACTATTTTCTACCTTATAACTTCATAATTTCTTTAAGTTCTCAAGAAGTTTTAATTTCTTTCATATTAGATATTATTCTTTAGAATATTTGCCAGTAATTATACTTTTATTAATGCCACCAAAACTTTTGTTACTGCAGTGAACCCTTTATATCCAAATATAGCTTTTAATTTTATCAAATCGTAGTGTTTGTATCAAAATTGTTTCAACAAACAAACAAAAAATGCTAAGATATTGCAAAATTTAGGACCAGCATATGTTGATGAGTACATTATCAACACCACTAACATTATTTTTCAAAATTAACTTCCTTTTAGGTAAATAAAGAAAATTCCATCCAGTGCAATCTAATTTTCTAAAATTATTCTGCTACAATTTTCGTAACACTTTCAGCAAAGAAACATCGCGAATCTAGCTTTAAAAATTACGATCGTACGGCAACACTTAAAGTCCATAAACATTTAAAGCAGTCAGTTTAGAGGAACTGTTATAACCAAAACTGAAATAAGTGAAAATTTCTAAAATATAATTTTTAATTTACCAGATATCTGGAACAAAGAACAAGTGTGCTATTCTTTGCAGGAATTTCCTTTCTTCTTTTACTGCTGACATAAAATAACGGGAATTCGTTTAGCAAGGCTACAATTCTTTCTCGTGCTCGGGGACTTAACCATTCGTGCAAAGGCCATGAGAGAATAGCCTTCTGCCCCGGCCTGGTGGCTAGCTGCCAAGATATCTCAATAGTTAGAAGTCCCCGTCACATGGAGCGTCATTCAGAGGAAAAGGTTTCCACCATGAACTTCAATTACTTGTGTTAACGGAAATTTACCAACTGTATTAGAGGAGGATTATGGCAATGAACCGTTATTAACAGAAGATAAAATACTGGGGCAGGAAAAACAGGAAGAAAAACATCATTGGGTTCAGTTATGGATTTACGTGAACATCTGTGAAAATCGAAAGGGAAGAATTGTTTATACAGTAATTTTATTGAAAGAATACATCAAATTCATCGAAATGAAATTTTATTATTATTTTTAATCAATAAACTTCTTTGTCTCATATCTATACCTATATTTTTGAATAATATAGGATTTTTCAATATTGTAAGATAAATTTTTACTTAAAAACGGACTGGAACTCTTTAGATACCTTTAAGAACGCTAAAAATGGATTTCATTTATTCTGTTCTAGGACTTCGTATTTAAGTCAATAATTGGATTTATTCCTTAGGGGCATGGAATAATGTAGAACAAAAAAAGTGCTCTTATCATATTTTCTTATAAATTTTTATTTATTACCTGTTTAAATGGAAATATATTTTGTTATTTTTTTAAAAATGTAGAAACTTTTATTGTCAGGAATATCAAGCCATTAAATGTCTTTGTATGCATGGTAGAGTCCACTTACTATTAATTATCATAATAAAATGTACATTATTCCAATTATACATTCTGATATTTTTTTTCCTAATTCTGTCATAAATATTTCCATTAATTCTTAAAAAAATATTATTATGGAATACCTTAACATGCACGTATAATAAATACGTGGCTAATTTATTTCGCTGATTTAAAGAAACAAACTTAGAAAGATTCTAATGCATGATTGTTCGTAAATCTTCGAAAAATAAATATTCGTGTAATTAATTTAATTTAATTAAATAATGCAACAAATTAAAGTTTATTTATTATATTTAAATTAAGCAGTATATCATAAATAGCACCCTCATTTCCTTGCCTTGTCTAGGATTGAGGGCTTAAATGAACCATCTTCTTCCCGAAGGTATAGGCAGGAAATGAGGATGGAAACATACCGTTCAGCCAGGGCTACCCATTTCTGCTGATGATGAGTTCCATTATCGAAGTTTATATAAACTTAAACCCATACCATTACTGACCCAACTAGAGAAGCAGGAATGAGTTTATATAATCAACTAACTCTCATCTATGTACTCATGAATTTTCCAGGAAGGAATTACGTTAATGTGTAATGTGTCTATTGTTTTCGTATATTTAGTTTCTGATGTTTTTGGAGCAAAGTACATTTCTTATAAGATATTTAAAACTCTTGAAATTTTTAAGCATAATAACTAAAAGAAATTATTTGATTAGATTCCTGGTTCTTAAGTTTATATATAGATTTAGTTACAGACTGATAATTATTTTTATTGGATTTTTTTATTCCATTGCTTTATAATATTAAGATTTAAACATCTGAAACTGATAATTCATTCTAAATTAAAACAATTCATATTATTTTATATTTCCTAATTTGAGTATTAGTCTCTTTTTGTGCAAATAAATATTACGAGAATTTTATTCTAATCGAACAGATTGTGTGTTTTAAAGATGATCTTGCTTATATCTGAGCATTCGGAAAGTTACAACAAATAATTACTTTTAGGATGGCGTCAAAATCCACATGGTGTGCTTAAATATTGTCGAGCAATCTGTGTGAGAATACAGGCTTGGCTCTTAGTAAGAAGATGAAAGCCGTTAAATAGGCCATAAGGGATGTGACTTGAGTGTCAGCATTCCACTTTGGGATCGATTATGTCATGCAAGAGAGCTGAAAGCAAGGACAGGAGTGTAAATAAACAATTACTCTAAGAGGATATGGTTATTTGCTACCAAATGTTTGACAGCGTGATTTTCTCATCCTTCGGGTATCGTAAAAGGCAAGCTACAAAATAATGAGCTACGATCAGCTATCTAATGGCCTCTCAGCAATTTCATATTAAAAATATGATCATGACAGAACAGATCATCATTTAAATACCAAACATTTTAATAGATTGGAAGCTATATAATACCTTCATTCCACAAAGAGTGAAGTTACCTCTGTAAAAATAGTAAAATATTAAAAAGTAGTACACATTTTTATCACTCTTTTATAGGAATGAAAATCCTTTTTAAGAACTTTCTTTCTATGAGATATGTATCGCTATGTTTAAACTGTTCTACATATTTTTCTACTGAATGCTATTAGGAATTCTACTACCAACCTATGGTGATAGGACAATCTCTCTTTAGTACATGTGTGTGTGTACCTGCGTGTGGACGTATGCACGTGTGCGTACATGTTTGGTGTCCTACTGAGAGCACCAAAAGTTGGTCGATGAGAAGTTGTCATATAAGTAAGAAAGTTTCAGCTTTCCTGATGAGTGCAATGATGTTGATAGAACGAATTACCTTCAATCCCATAATGTGACTTCTTATACCTACTACGAGAGATCCATCTTATATCTAGGAAATGTTAAATCCCCTACGGGAGGTTCAATCCTACACTCTTACGGGAAGTGTCTGGCCATAATCTATGAATGCAGCTAGGACTCCAGTTGCATTCCTTAGGATTCCAAACTTAATTATCGCCTTCCATTTTCACATTTACTAAAATAAATTAAGGTTTAAACGAAAAAATATGAAAAACATATAATGATTTCGCTAAATATGAATTAATATTGTTACGAACCTGTGATGCTGCTTCCCAGCATAGTGGGTTCCATAGGGGTCCCATAGCTTGGCGACAAACTTGGCGACTTCGCAACTAATTTGGAGACTTGGGTGCCAAAATAGATTATACCCGAAACATAGAGAATTTTCCCGAACCGTCCAGTAGGAACCGAGTTACGCCACGAACGTTCCTGATTGGTTGAGAAGCTTCTAGCCCCTCCTCCTGAGACCTATAAAAGGAGCAGCCTGCAGCTGCCGGGGGGTAGTCGTGAATTGAGTAGTAGTCGAGAGTCGTCGGAATCGACGGGGAAGAACGAGTCTTCCAGAGAGAGTAGTCGTGATAAAGAGAGTAGTCTTAGTCGGAATCGACGGTAAAGAACTGGCCTTCCAGAGTTAAGCGGAGCAGCGACGGAGTGAAGCTAGTGCTGAACTAAGTTGTGTGCTACTGTCTGTTGTATGTTGCTGTTTATGCTGTTTTGTATGCTGCTGTTATATGTGCTGTACGTCTCGGCTAAAGATAATCGTCTTCTGTGCTGTATATAGTTGTCGTCTTTGTGCTGACCTGTGTGTCTTCGTGTTAATAAACGTCGTTGTTTTATTTTCTACTGCCGTCTGCTGATTGAGTGTTCTCCACACCATATAACTCCCACTATTCAAACGAACCTCGGAAATTTCGTAACAATATTTACAATTTATTTTATCATCATTTCCTCGAGCAGATAACAGCTGGTTTAATGGAATAGATGATAACCTTTTCGTATAATGTTTATTCCTTATAATAAAATTTGAGCTAGCTCATTTTTGCAGTGTGCAAAATAATTAAAATCTCCTCATATAATCTCTGTGCACAAGTTGAATACTCCAATTCTTAAGAAGTCTAGTTACTCAATAATTATACATTGGAAAATGTATAGACGCATACGGTAAACTCAGAATTCTGAGTATTCAATATAAATCTCGTATTCAACATTTGAAACTTAATATTTAAATATACTTTTGGTGCATTTTTGATGCAAAGAGAAAATCAGAAATTAGAATAATCTGATTCAAAATTATATTTTACCATAGAGAATAAATGTCAATTAGATTAAATTAAATTTCATTGATTCCTTTTTTTCTTGCACATTTCATAAATAACTTAACTATTGTTGAAAAAGTTTACGTAACTATAAACAATTTAAAAGAAAATAAACATTTGGATAAAGCAAAACATTTACCATTGCCAGTTATGTTAGTGTCAATCACAGACATGTTAAAAGATGCAAAGCGAACTATCTAAACTAATTTTTGTTTGCATTGGTAATTTTCTTAATTTGACGAAAAAAAGAAAGCTGAAAAAATAATTTTGCAAATGATATTAATATCTCAGAAATGAAAGTTTATAGATTTCTTTACACTAAATCGTCCATCAGTTGTATGTGTTTTTTCTATAAATACAGTTCTCTTTGAAAATTCAAATTATATATATTAATTAATCTTTATACACAAAAGAAAGAATCGGCATGACTTCAAAACCAAACGTATAAGTCAATAGTCTAATCCCAGTTGAAGCAACCTAAATCTGAAATTCTTCAGAAAAGAATAGAAAACAGCTGGAAAACATTCAGCAGCTGTGCCACTTTTCGACGCCTCCTTTCTTTTTTTTCCTTTGTAAAGCATCCGAAAATGGAATGCAGTGCGGTTTTTCATCCATTCTTTATTCCAAAATTTAAAAAGAAAAGGAGGTGGAAGTCATGCATTTGAACAAAAATCTCCGCATTTTTCATCACGGAAGACATATTTCAATATTTTTTCTTTCTCTCTTTTCTAAATCTTACATGCTTGTTCCAAAGGTTATATTTTAAAATTGTATATTTCTCAATAGCGATTTAACTTAAACAAAATTGTTTGAAACTTGGATGCATGGCTCTAATAATTTATCCAATTTTTTTGGATACTATTATAAGGAACAAAATACAATTTGTTCGTAGATGCAAGAGAGTTACCAAACACTCTTGTACACACACACACACACACACACACACACACACACACACACACACACACACACACACACACACACACACACACACACACACACACGCACACACACACAACATTTTTTTAATAACATCATATAAGCGTTTAATTTTTTTATGTCAGTAGTTAATTATATTTGCAAAAATGAAACAAATTTGATAAATTACTTGGGTGAATGAAATGACGATTAAAATCATTGCGTCAATAATTCTTAAAACAAATCTTTTTTTAAGAATTTTAATTTTTAATATATATATTTTTTGAAATTTCGAAAATTCTGTATTTTAAAAAGCGGCGATAGTGCACTGTATCATAATTTGCATTCTAGAGATTGACTTTCATATGTGTTTTGAATAGCTTATATCAAATGAAGATTTTTTTATGGCATAACTAAATTTAATACAAATTTGTTAAAATGCTTGGACACTGATATTTCTTTGCCTAGTAATTTGTCAATAAATCTTAAAACAAATATTTTTTTTAAAGAAATAATTTTTTTAAAATGAAACATTATTTTTGAAATTTCAAAAATTTTGCTTTCTAAATAGCGGCGACAGATTATTGTATCATAGTTTGCATTTTAAGGATTGAATATCGTTTCTCTTTTGAATAGTTTTATATCAAACTAAGACTCTTCAAGTCATAAATAAATTTGAAGTTACTTAAAAGGATGACATTTTTTATTAGAATTTAATATATATGAGGCCTATATATCATATTCTCGTATATCTGATTGATTTAATTTCGAGTACATTCAATCTTGAATTCAACGGCTCATCGTAGAGCTGGAGGTTCCTAATAAGTTATGTTTAACCTAGAAAAGAAAAACAAAATGCGATAATGGCGAGAGAAAGAAAACGCAGAGAAATTATATAAAATGAAATAAGAAATTAGTGAGTTGTTTTCCCTGTATTAGGAAAATTAATTGAAGTTCTGAAGTCAAAATTCCTCTCTGACCTTGAGAAAGTAATATTCTCGTTTTATATGAATATCAAGAAAAATTATCATAGTAACAACTTCAAACATGATCGTGTATTTGCATTTATTTTATCCTAAATTTATAAATAAACTCAGGATAACACAAAACAGATAAATGAACTCAAAGATAAATTGATCATTATGATAAATAATTGTGTTAATGTTGACTTTCATCATCAGTTAATGTGAAATTATTTTACTGCTACTTTTATCTAATGAACAAAAACTATTATAAAAACAGAATAAAATTTGAAATCAAAAATATTTCCTTTAAAGGTTTTAAATTTATTCAAGTAATTTAAATGCAAATTTAGCCTATATCTTAGAACTGTTAATGAAAACTTCTTAGTATAGAAATAGGTTGGATGGGAAATATGATAGTAGGGGTATTAATATATATATATATATATATATATATATATATATATATATATATATATATATATATATAATCTTTAAGGTGTATGGAGAAATGAAAGCTTTTGAACAGATGATTTATACAAAGTATTTTTACAACATATTTTTAAAATTTAACCATCTATTAAGCAATATTATCCTATTACTTCTAGTGTTTTTTAGATAATTGAAACGATTGGTAATTTAAAGGATTGTTTAATGTTATAACATGTAATTCAAAGAATTACTTGAATAGTTAATTGATCTTGAAATTAATTAATTATTGGATTCCAATAAATAACAAACCGAGTCATAAACATTGCATTTTTTTCTTAAATAAAAGACTTTATTGTATCAAAATTATGTTTTACCAAACAATACCTAAATTACTTGACGAGCAATGAAATTATCTTAAAATATATATAGTTTTCGATATTTATTTCTTAATGAAGCAAACTTACAAGTTTTTTATTTAAATATATTTTTCGATTTCATTGCTAAACATTTTTTTTTTCTTAATTTTTATTCTTTCAATACCTGATCTTTAATTCGTAATATTCCTAAAAATATTTATCAAGCGCTCCAATCGATAAAGGATATTTAAATTAATTACGTTTTGGAATATTCATTTATTTCGATGCAAAAGCAATTTCTCGTTATTATTAGCCAAACAAAAGAACAATGTACGTGATATACTTAATATATTTTTCTTTTCATATTTTCATGTCATCGTGCACCAAGTATAAAATAATTTTCTTTATCTGTGTATTTCTCCCATTTGTGTTCTAATTAGAAAATCCTGCATAAAAATAAAAGTATTTTTCCCTCCCAAACATAACAAGCTAACTATCAACACTTCTATCTGAAAAAGTAAATAAATGTGTTTTTTTATAAATCGTTCGAAAAAAAATTCAGCGGTTTCCAAGTAACTCATTATCGTAAGTTTCTCTTTCCAGTTGTAAAAAAACACATCGTTTTCCTTTTTTATTATGCATTAAGCTGTTAATTTAGACAGTCTATCTAAAAAATAGAAAAGAATTTTGAAGAAAAGTTACATAAAAACTTTCACTATCATTATTCTTTTAGAGAAAGAGATCAGCTTTGTTGTGAGTATTAAATAAAAAGAAGCTGGAGAAATAAATTTTTTTTCGTGCATGCAGAAAATCAGCTTTTATTTTTAATTAACAAATTTACCGAAAAAACTGATGGATTTGGAAGTAAGTAGTTTCTAATCTTGAGGAATAATTTTGAAAATAATATCTTAATATTCTTTAGAGGTTTTATCATATTTATGCTCTTTAACAATATTGACAGATTATTGTTTCGATGTGATTAAAATTATATAGAATCAAGTTTAAATTAGACCGAATATATATATAAAAAAATTATGCATTGTTACATTATTTCCACTTTAATTGTGAAAGTTTATGTTATGATTGTAAGATTAAATGAACTCAAGAAATTATTAAGAATTAATATATAATAATATATCATGAAATACTGAATACACATGATACATTATTACAATTAGTGTTAAATTGGACATTTATTAATTATTTATTTAATTTATAGTCATATTTGATATTTATTTGAGAAAAAATAAATTAAATTAATTTACATTTTTGCCATTGTTCCTTTTATCAGAAGCAAAAGCAACGATCTAGAAAATCTTGGAATGCAAATTCGAAATATATGAATTTATCTAGAATCTATATGTAATATTTTTCATATAAAAAGAGCAAGTGAAATAAATATGAATGCTTTTCAACAATTTTCACAATTTTTATGTATTAAAGAAAGTGTTTTTCAAATGTTAAATTGCGCAATTGCCTAAAATCAATTTGTAATGAGTATGTTGAAATTAAATCTATGTGAAAGAAATTCAATTTTTTTTTCTGTATATCAAAGTAACTGATTAAAAACATAACGAATCTATCATAAGAACTTGTGCTGAAGAAAATAATATTAAAAATATGAAAAAAAACATATTTTTACTTCTTTTTTATATTATTGAATTCCAAAAGGTGAAATATTTTTAGTCCATACAAATTAGATGTAAGAATCAGGCACTTACTTTCAAGTTAATAATTTTAGCTTTTTTATTTTTTTTATTTTACCATAGATTTTTTTTTAAAATATTAATAAACTTATATGCATCAGGTTTTTGAAGCAATGATAAAAGTGTTTATGAAAATTTTTCACCATATGAAATCTCCTAATCTAATAATTAAAAAGAGGTTACGTCAAAATATTGTTTGTGAATGTTCTTATATAGATACGAGAATAAGTTAAATTGTTTACAGTTCACTTGTTTTTCATTTAAAGAAAGGAAAATGCAATTTATAACATTTCAGATCAAACTTCTTCAAGATTTTGATTTTACCTTTTAAAAATTACTATGGCAAAGCAAATTTAATCTTAAATTGCACCTTTTATTATTTTCCTTTGCGATATTTTATATTTCGAAAAATAAGTTCCTTGTTTCAATTATTTTTATTTATTTTAATTAAACAGACAGCTGACAGAAACGCCTAGATTCTTCTTAAGCATTAAAAATCATACCGTGAATTGTAATGAATAGTTCCTTAGTCACTTTTTTCTTCTAAACTTTATGTGATTTTCCCCCCTTTTTCATTATTAATGAACATTTTTAGATTATTTTGATTTCTTAAGTAAGAGAGTTATTTTTTTTTCATTTTACAATGAATTGATTGAAAATAGCAAGGTGATCAGAATTTTGAAAATGATGTTGATAAACTCATTTGATTATGGATTCTGCTCTTTCAGGATGTTTAAATCGCCCCACTAGATTTTTTTTTCAAAAACGTTATTTAACATTTATGATTGTGGCAAATAATTCTATTTTTGGCAAATTTGATTACTACAGGTAGCAATTCGTTTTAAGTGGTATTTAAAATAAATTGTAACTGGTAGTAATCAAAAACTTCAATTAGTTTGTACTTAATGTTTTTCTTCAGAAGTTTCATTATTTAATGAGGAATGAAAGTAAATAAATGTCCATCAGGATATTTTTAAGGAAATTATTACGCTTAAAAATATATAGCTAATGCAAGTTCTTACATTCTTGAATGTGAGGATATTAACACAATTTAATGTTTTAGAAAATTCTACGTAAATTAAATAGGATTTTCCAAGCAATTAAATAGTTTATGACATTAATTTATATTATTTCTATATTTGATCTATTTTATTGCAGCCAGTAAAATTGCAATTAGTTTAATGTCGCAATTAATGTTTTTATCTATAATTATATATATTGTTTACTGATAAAAACAAACATATAAAACTGTCTAACAAAATATTTATTACATTTAAATAGCACGTATCTAATAGAAATGTATACGTGCATTTGTGAAAATGAGGATAATATCTTAAATTTTTGTTTCTTTGAAATTCCTAGATAAATTTCATACAAAGTTTAGGAGATTAATATACTAGATATATTTTTCTAGATATATTCTGCTTAAAACAATTACAGATAGATGATAAATCTATCTTTCATAGTAGATAAAAGGGAAAATAATTAAATCTTTTTAAAAACTTTATAAATTTCTTACCTTTTTTCATGTCAACATTCTTTGATTTTGCAGGTTCCTGATCGAATTTATATTGATAAAAGTACATTCATAAAGAAAATTGTTTTTCCCGAAAGTTACTTGATTTTTTTTCAAATAAAGATAAACTGCTGAAAGACTAAGAATTTAACTTCATTCATTGACAAATCGTATGTCCGGTCTTCTTAAAAAATTTTTCACCTTATTTTATTCCTTTTTCAAAATCAAAAGTATCATGATTCGTGATAAATTAAAAATATATCAAAAAGGTTTCTGATCCTTTTGTTGTATTGTATTTTTTTACTTGATGAATGTTCATATTGAAAAAAATTAATAAATTCTAATGATATAGCGTTAGCAGTAGAATTAATAAATAATTTTTAAAATAATAAGAAATCCTTTATCAAGTAACAATGAGAAATAACAATAAGAACCTCAATAAGAAATCCTTTATCAAGTAACAATGAGAAATAACAATAAGAACCTCAATAAGAAATCCTTTATCAAGTAACAATGAGAAATAACAATAAGAACCTCAATAAGAAATCCTTTCTTACTGAGATTCCTTTGACATAATAAAAATAATTAGACTAAAAATTTTTAAAAAAACCCTTGAATTATGTTTTTATTATTAAATTATATATGTATATATTTTCCAGTTATGCTTATGCCACTGAAAGTATAAATACATGTAGAGTAATAGATTAATATGAAAAAAGTATGGATAAAAGATAAAAAATCTATATATTTTGTTTATAAAAGTATGATTGTCTTAAAATGGACGCACCATTTTTAAATCGCAATGTAAATTAATATTAATCTATTAGCAATTAATATTAATATCCAATTCAAATTATTAACTATCTTTATCATCATCTTTATTTAAATCCACTATGATAATCGTTTTGTTTTTTAACATACTGACTAATATTAAATTATTTTCCTTGTTTGGATGCAGCTTTAGCTTACAATAATGAATGGAATGACACCAAATTTCATAGGCAGAACGTGGAAGGCTTTGAAAAAAAATGTTGCAACAAAAGTCGTAGATAATATATTTCATACAGAAGGGTATGACATCACTTTAGAAACTTTGAACGTATATGAGAGAATTCTAGCGATGGTTAATTAAATATTGTTTTATGGTTTTTAATACTGCATATTATTTTTGTAAGTGTACTATTTTATCTCTTGATAATTAATGGAGGGGTTTTTTTTATAATCCATTCTTTTTTTATATATAATCCATTATTCGTATATTTATTGTGATTGTTTACCCATTTTCTTTCAAACAGATTAAAAATTTCTCCTATCTTTGTTAATAATTATTGTTTATTCAAATGTCTTGCGGAATTTATTTCTGCATAATTTCAAGATTCTGCATATGAAATTTGGTCTCATAATGCTCTTAAGTATCAGTTTCAAATACCCCCAGACACCTGCATTTTTAGTTTTTCGGTTAATTTTTATCACATTTTACAAAGCATTCAAAGCATTTTTCATAATTCATCTCTCCTTAATTTGCAGGTTCTGCTTATAATATTTGGTATCTTGGTCTTTAGCATCAAGTTCAAACCCCCCTGGCATCTGCATTTTTATTTCATAGGTTAATTTCCATCGCATTTTACAAAGCATTTAAAGAGGTACTCCTAGTCTTCATCATGGTACTCATAATTCATCTCTTCATATTTCCAGATTCTCCATATGAAATTTGATCTCATACTGGCCTTTAGTATCAGTTTCAAAAACCCTAAGCATTTTCCAGTTTATCGATTTATTTCTATTGCATTTTACAAAGCATTCAGAGTAGTATTTATAATCTTCATCATAGTATGTAGAATTCATATCTCCATATTTCCTATATTCTGCTTATGAAAGTTGGTCTTTAATATCCATTTCAAACTCCCTCATATATCTGCATTTTTAATTTGTCGGTAAGTTTCTACAATATTTAAAAAGCATTTAGAATAGTATTCATAATCTTATTTATAATGATAAATGCAGAGTAATAGTGGGCTTATACAGTAAATTGATCATCAATGAAATACAATCCTAATATCTTGTAGACAATTACTACTATAATCAATATTGCTCTATATACTGTTGCCGCTATTTCGAATCAATTTTAGGACAGTTCCTAATCTTGAACCAGGAAAAGCGCTTACCAGTGGAATACCAGCAAAGTAAAATTAACTCTTTTGTTCGAAGACTGATTTCCTGAGCAGGTATTGGGTGAAACTGGTGCTACCTAACAAAGAGCTCTTCTCAAATTTTTATTCAGAGGAATTAAGGGCGATGCAATTTCCTCAACTGCATCCGGGACATACTGAAGCATTTTGCCCCCAGGGTAATATGAATCAAGCTTAATTTAAGCACCTAGCAATTTCCATGCATGATAAGTTATAACAGGGGAATGCATTCGAAGCATAACTCAAAAGGGTTTTGTGTTTGCCTCTTCATGCAGAACACGGGCTTGGCTTAAACTTTAGAAAGAATTGCGGCGCCTACGTTTGTAAGAGATAACTGAGATAAGAGGTGCAGTGGTGTAAGTCTTTTATTTTGTTTAATAGGAAGACTTTTGCATTTCTGTGTTATCTGTTGATAACTACATTTATAAACGGGATTACATAAAGTTATTATATTTAAAGTGATCAAACATTTGCTTACTATCTCACTACCAATCAAAAAGAGGATTTTAAATGAAATCTTATATTTGTAATTATTATATATTATAATCTTATGGTTTAAGAGGCTCTACCGTATCCGTTAAAAAGGTATAAAGTATTTGATTAGAAATACTATAACTGAAATCAAAGATATTTTGTAAATAAAGATCTGCATATGCTTTTTGCTTTAGCTGGTGGAAATAAGCATACTTGATAAATAACTGAAAATGTTTTTCAAGACCTTAAATTAAAATTTTTCCTTTAAATCAATCAAAATATATTTCGAAAAATTCTGAGTTAATTGTGCAATAGCAACCAATAGATTTAAAAAAAATACAAATACTAATATAGAAATACTTTATATAATAGAGTGAAATTTTATGAAAATAATAATTCTTCATTGTTCCCCGTAAATTGAGTTGCTTAAGTTTATATTTATTATGTTATAATTCAAGCTATTCGTCGATTTCTTTTAGTTTTTCCTCACTGTAATTCATTCATCCATGGTCATTGGCTGATATATCAGGTTTTACTAGGGGAAATTCTGATATGCTTTGCAATGATTCTAAATGTCATCATTGAACTGGAAATAAAGAAATTATCCTCTAAGCATCTCAATATTTTTGGCAGGTGAAATACTTTTTTAATATGTTTTTTGCCGAATTTATTACTTGGGATATGATTGAAAAAAATGATGAAACGAAGTTCAGATAGAGAGATGAGAAAATGTCATAAAGCGAAATAAGCAAAGAGGTGAGTGTTTTCAAACTCAAAAACATTTTTATCATTGTGAATATTATAAAGATAAGTTATAAATATCTTTTCATTTGTTGTGTAATATGTTATTGATAATACATTAAATTATATTTTACAAATAAGATTTTAATGTAATATCTGGGAAACTTATAACCTTGAAGCATTTTAAAGGTTTCTGGACCTGAATCTATTAAAAAATACATAAAATGCTTTTCTGCTTTAGGAAATACATATAATTTTGCCTTTTTCATAACAGATGATGAATCGGGAAATAGCAGAAAGCAAAAAAAGATAGTAGCAGGGAAAATTACATTAGAAACCATAACTTCCAAAACTATGTTATGCGCCATTATGTATGCATTTACACAAATCAATGATGAGATTATTAGCAGGAAATATTTTTCTCATCCCATTCAATAAATATTTTATATCCGAGTTTATTCAAAGTAAATTTCAAAAGTATATTAGACACAACATTGTTGTGTTTGATAAATAAATCCTTAAGTTTAACAACAATTAAAGCATATACAGATGTTGTTACTGAAAAAAATTGCTTAAAATTAACTCCCCACGATCGTTAAATGCACTAGTTTATAATTCTTTGAATCGCAGTTTTTTTAATTATAACTCTATTTATGTAATAAGGTCGTTATTAATTATTGTATGCAGGCATAAAGTATTGCCATTCAATTTTTTTTCTTTATTTTCAATTTTTTTTTTCTAATATTTATAAATTATTTAATGTCACAATTCATTGTTATGTTTCGTAAAAATAATTCAATATGTTAGATAATTTAAAATACAAATTAAATATTATAAATGACGCGATTTTCATATTTTCACTCAGAAGTATTATGAATATAATGTTTGGGATAATACTGAAGAAAAGTAAAAAAAAAAATCTTATTATATATTTGGCTTCTAAAGACAATCTATTTTATTCATTATAAGCTTTATTTATGAAATTCTGTTTTGATATATTATTATTACAAAAATATCTCACTTGTATTAATTATTAATGTCTACTAATTTTACTTAAATACAAATATTCGGTTAAATTAAATACAAAATACCGGTTCCAATTATTAATTAAATACCGGTTTTGCTTAGATACAAAATTCGGTATCCGGTCCAGAAGAAGCAGAGGATAAGAAATTTTTAAGAAATGATAGATATTAATTCTAAAAATTGGACTCAAATCATGGTTGCTGGTATACAATATTATACTTTCTGAGTATTTAAATAAAGCTCCTTCGGAACTAAAATTAAATTTAATTACTTTGTTGTCATGCATTGATCATGAAGCCTTATGATTTATTCGCGAAAGAGGGAATGAATGAAATTATCTGTCACAAAGTTAAATTTCTGTGTTAAATTTGGCATTTAAATTTTTTGTTGAGTATAAACAAGAATATGAGCCAAAAATATCATTTGTTACGTATCATTGTCAAAGAATATTCATTAGAAAAATTTATTCCATCACATATAACCAATGTGTAAATTACATTGGCAAAATTTTTTTTCTTGATTTTCATTATATTTTTCATTGATACCGTGTGGACATTCCTTAATTCTAAAATTTCAATAAATGGTATCCAAGAATTTTCTATTTAAAAAAAATCCTTTCCTTCATAAAAAAAAATAAAAATTCCGTATAAGAGTTTGGTGATTTATTCTGTATACGATTTTAATGTCAGTAATGTAAAGTCAAAATAATGATATTTAATAATTAATAAAGATATTTAACTTCCATTGAGCATTTTTATGCTGAAACAAATCAAGAACATTCATTCATTAATTTTTCAATAAGTTAATGAGAAAGATAATTATATTTGTGAACTTGATAATATTTTCAACATGCGATTAATTTTTCAACATAATTGCATGAAAAATCATTTTTAATTCAAATCTACTTAAATATACTTACCAACTAATTGATTCTTGTGCTGCAGTTTTCAAATCATTTTTATGAAATCTCATTTATTTCATGTTCGTAAAGATAGAATTTTACCATCAATATTTTCTTTCGCAGTTTTGTGGCCAATACGCTACTTCAAAAATTTCAACATATAGCCGTCAATTAATCAATGAATTTAATTTGTATATTATATTTCTATATACCCGGGAATAAAAGTAACTGTGGAAAGAGTAAAGACTAGTTCTGCAAATTATCTCTGTGATTTATGTTTTTACTGCATACTTATTAAATTAAGTATTATTTAATACTTAATTACAATTACTTAAATAAATATAACAAAATTAATTTTCATAAACACACCAAAAATCAAAGAAACAGAATTGACTCTAAGAATGAATTTTGATGATTGAGGATTGGGAATCACATTTGCTCGAAATAAAATATTTTAACCCTCAGCGTGGCTCCAACTGGTAGACGATTTCGAAAAAAACGTTACACATTTTGTAACAAAAAATATAATAAAAAAATGAATTTAGTACAGTAATAAAAGTATTTTGGAAAACAATTTGTGTTCCATTTGGGGAAGTTCATCTCGAAATGAACCGTAAAAAAATATACTTGACCCTTTTCTTTCTGCAAAACAAGGGAAAGACTAAAACAAAAGAAAAGAAAAACAAAAAATAAATGGAAGTAAATTACTCTCCCAGGATCTATCTCATGTTTACGCACTGACATTAAACATATGCCCTCTTTTATATCCCACACAAGAGGTCTCACATGATCTCAGAGGTTTAAGGTTTGGTTGGCTTTAAAACTGCCATGACACCTTAAGTTATAATGATGGAATTAACGACTCCAAGCGGCTTTTCTCTTAAAGAACCAGGAAAGATCCTTATCCGAGAGGCGTAAATGTCTTGTAGGATAGAAATACGATCACTGAATCTTAATTTCGATCCAGATGGTTAAAGCAGTGGAGCTACTAGGTCAAAATAAACGGGCAGAGGCAACAATAACATTTGATTAGGCTTCGCCAGCAAAGTAATGCTCAGCCTTATATATTTAATTAATGTTTCGTTGACAAGAAAATAATAGCTATATTTTACGTTGTTACAGCAGCGATTATTCTTTCAGTTTAAAGTGGGTGGGATAGAATATGTAGTTCTGATAAATTTAATAGAGAGAGTTTAGTCAGGGAAAAAAATCTATGACGAGAAAATTGAATTGGAAAACTTCTTAATTTTATAGAAAAATATTTGATAAAGATTTCCAATTGATTATAAAAATAACCTCTGATTTGATCTGATATCTGATTGGAACGAGGCAGAATGTAAGGAACTATTTATTTTTACAGATTCTAAACATTATAAACTCTATATAATGTTTAGAATCTTGATATTAGTTAATGCAGGCAATGTAGCTAACGATAGTTAAGCTGCCTAAGTTAACTAATCTTAGTTAGCTAATGTTAGTTAAAGTATAATCGTGTTGTTTGTTAATGTCTTGTTCACTATTAGTTTATAATGTTTCATTATAGTTTTTATAATGTTTAGAATCTTGTTCACTGTAGAGTGAACAAGACAATATAGTCAACACATTACAGCTTGAAAACTTTTGTTTGTTTAAAATATTTTATTTAATAATTTGAAAAACAAATTAGAGAAAAAATCTATTTTACTTATCTTAAGCTCAATTATAATTTAATCTTAAATAAAAGTGCAATATTTTTTTTCTAAATAAAAAAATGAAATACATTAATGCAACTTTTGTACGTAAAAGTACGATGAAAAAAAATTGTTGACTGGTTTTTCGAATCTACATGTTACGAATAGCATATATAGATCAGACATATACTCATTTGATTCTAGCAGATTATTTTATCTTCTTAGATTTTTTTCAAATATTTTTGTACATCACAAGAAATAGTGCATTAAAAATCAGAACTTTTTTCAAATAGTTTAGTACATCACAAAAAATAGTATATTAAAAATCAGACGTTTTTCAAATATTTTAATACATTAAAGAAATAGTATACTAAAAATCTAGTAAATATGCCGGCGTCCTGGCATAGGGGTAGCGCGTCTTCCCCGTGATCTGGGCTTCCCGGGTTCGAGTCCCGGTTTGGGCATGGTTGTTCTTCTGTTGTTCTATCTGTGAGATGTGTGAATGTGCCCTCCTGTAAAAAGGGGTTGTGCAAGCGAATGAATGATGCGTGAGTGGCAAAGTCGTACTCTTGGCCCTAGTTGGCGCTGCTATAAAAAATAAGAGACGTTCCCCCTCAGGCTTAAATCTCTGTCTTCGTAACAGCGGGCTTGTAAGTGGCAAGTGCCATAAGAAACAAACAAACAACCTAGTAAGTATTGTGAATTTTTAAATGATTATAATCTTAATAATTTTCGAAATATCAATTAATTTAGAAAAACAAATTTTTACTCATTTTTTCACATATATGATGTGATATATCTTTATGATATCACATATATGATGTGATAAAACTTTATGATATCACATATATGATGTGATAAAACTTTATGATATCACATATATGATGTGATATATCTTTATATAAAGATATGATATATCTTTACAAACTTTCCCTGAAAAATGTAAAGCGTTTTTAAAAAAATTCTTAAAGCTACATCTCTAAAACACTTTTAATGTCTTTACTTTTTCTAATTTCATTTTTTTTTCAAAATATTCAATTTAAATAAACATTTGTTTATATTTAATAAACAAGGTAAATTCTATACAAGCCATCTATTCAAAAAGAATATTCATTGTACATAAATCATCTTCTATCAAAGGTTATCTATTTATTTAATAAGATACATAACGTATTAATCCTATTATCTTCAGAAAAAAATAATTTTTTTTAGACGGGGAAAGTGTGATAGTAATGTGTTAAACATGATCGAAAGTTAATCGGGGATTTGTTGAAGAAACAAAAGCTAAACAGAAAAACAAAATTGACAAGAGAAGGATTTATTGTATTTTCCTATAATATAAACGACGTTAATGTGGTTATAGCGCTAAGAAACTGTTTGCGTGATTGGCAGTCACGCGACAGTTCATCACGTGATAGGGGTGATGTGCAGCCACCCTTCCTCCACCATCAGGTAAGATCGAGGTCTGTCTAGTTCTTGGGTGTTGCAAGGCAGGAGCTTTTAAGTGTTTGAGATCACGGGATGGGAAGTGCCGTTGCGTGTTTTGGGTTCAGGGGCCGAATAGGGCCATGAAAATGGATAAAGTAAACAGGAAGGACGTTTGCTGTAAAACATTTTTCCTAATATGACTCATGAAAAGGCTGTTTGAGTATGTGATCGAAGATTTATGTTAATGAGAAACCAAAAT
Organism: Argiope bruennichi; assembly: GCF_947563725.1. Taxonomy (NCBI): domain Eukaryota; kingdom Metazoa; phylum Arthropoda; class Arachnida; order Araneae; family Araneidae; genus Argiope; species Argiope bruennichi. Next base: position 50,668,555 of record NC_079158.1, read on the forward strand.
AAGAGCGTTCATAAGGTATAATAAACTGAGAAATGATTTTTTTTGCCATGGATTAAACTTTTTAGATTATGAAATTCTATTGTGATGCTATTACCCTTATGTGGTGTTTGTAAAAAAAAAATTTCATTTTAAAATGGATTTTTATATAATTTATTCCGTTTCAAAGAGTTGTTTATTATTTAAATTAGAAAAGAATATTTTCACAAATAATAAATATGCAATTAATTTTGAAAAGCTTGTTCAGGGTTCCGAGGCCGAACTAACGATTAAATAAGGATGCCATGGAACAAGATTTAACTGTGGACTGCTTTTATCATAGATGAAATTATATAGATCATTAGATGTGATGTTTTTTTTTAATGCTATTACTAACCTTTTCTTTAACCGTTTAACGTATCCTAACGAAAGATTTTCTGAAAAATGTATCTGACTGCAATGAAGTGATTTAACTTTAATTTGTATGTTGTATTTACAATATAGGGTGTTTATAATACAGCATAGGAAAAATCCAATATAAATTAGTTCAGCAGATATTGCATTTGAATATTAAATTGCTGAATCTGAGATAGTATAATATTTACATATTATAAAAGAATTACACCGTTATCAATTAGTTTTCCACATATATGAAGGTGAATGATCAAACAGAAAATACAAAGTAGACGGGTCAGCCCCCTCTCCAGCTAAAAAGACTTAAATTTGAGATTTGGAGTTAATTTCATTAAAATTTCCTAAATATAAGTGCTTCTAAAAAACAAAAAAAATATTATCAACATATTTACATTTCATTAGAAGTAATATTTTAAGTTTTACAATCAGAAAATTAGTAACAGCAAAAGTTTATATATATATATATATAATTTCAAGGAAAAAAATCATAGCATTGGAAATAAAATCTATTGGATATATAAAAAGCCAAACTACCACTAAAAAGTATAATTTCGGATCAATCAAATCTAAATTTGTAGATGGAAATACTTATTTCACAAATCAATATCATGTTTTAAATATTTTTATGTGTATATCTTTCATGGCAATATCTTAAATATTTTGAAAGAATAGAGAATGAATTGAAATCATTCAGTGTACTGAAATCAAGAAGATTATATTATACAATGAGCAGACGATATTTATCAAATATTTTTTCAATACATAGTGAAAAGAATAATTTATTGATCACAATAATTTTTCAAACACTTTTAAAATTAAAAGAAATAACATTTCATAATTATTTATGACTGATTCTGATATTCCGCAGAAGTATTTTAATATGCTTATATATGCATATATATCTCCTTAAAAGTCAAATAATGAAACAGTAAATAGAATTTTGACATTTTGTCAGCACAATGCAAATGCTCTTTTCATTAACTTTATTTCAGCATATTTATTTGTTTCTTTATCTTTCTTTTGATTAGATTTTTTTTTCTACAACAGTGATTAATATATTTTAACATTTTAAAAAAATAATTTCATTCGAAAGATGACGGGATTTCAAAAATAACACAAAACTAATTAAAACGAAATAGGAAATTTGCATTTTATGAGAATTGACATTCTTTTGTCGTCAACAAATATTAATGGGATTTGAAAAAGTTGGAATTTTTCATTTCATTTTAATAAATATTTTTGTTTCTTAGAAACATTTCAGATACAAAGACAACCACACAAAAACAAGCTGTCAGAAACTAGCAAATTCAGTGCAAAAAAAAGTTCTTTTTGTAAATGAAATGTATCCAAGTAGGAAAAATATCACATATTTGGAAAAGAACCTCATAATAATAACAATGAAGGCAACGAGTTCTGTGACCATTCACAAACTAACATGACATCCCTGTAAGTTTTTAAATGTCTTTCATTATTGTTCATGAAACAATGAACTCATAAAGATCTCTCGATCTCTTTTTCAAATACTACGATGAAATAAAGAAAAACATTTTTTTGCTTCCAAAAAGTCCTTGTCTTTCATTTCCCACTTAAGAAATGACAGCAGAAAAACCTTTAACTTTTACTTGCCTTTTCGTACAATTCCAATTTCTTTCTGTATGAAGCAAGAAGGAAAAAAAAGTATGTGACACGAGTAAAGTTCTGTGTTTCTTTTTCTTTTCCTTCTTTCTTTACGTTATCACTCTTAGAGAAAAAGAAGAAAAATCTTTGAAAAAAAAAGGGAACATAGTTTAACTTCCTTTGTGTGGTGCGATTTTGCCTTGTGTACGACATTTTTTTTTTTTTTATTTCTTTGGCTTTCTCAAATGGTGACAATGTCTGGCTATTAATGTCTTTCGTTTGCTGAAAATGGCTTCTACTGAGTGCCACATTAAATGATCGTATCTCTTAAGTTGTGAAGCAGCTGTTCCTCACGTTTCCTGCATGCGTTTATGTTGAGGATCATTTTACTTCGCAGCTTTAATCAGTATTTTTAAATGGCATGTGAGTTTACTGCTAAATGACAATATTTGCATATTTTTGAAACAAAAAAGTGTTAAAATGTAATAAAACAGCGAAATTTAGTTTATTGGTTTTACATTTAAGACATAAAGACTTACTGACCTTTGAATTCGAAACCTTATTCAAAGGTCTGTAAACCCTGTAGTATAAAAATCTCTTTTGCATTGTAAATTTTGATTGAATGAGCTTTAACCAAACTTTTAATCTTTCACTTTAACTTTGCATAAATAAATCCTATCCTAATACTTAATTATTCTTAATTTGAATCTAAATAACTTACCATAAGATTTATATACATAGCTTTAAAAAATGTCTTTCGTCTAAAATGTTATCAGACGAAATCACATTATACTGATACTGACTTGCGAAGTTATTTCTGTTATATGCCGTGTGATATTGATATACTGTTTTTGGAATTTCTTGAAGTGAACATTTTCTGATTACACGTATCAACCAATGTATATAATGTGTAATTGTATATACTTGTGATTATAAAATTATCATTGATAATATCTACGGAGCGCTAAAATAAGACGAGATAATTACTCAATTTCTATTTTATGTTTATCGGAAATTAATCAGAATGAGCACTTGCAAAAAACAGTTGTTATAATGGGGACTTCGCATACTTTTACAGATAGACAATCCTTTATAGATATTCCCTTTAACAAATGCTAATTCACTTCGGACACTACTTTATCAGATTAACATATAACTATTATTGCCTGTAGAATTCTTACTGTCTTCCATTATCTATGTAAGTGTGTACTCCAGCTTATAGATGGTTAAATTAAGTCAGAATGACGAATTACATCTTTTTTTACTTGATCTGATCTTTTCTGAATCAAATACAATTCGAACTTATTGATTTTCCATATTCAACACAATTAAATGCACCAGCGCAGTCATTCTACGTATCTTTCTGCTGCTAAGGCTAAGAAATTCAGCATAGCATTGAGAAAATTTCTCTGCAGTAGAGGCCTTATACGTGAGAAAAATTATGCTTAAGAATCATAAGTATTATGATTCTTCAAATTTAACATATCTTTAAGAAATTATTAATGCAACAATAATATTGTATTTTGCAAAAAAAATTTAAAAAAAATCACGAATCAGTTATAAGATTTATTATTCTTCCTTTTTAAAATTAAGTTATAATTATGCATTTTTGTTATCAAAATTCAAATAAATTTATTGTCAAAATCAAATAAATTGTTGTCCTGATTTCTTATAACTTTTTCATAAATAAATAGTTCATATACACTAGCTATTATTAAGTTATATATAAACGAATAATAAATTATTTTTTTATATCAATGGATAACTACAATTTGTGCGAATGAAACAAATATTATAATAAATATCATTAATAAAATACTATAAATAACATTTAAAATATTATAAACAATGTTATAAAATCATTAATTTTTTTTAAATGTCCCCCAAGTTTTATATTATGGAATATATTTCCTGTAATCAGCTATTACATGTGTCGTATTTTTATTTTTTTCAACTTTTTAAAGGAAATTCCACATAATAAACTAATATTTAATTTTAGAATAAGTGACTAAAGAAATTAGTATTGATAATTTTAATACCTCGGTTGGAACAGACTTTTATTTTAGAAGAAAACTCAATCAATTTCTAAAAATTCATATTAACGCTCAATTTCAGTAAATGCATTAGTATAAAATTATTGAGAAAACAAATTAAATTCCTAGTTAAAAATAATCGATGCTTTCTTTTAAAAACTTTAAAAGAAAATTATTTTTAGGTGAATTTAAAATGAATAATGATAAATTACCTAATATTTTCATTGGTGGAGGTACCATGGGTAAACAAACATTCGCAACATTCTTATGCAAGTATTTTAATAATTTGGGTATCTGCCTAAGAAACTTCCTCTCATTATTTTGAAATTTAGAGAGATTTGAATTAAAGCAGCATTAAAATACAATATTATGCCATGTTTTAAGTAAAAAAATCTCAATACTTTTCTGCGAAATCAACGTCATTAATGCATCTTTATAAATATTTATGAGGTTGAAACTTTCTCTGCTTTAAATGTTAATATATACAGGTACATCGGTGAGATTGAATGTTTGGCTTTTGCATACCAAATAGGAAAGCTTTTTTCTAGTAGTTTCTGAAAAAAAATGTTTTTTGAAAAAATACAAACAAAATTATAATACAGAAAACACTCTTGATATGAATTTACAAATATTCGTATTAATTAGCCAGATTCTAAATTATGAACTGTTGTGTACTTTTGGCAAAATGAATCTTATCATTTTCCAGATATTAATAATTTTAGGGTCTCTAAAGATATTTTTTTAAAATATAATTGACAAGAAATCAATGATTATTATAATTAAAAACTTTTTAACAGCACTTGGATTTTCTGCAAATAACAATTTTTAGCAGGTTTTACATCCTATGTATTTAAAATGAAATAAATATTTATTATAATCTTTTTGAAACTATCTTTAGTAACATCTTTATTTCATGTAGATTGAACAAACGAAGTCAATGAACAAACAGAACAGAACGCCGTCTCATACCCCCGTATCCGTGACCATTCTGGTCACTGAACGGTTTGGTAGGCATGTTACGGGAATTTTATTTAATTAACAAAATATTTACAGTAGGAAAACGAAAGAAAAATAACTATTTACAAAATTTACAATTATATAAGAAATTATATTATGATGAGACCGTTTACATAATTTTTCAACTTAGAAATATAATTTGTAGTAATTAGCTTAGAAATATAATGCAGATTGAGAGATAAAATTTGTAAAAATATACATATAATCTGTGTTCACATTTTTTATGTTATAGTAGATCAGGATGCAGTTAAAAAAAATCAGATGGAAAATGATTTGAGAAATGGGAATGAAGACAATCTCTGTTTGATTGAAATGTGTGACAGGAGACTGCAGTGCTTGTTTTTTCCCTTAGTCTTTTTTGGTATGAGACTTGATGTTGAGTGCTATGGAGGCGAGAATAGGTCTCTATTTCCACTTATAAATTTAATTACACTGTGGATTTTTTGTCTGGAAAGGAAGTTGTTGGCGACTCTTTTCAGCCATTCCTGTTCATGGCTTGGTGATGGTTTTTTCATATGCCAGGAGATTGTAAGGATGCATTCCGTAGCATAATGAAGTGCGGTGCCTATCCCACCACAACTGCACTGGTCACTCTCAGACAGGTTGAACCTTTTGAGGTAGGCAGGAAAAGGGCCGTGTTCTGAGAAGAAAATAATTTCCTCTCTGTTCCAGTTAGTGGGATTAAGGTTGACTGAAGGTAAGATATTAAAAATTTTTCTGCCTGTGACACCATTGCTCCAATATTCTTGCCATTCCTCAAGCATGTCTTTCCGGAGGAGGGCTTTTATATGTGGTTTTGGTATCTTTGTTTGCATGTAGAATTGCCCATTTTGCGTTGCGTCCTTTGCCAGTTGATCTGCTTTTTCGTTGCCTATATTGCCCGCGTGTGCTTTAACCCATGAAATTTTTATTGTTGGATTTGAAAGCAGGACACCAAAAATGTCTCTTGCTTTTTGGTTTGTGCTCTTTGGATTTGAAGATGCCATGATACTAGCTCTATTGTCAACATGTATTTTAAAAGTATTGTTGTTTGAAAACTGAGATGTATATTTTACTGCTTCATGAAGTGCAGTGAGTTCAGCTTGGAAAACGGTATTATTGTCATTCAATTTGGCAGACCAGTGGTAGGACCAGGAATCATTGAACAGAACACAAAACGCAGCTCCAACTCCATGTTCTGTTTTTGAGCCATCTGTGAAGATATTGATATTATTTATTTGAGATAAATTTATTCCTTCATCTTCCAATGAAATTTGGTTGGGATTGAGATGCTGTGAAGGGTGAGTAGACCAACCAGTTGCTTTCTTCTCTAGATCTTCTGGTTGTATCTCTGTTATATTATAAGGAAGAGGGATTCTTAGGCGATATATTGTCGTTAGTCTGGCTTCAAACTGTAATTGCAGGTGCAGGGGTGGAATGCCGAGAATGGTTTGTAGCGCTGCTGTTGGAGTTGTGCGGTAAGCACCTGAAATATAGAGAAGAAATGGTCTCTGAATGGTGGAGAGCTTCCTCTTCATTCTATATGTTGGGTTTAGACACCACGCTGATGAACCATGGGCGAGCATTCTCTCAACTACTGTCTTGTAAAGAACTCTTTTGTGTTTCTGAGAGATTCCCCATGTGCTTCCAGCGATTCTTTTGAGGTTTTGGTGCATTTTAATGGCCTTTTCTCCTTGTTTTTCTATGTGTTCTAGCCAGTTTAATTGGTCATCAATGTGGACTCCTAGATATTTAATAGATTTATTTCTCTTAATGATGTCTCCATTCCACATGATTCTGGGGCCTCTCGCCATTTTGCTGAATAAAATATGGGTTGTTTTTTCCGTGGAGATGGAAAGTTTATTATTTGAGCACCAGGAATTAAATTTGGTTATTGCAAGTTCAGTTTCTCTTTCCAGGCTATTTTTTGTGTCCGCTTCGATAACCAGTACAAAATCATCTGCAAAGGCTTGGATGTGTACATTTTCTGGCCAGACCTGCTTGAGAATTTCGTTGGCTACGAGATTCCAGAGAGCGGGACCACTGCATGATCCTTGAGGGCAGCCTTGTTTCTGATCTTTCATGGCCCTACCTTCTGGAGTCATTAGGGTCACTTTCCTGTTTTGGAGAAGACTGTGAAAGAGGCGATTGATGTTTAAAGGACAGGGACTTTCATCCAGACTTTTGAGAATATCTTTGTGTTGCAAGTTGTCAAAGGCTCCTTTTATATCAATAGAGAGCACTAAGACATGCTTGCCCTCTCTTCTTGCAGCTTGAATTTTGTTTATCAGCTCATGGATGGCTGTGTCTACAGATTTACCTTCCCTAAACCCATGTTGACGCTCGCTGAGGCTATTAGTGGTCTCAAGATGATAAGTTAACCTTTGGGTCATTAATTTCTCTAGCACCTTCCCGATTGTTGGCAGGAGAGAAATGGGTCGATATGAAGATGCCAGTCTCTGATCTTTTCCTTGTTTTTGGAATAAAATAATATTTCCTATTTTCAAGGAATCTGGGAAGCAACTTAATTCTAGGCACTTATTAAAGAGAGTTGGGAAGATATTATGAAAGCGCTTGTGTATAATTTTAAGAAGGAGGTTGTCAATTCCATCAATACCGGGAGCTTTACCTGACGGAAGGTTGTCTATAATCATTGAAATTTCTTGAAGGGAAAATGGAGGGTCAAGTGGCTGCGTTGAAGTGTTTAAATTATAGTTAGTTGAAATAGCAGGAGATGGGAAAATCTGGTCCAAGATGGTTTGCGCTGCTTCCTTCAGACTTCCTTTTGGGTCACTGTTCATCAGGTATGGAATTTGAGATGGGAAAACAGATTTCCGGAAGGCGGCTTTGTAATGCTTTCCATATGGGTTGGAGGCTGAACTGCAGAAATTTCTCCAGCCCGTGTTTTTTGCTTTTTTAATATGTTTTTTGTACTCTGTTTTTTCTTTCTTGAAGATCTGGTATCTCCACTGCTTTTCAATTTCTGGTGCCCTCTGTGCTCTCTTTCTTAGTGCTCTTACTTTCTTTTTATGAATTTCCAATTTTTCTGTCCACCAGTTTGGTTTCGTTAACAAAAGCTGTTTTTTGATCTTGAAAGTTTTGTTGCAGGCATTAATAACAACAAAAATTGTACAAAAATTATATAAATAACAAATTAATTAACTATATTCATTTCATAATTATATCTAGGAGCGTTACTTGTACTATAACCACTTCGAGATTCTGCTTCATCACGAGTTTCAAATGTTTATCAAACAATTGTAAATTATATATCATAAAATATTCTTAAAAATATTTAAGTACTTTATGATTATAAAATTTCTAATTTTAGCAGATAAGAAAAAAATACCGCCATCACATTTTCAAATAATTTTTCACTTAATTTAAAGTGTGAAAATCACTCTTATCATCGCTTTTGGTTAAAATAAATATTATTGAAAAGTCGATAATAAAATTCTAGAATAAAACGGATTATAGCTGTATAAATTATTTCCAAATAAGTAAAATTATGTTCCAAGTAAAATAATCATGACAATTATGTTTAATTTAGCTTTTAAAAACCAAAATATTTTAATTGGGTTCTTGAATTAAAAGCAGAATATAATAAATTCAAATATATTTTACCTTGAATTTAATTTGCAATTTTTCTTCGTTGAAACAATCTTTAAGATACTTAGTTTTAAAATTTTTAAGTAATTTCACATTTTCTGGAATTCAGAAACGTTACTTTAGAATTTTTTTAAGTTTTTCAAAAATTACTTTCAGTTTGTTTATTTATCATATAAGGAAGAGATAATGTCCTAATAATAAAGTTAGAGAATCGTAAATATATTTATGTTTATTTGGAATAAATATGTTTAATACTTCCTTTTTCAAATTATCGTTTGAATTGAAACATAAAAATGAATACCTAGCATCAAAAATTTTCAATTTCTGAAAATTAAATGTATTTCTTCATATAAATTTTTAATAACATGAAAAAATTATATTTAATATTAAAATATTTTATTATTAAAAATATCAATTTCTTAAAATTAATTATACAAGATGAATGAGAAATATTTATTCATTTCAGAAAAACTAAATAAATGGTTTTCGTAGACCTAACATATTGAAGAGAATTTAATGAATTATTTATTTTGGAACAAAATTTCAAAAATATAACGGAAATAAAAATCATTTTGGGAAAAATATATTTTTCATTTACTGATCAGAATTCTACAAAAGCGTTGCAGTTGGGAAGATTAAACCAAAATTCTAAAAGTTAAAAAAGGAATGCCTACTAATGAAATTTTAGTTGTTATTAGTCTTTTATGTTATATTTTTAAACAAATTTCAGCACATGTATAAATGCAAGATCAATTTCTCTGCTCAGAATTGGTTTACATAAAATTGGTAATTCTATTTTGATTTCTGAATTAATTTTTGCTTCCACAAAATTCAATGAAGATTTTCATGTGAAAAGCAATATTACTTTCAAAATAGAATAAAATTTTATTCCAGAGGTTAATTTAATGTCTGTTACAGCGGCATTTGGATATGGAATTTAGGAAATCTCTTTAATTCTTTTCAATTATGTCGATGTATATGATTTCTTATCTCTTTAGTTTAATCAATTACATTAACCCTCTCAATTCTAATATTCAATTTATAATGCAAATATTTTTTCTCAATTAAAAAAAAATTGTTGATTAATGAAATTATTGAAGTGTTTACTGAGCTTTATCGAATACATATTAGTGTCAAATAGGAATAAAGTAACAGATGATATTTATTATTAATGACTGTCAAAGTAAATTTTCAAAAACACATTTTAACCATCGTAATGCATTCTGAAGAAAGAAATTACATCAAAGCATACATGGCAAAGTCGATAAAAGGAAGGGAAAACAAAGAAGTGATTCCTTATACAAATGACAGAATGTCTACAATTTAAATTTCCGTATAGTTGTGACAAATATTGTTTAAATAAATCATATCTTATCTTAAACTACTAAAATTTTGTACTTCTTTCTCTATTACAACTTGAAAAATTATTTGAAGCTTAAAATGTGAATTATATTTTTAAATACTTCGCATATTTATAGAAAGTACCAGTCATTTAAGAAACTGTAAATTTTTGTGACAAAATTATATAAATCATTTAATATTTCTCATTATTAAAATGCATGTTAATTATCTGCTTAAATGCTGTGATTAACAAGCATTATATTTTTTAAGAGAAATGTATCGAAGATTTTTTTCATTTCAAGTTATAGATTTAATACATATTTCAAAATTTATGAATTTACAGATTATCACTTAGCTCTTTTGAAAACTTTTGATCATTTTATTTGTTGATTTATTTTATTCAATTAATTGATTATTTTATTCATTTGAAAAATATTTCAACTTTTAAAGTTTTTTAGTACATTTTATAACTTGATTTTTTTTATAATTTAAAAATAAAATTTTGTAATTGATTTTTAACAAATTTTCCGCAAACAGTTTCCCCACAACAATAGATTTTTATAATATTTTACAAAAAAATAATCAAATTAAGGAATTAATTAGGGATTTATTTAATACGCTTATTAATTTACTTAAAAGTTTATTCCCTAAAAATAGTGTCACCTGATTCTGAAATTGAAGAATAAAGGATTTTCCGAAACCGTAGTATCATAATGATAAGTTATGTCAAACTATAAAATTGAAGAAAAATAAAATAATCAATATTTTAGAGCTTTGTATATTTAATGCTTATTTTTAGGAAATTTATTAAATACATATTTTAATTATTACTAAAAAATAATTTTTTAAGAATTTTTTTTTTAGATAACTAAGTATTTTGTTTTGTAAACTTGTTTTCTAAATAATACCTCATTAAAGGAGTTGCATTCTTTGAAAAAATTATTTTAAACACCATAAAAAATAAATTTAAAAATCTAAATATTTTCGAATGAACAAATTAAATTGGATTGGAATTTTTTAGACTACAAATCTTGTCATTTTACTATGCATGAAAGAATAATCTTCAAAATGACTTTCTAATTTCATTTAAAGTTATAAATTTTGAATATTTAAGTTTTACTTGAAATAATGCATACCATATAGGCAGCAATATGCAGTTACGAAAATGAGATATAGTCCAAAAAGTATATTATTATACAAAGAAAGTTGAAAAAATATATAATTACTTGATGCAAAGAATTTAAAAGTAATTATTATTAATTATATACTTTACTCGCAAAAAAATTTATAAAATTGTATTTATTGTAAGTTTCTTTACGATAATTTGTACCAATTTATGCTCAAGAAGACATAATTTATCCAGTCTGCTTGAAAATTTAAAATTTAATTGCCTTATTAAATTCTTTAAAAGAACAAAAATATAAAACTTCCTTTCAGATTGTGGTATTTTTGTATTATTTTCTATGAATATAAAACTAATAAGCGAACCAGTAAAGACAAGTGTAACATAAATAGTTCATTAAACACTATTGACAGTTAAATGGAAGAAAAAAAAATAGAATTCAAAGATCTTTCTATCCTTTCTTCATTCACCATTTCATCAGAGCAGCAATTCCTCATCACTTGCTTTCCACTTTCTTTTGATATTGTAACAAGTAATGATCCATTCTCAATTCTTTTTCTATTCCGAGGTTCTTTTTTTTAGAAAAGAATGTCATCATTAGTGAAGAATTTATATAAGTGACACTATTTCTGACTGCATTTAAAATGGAAAATTTTCTTACACGTGGATATATAAAATGTATGTAGTATTCTACTGTAAGGATAATTATGAAGAAACGTTTGCAAATAACATGAAAATTACTTTATAATACCAGTATCGCTAACCAATCTAGTTTTCAATGCAATTTTAAATAAGATAGAAAAAAAGAGTATACTATCTATCTTTAAATAAATGATGCTAACTTTATTTTTTGATATTTTATCCATTGCTAAAATATGTTTTCATCATATTATTTAAAGCAAATACTGTTTTATAAATATTTCCATTTATGTTACGAATCACGAACGAAAATAAAATAAGTAGCATTAAAATATTCGAAATTTTTATCAAACAAAAATTTGCTCAAATATTTATAAAAATATTCAAATTTTTGAAATATTTTATTCACAATGTATGCATAAATAAATGGTAGTTTCTTTCATAGACTTTAAAATAAAAATAAAAAAAAAATATTTAAATTATATATATCTATTTAAGCATCTAAAATGCGAATATCGTTTCTATCAGAAAATGTAATTTCTCATTTACTCTGCGTTTATTTCCGTCATAAATCTCCAAACAAAATTGTCACAAAGCTAATTCACCGTTTTTCTACTTATATAAGTAATTGAAATGTGAATATCGCATAAATTGGCATAAAATTACAATTTTCTCTTTCTTTTTTGTCTAAATTTGGCATAAAATAAGTACACAATCTCTCTAAAGTTTTCTCACTTCGGTTGATTAATATCTGTGTGGCATAATATGTATAGAAATAATTTCACTAAATGAATATGATGAAAATAAATTTGATCTTGTTGTATTAAAATTATTTTACCATCCTTACTTAGTTTTTCTGTTTTTATTGCTTTTTTTCAAATTTATTGTTTCTTATCATTAAAAATATTCTTAAATGCCAATATTCTTCAAATGCACGAAAAGAAAACTAGAGCATCTTTTGAAGCATTTGTTGCCTAAACATCGCTTGTTAAAACTAATAATTTAGATTTGAAAGAAAAATATTTTATTATAAGGTCTTCTAAAATAAGCGTTGATTGTATGGTAGCAACTGATTTCTTCCACCATTTTTGAAAATTTAGTAAATCTAGATGTTTCAAATTAAATCCATGTCATGAGTAGTATCAACTTCTAAATTTATCTTTCCTTCTATAATAAAACAAATATGAGAACTATATATATATATATATATATATATATATTGAATAAATATTGACATGCAGAATTTTTTTAATTAAAAACAATACAACTTTATTTGTTCATATCTTCTATTATATAAACAACTAAATTTGAAATAAATTTTTATTCTCAGAGTTACTTCCATAACATCACATTGCTGTACAATAACATGTGTAGAAAGCCACTAAAGTTTTGAAGGTGAAAAAGATAGTAAAAAGAATTCAAATTTATTTTGTTCCATGAATTCATTAGAAGAAATTTATAATTACCCTCCTAACTAAAAACATTCAAAATATCCTCAGATTTGCAGAACTGTGTTTCTAATTCTTTCTAAATAAGTTATTATTAAAAAAGAAATCCTCTATAAATCCTCATTGAGTTGAAAGTTTTATTTCCATACAACTAGTTCGAAATCTGTAAAGGAAACCTGTATAACCTTCTATTATAAATAGTTCTTTTATCTAAATCAACACGAAATTAGGTGTTTAGATAATGAAATATAAATATATTCATATACATCTGTATATCATATACAAATATATCATATACAAATATATCATATACAAATATATCATATACAAAATGTTCTTCATTTCTGATTGATTACCGTTCCTGATTTAAAAAATCATTAGGATAATATTGCTTTGAATTATATCTATGGCATTATTCAACTTTAAGCAATTTACTTTAAAATTTCCAGTGAATCGTAGGCAATTTATCATATACTAAAGGGTTTACTGGTTTAAAGCTTAAATACTGCTTCAGAATGACATATACTGTCAGTGGCTGCAGGTGACTTCTTTAAATAGGTCATTAATTTAAAAAAGGACATTCTAATTCATGAAATATTACAGCATTTATATAAAATTAATTACAGATTTATTAAGGATTGACAATTATCATTTTCTTTAAACACAGACACAGACAGACAGACACACACACTCACTCACGCATGCACGCACGCACGCACACACACACACGCACACACACACACACACACACACACACACACACACACACATATATGTATATAATTTTTTTATCATGTATTTGTCAACGCTTTAAATGAGTCTTTTTTGTTAAAATTATATACCTTCCATGTAGAGAAACATGCAAATATATAAATTCATCCTTCACTAAGAATATATCAAATCATAAGTTTATTTACCAGCTAATTTCTCGTTTCTTTTCTTCCACAGCCACCATTTTATACACCGCAGTGGTTCGAGGGAAGGTTGCCTTGCCATGCGACATATCTCCACCCTCCGCAGACGATTCCGTAGTGCTCATTCTATGGTATAAAGGTGAGGATCCAGCGCCCATTTACACGCTGGATGCTCGAAGAGGAACTGTGGAACAGGCCCGACAATCTGCCAGTGCTCATCTGGAAAACAGGGCTTATTTCAACATGATCAATCGTCCAGCATTCCTGCAGCTAGATCCGGTGCAGGAAGAAGATGCCGGAGAATACAGATGCAGGGTGGATTTCCGGAAAGCTAGAACTGTGAATACTGTCATCACTTTGAAAGTTATAGGTAGGTTTTTATATCTATATCTTTTGATCAATGAATGGTAAAATATTCAGTGCGTTTCTCTTATTTTCTTTGCTGAAACATATACACTTTGAAATCTTATAGCTACTAAGTTATTAAACACTAAACCTTATTTTTAGGGAATGTGACTGCATTCGGGGTTAATTTTTGAAAAAAGTCCGAAACTAATTCTATTTTTGAGTATTTGCATACAAACGATTAAAAAAACATCCTTGAGAACAAAATACACCAGTTAAGTGTAGTTTTTTAAAAATTGGAAAAAGGAGCTTTTTTTGGCTCAAAAGAGGTATAAAGCCAAAATCTTCTTTTTTAATTAAATATTAAATGTAATTAAATGTATATCAAATGATTTGCTTAACATTTTGATGATGGCATAACAAATATATTATCTAGTTCCTATACTAAAATATAATCTGTATTTAATTCCTTTTTTTAAAAAAAATATTGGGATTCAACCGATAAATAAAACACAATTTTCGATTTTTTTTATATTGTTAAGTATTAAAAGCACTATAAAATATTTCTAAATAAATAGATTGCGTATTACTCTAGGTCAGGAGCTGAAGAACAGAGTGAGAAATTATTATACCCAAATTGAAAAAAATATATATACATTAGAATTTAATTTATAAGGTCTTTCATCTGAAAGTTTTATCAAAGATTAGAATTTGAAAAAAAATAGTATCTAAAGATGCAAAATGGAATGAAAAGGCATATAAATACAAATATAAAAATCAGAGTAACTTCCCACAAAAACAGATTTAAATTCTAATGGTTTTTTAAAAACACTGTTCAAAGATTAATGATATTAAATAAACAAATAATAATTTCACAAAATATTGACTTTACAACGTAGTTACCTACCTTAAATTATGATAATTTCGGCAATTTAATAGATACGAATTGGAAGAGACAATTCTCGTCTCAATCACTCATTAGCAAGTATTCAATTTCGATTTTTTTTTCTATAAAGTTTATATGTTTTAACTTCCTTGTATACGTAAATACATAAAAGTATTTTTAGTATATACAGAAAAACTATTTTTAGGTTACAAATATTCAAAATCTGTATTCTCAAAACCGTAAAACTTCAAACTTATTTCAAACATTTTAAATTACCCTGTAAATACTATAATGCGAATGTATAGATAAAGAAGAAAAACAGCAAGAAGGGTAGCAACATATCTGGTAACAAGAATTATAACATGTGATGATGATGTGTCCGCGTTACAACGGAAAGAGGGGTGCAGTAGCTTTTAAGGGTAAAGACCCCTGACTCCTAAGGGCAGAAGTCTGACTTCTAGCTCATGTAATGATGTCACTCACACATTCTTTTGTATACTCCTTTGTACAGGAAAGCTCTTTCACACACCTCACAGATAGAACACAAGGTAAAGAAAACCATGTCTGAACCAAGACTCGAAATCTAGACGCCCAGTTCATGGAAAGACGTTCTACACCTATGCATTCAAGTATCAGTTGATTTGTAAAATGCGTCTCATTTTAGCACAGCGTGTATTACTTGTGAAGCTCTTTTATCTTAATTAATCCAATACAGCGGCCGCTCTTTGCGAATTTAGAAGTCGAAACAATTTACGTAAAGGACCTCTATCAATGAATTCAGTGAAAGCAATAATTAAAAAAATTGAAGAAGAAAAAAAAAAAAAAAACATGTTCTCTCGCAACTCGCCCTGGTAGAGGACAGCAATCGTTGAAAGGAATCAAACGAGCACTGCTGGTAATAGCAGCACACGTGGAGTTGTTTGACAACTAGATGTTAGTGCTTCAATAGTATGGAAAGTCTTAAGAAAAATTCTTCACTTTTATCCATATAAAATTAGCCTTTTGCACGAATTAAAAACTACAGAATATGATCTTCGATTAACTTTTGTTTTGACATTTCTTGCCAGGATGAAGGTCGACAAGGCTTGGCCTTGGACAATTCACTGGAGTTATAAGGCCCATTTTTATTTGAATGAGACTATTAACACTCAGAATTCTAGAATTTAGACATCTAAACAACCCCATGCATTTCAAAAAATAAATGTTTGGTGTGGTTTTACAGCAGATTTTATCATCGGACCATACTTTTTGAGACTATTACCCAAGCAGGACAGCAGACTTGTTATGCAAATGCTCAAATATATCATGATATGTTGAGTAGTTTTTTTATCCCACAACTTCAGCAAAGGCAATGCTTAGATAAAATTGTCTTCATGTAGGATGGAGCAGCACCACATATGGTACATCCGTACTGCAACTGTTGCGCCATCACTTTACAGAAGAAAGAGTCACTAGTCGTGTTTTCGTGTAACCTCCCTCCCCAGATGTGACCTCATGTTACTTTTTTTCTGTGGGGTTATTTAAAATCAAAGGTTTATCTTGGTGGAATCTCGAACTTATGAATTTTAAATGAAAACATAGCACGGCCAGTTATGAATATGCCTCCTGAAATGTTGTATTCAGCTGTAGAGAGTACGGTGTACAGAACGCAATGTCTAGTCCAAGAAACTGGAGGTCATATTGAAATTAACCGATGTCTTCCCGGGAAAACAATTCTACTGAATAAAAACAAAAGAAGAAATAATAAAATCTCTCTATTTTTTATTTATAATCTTTACAGAATTTATTTTTTCCAATAAAGCATATTTGGGGAAAATTAATTCTTTGTTTTTCCTTTGTCTGTTTACTGCAATTTTTTAAAATTTTATCGTGTAGTTAAACTTAAAATTTAGATAAAAAAAGCCACATTCCCCCATCGGCAACTTTTCGTACAAAATTTGGTGACTTTGCGGCTGATAGCTCCAGCTACAGAGGTCTCTCAGTACCGGCAATTTAAAATAAAGCACACTGTATATTAAATATATAGTGTAGTAAAAAGTAGTTTAACAACTTTAAAGTTAGATTAAATATGTAAAAACAAGGCATTACTAAAATAGGAACTTTGAAATGAAATAAAAAAGTGAAATGTATTGTGGAGGACTATCTAGCACTTTCTATTAAATGAAATAAAGAAATGTACCACCAGACAAATGTATAATTCATACTGCACCGAATAAAAATTTACAGTGGCTTAATAACACAGTTGGTAACAACTTGCGAAACATGCATCGCTTTTGTCCTTTGAACAGTTGCTTTAAGTAAATGAAAAGATTATTATGATTGATGCTGCTTCATATCTGCGATTGTCGTATTTTTCACTCTTCATACGACTTATAATGCTTTTACTCTACCAATTGAATTGTTTTTCTATAATACTTTTTTTTTTTTTTTTTTTTTGCATTTCCGAACTCAATTTCAAAAAGATACTTTGGTGTATTTTCCTGAGAGTATTACGAGCATGGTCAATCCTTGAAATGACATGCATATATCAGGATTACAACAGAGTTAACCCTAGCCTGCCATGTTATCTGCGGGATCAAAATGACCATCGTCTCGATAGCATAAAATGAAGGCCCGTACCTCAATTCCATTTCTAGGGAGAACGATCCGTCTTCAAAGTGACCTAACTTGATCCCATACCATTTCTATACTTTTCAGACAAAATATTATTTTTTAAAATTTATTCGCTGCTTTCTCATACATATATTCGGATCACTCCCGTTTGGGTAGTCATATAACGTAAAATATACAATAATGGGTTTAAATATAATATAAATAATGAATTTGGCTTGTAAAATGTATTGCTTCTATACAAATGTGAACGTACAAAATTCCTTTAATCTTTTCCATTAAGAATATCTCAAAATTGCGTAAACTGTTTCAAATGTGGGGACATTTGAAAAAATTGCATTGAACAATAAAATTAACAGTATAATTAAAGATATGTATATTTTTAATGTTTTGTCTAATATCGTGCTTGTACTAATATAAATAAATGTGTACACTTTTTTTTTATTAGACAAAGCAGACCCGCTAATTATAGACTATTTTAATTATGATCAATAGATATTTTGAAGAATAACATAAAGCCTGCATAAATATAAGTTTGCATAAATATAAATTTATTAAGCATGAAATAGCTATATTGAATACATTTAATTACGTATAAATAAAGTAAAAATAAGTCATTTTTGTTCAGTTTTACGGGAAAAAAAGAAATTGAGAACAAGTAGCGATGCAAATAAATACAACCAAATATTGGATATCATATTGCAATATATCAGCGTAAGAAATTTATGGGAAGCCATCTGAAAATTAAATCAGATTACTCAAATTTGTTTCATTTCATAATGCGATATGTAATAGCATCCAGCACAAATGATACGAAATGAAATATTATTGCGGATGAAAAAAAAATCCATTTATTTATGCCTTATTTACAAAAAGATTGCTTTAAACATTGTAAAAAATGTACAGATTCTCTTTAAACTGGAA